>NC_044207.1:4010562-4358062 GCF_900880675.1 Sparus aurata | reverse complement strand
ACCATGTGGTGAACCACGGACTGACGCTGAGGGAGGCTGGACTGAGAGTTCAGCCAAATCTTAGCAGATATACAGTAGCATCTGTGATCAGGACATTTCGACAAGAAAACAGGTAAAAACAAATCTTTCTACAAAAGTAATCAACTGCTTAGTATGTACCATATCAGCACTGTTCATACTGGTTCCTGTGAGATCCTATGTATTTCTTTCCACATAGGATTCAGGGGCGAGAGCGACAAGGAGGGAGGGGGCCTATTATCACACAAGAACAAGAAAGAGCAATCATAAACATGGTTCTGGCCAATAATGCAATAACTCTCAGAGAAATTCAAGTCAACATCATTGGCGACGATGGCATTTTCAATAATGTTCATCAGGTCTCTCTCTCAACACTGGCACGCATCCTGAAAAAAAATCAACCTCAAATGAAACAACTGAATCGACTGCCTTTTGAGCAGAATTCGGAGAGGGTCAAACAACTGCGGCATGCATATGTGGAGGTATGTATTGTTCACTTTAGCACTGTGTTACACACTGCAAGCTAAATTTACTGTGTATTAGATCCATGCTAAACTACACAATCTTGCCTTTCACTGTATTACAGAGAGTTTTACAGATGGATGCTGAAGAAATCCCTCACGAGTTTATCTACATCGATGAGGCAGGGTTTAACCTCACAAAATCAAGAAGGAGAGGCAGAAACATCATTGGCCACAGGGCTATAATCAACGTCCCAGGACAGCGTGGGGGTAACATCACCCTCTGCGCTGCCATTACACAGAATGGGGTCCTCCTCCGTCATGCCAATATGGGCCCTTATAACACAGCTCACATTCTGACATTTCTGGACCAACTGCACAACATCCCCACAGTGAACCAAATACAACAGATGCAATACATTGTCATCTGGGACAATGTATCATTCCACCGCTCTGCACAGGTCCACAACTGGTTTCAGCACAATCCTCAATTTTCTGTGCTATACCTTCCACCATACTCTCCATTTCTCAATCCAATCGAGGAGTTCTTCTCAACGTGGCGGTGGGAGCTGTATGATCTGCTGCCCCAGGCTCAAGTGCCCCTCATTGAGGCCATGGAGGAGGCCTGTGACCAAATTGACGCCATAGATGGATTCGACATGCACGGCGGTTGTTCCCTCGTTGTCTTGCTAATGAAGATATCGCCTGTGATGTCGACGAAATTCTCTGGCCTGATCCAGCTCGGCGAAAAGATAATCCCTAATATTTTCCCTGCTGGATTTTCTTTTCTTTTTTTTATCAGTTCCCCCCCCCCCCCATATTTTTTTATAGTATCATCTTTTTTGATTGGGTGTGTATTTTTTTTTTTTTTTTTGGGGGTGTTATGCACAGTACTGTTGTAGCATGGACATCTTTTGTTGAAATTTTGACTGATTTAGATAAATAAATTATATTTTCATCACTCTTCAGCATTGGTCTTGTGTTGTATTTGGTGAATTTTTAGTATTGTATATTTGCACTTTCTCTCTGTACTTCACTTACATTACTCAGAATTGCTAAAAGTGTTTTAGGTTAAGCGCAGCAGTGTGTAACTGGTTCAGACAGAATTGAGTCATATGAAACGTGTGTGTTTTCATATGGTAACAAAATATCATTTTTATAAAGTAGTGTATAGTTTTTACAAGAGTGTTTCATTTTGCAAAGGATGTGAGGTGTTCTGCTAATTGTCTGTATGGTTGTGCTAATTGTGTGTAGTGTTTTGAAAAACCGGGCCCTCTATTCGAAATCGTGCTTAAGCAATTGAAAAAAACTGTAATATTTTGTTGCACAACCTTTTGAGGCAATCACTGCAATAAAGCGATTTCTGTAACTCTCAATGAGACTTCTGCACCTGTCGACAGGCATTTTGGCCCACTCCTTGTGAGCAAACTGCTCCAGCTGTCTCAGGTTTGAAGGGTGCCTTCTCCAGACTGCATGTTTCAGCTCCTCTCAAAGATGTTCAATAGGATTTAGATCAGGACTCATAGAAGCCCACTTCAGAATAGCACAATGTTTTGTTCTTCGCCATTCTTGGGGGTTTTTAGCTATGTGTTTTGGGGCATTATGCTGTTGGAGGACCAATGACCTGCGACTGGGACCAAGCTTTCTGACACTGGGCAGCACATTTTGCTTCAAAATGCCTTGATAGTCTTGAGATTCATTGTACCCTGCACAGATTCAAGACAACCTGTGCCAGATGCAGCAAAGCAGCCTAGAACATAACCGAGCCTCCACCATGTTTCACAGTAGGTACAGTGTTTTTTTCTCTGTATGCTTCATTTTTGCGTCTGTGAACATAGGACTGATAGGACTTGCCAAAAAGCTCCAGATTTGTCTAATCTGTCCAAAGGAAATTCTCAGAGAAGCTTTGTGGTTTGCGAGAAGCTTTCTCGGTTGTCTTCCATGAAGTCCACTTTGGTTCAAACAGCGACGTATGGTGTGAGCTGATCTGATGTACCGTGACCTTGGAGTTCACCTCTAATCTCTTTGAAAGTTGTGGGGCTGTTGGGCTTTTTGGTTACCATTCGTATTATCTATCTCTTCAATTTTCCTCTTGCGGCCACGTCCAGGGAGGTTGGCTACAGCCCTGTGGACCTTAAATGTCTGAATAATATGTGCAACTGCAGTCACAGGAACATCTAGCTGTTTGGAGATGGTCTTATAGCCTTTACCTTTAACTTGCTTGTCTATAACTTACTTTCTAAACTCCTGAGTTTTGTGTGGTCCATGTTCATTGTGGTACACCATGATACCAAACAGCACAGTGACGACTTTTCTCCCTTTAAATAGGCAGACTGACTGATTACATGTTTAAAGACACCTGTGATGCTAATTACAGGACGTGCCTTAGTTGAACAGGTCTCTATGGTCCAATTATTTTCAATCTTTTCTAGAGGTACCATCAGTTTTGTTTGTTTCTTTAAATGATTCTGTTGAACCGCAATTCAAAATCAAATTTTGATTTTCATTAGTTAATTTTCACAAATGTTTTAATTATTTTTCACTTTTGTCAGTTTTAAGTTGTTTCAGTGACCACTGTCGGTTTGAAGGGTATCAACAATTTTGTCCATGTGTGTACATTCACTGTTGATGAAATATTGCCTTATTTACAGGGTGCTGAATCCCTTTTGTAGTGAATAAAAAAAGAAAAATAAGGACATCACTCCCACCAACTGTTTATTCTTGCCACATGGATGTTTTTGGCAAGCGACCTTCTTCAATGGGTATTCTGGCAAAATCACAATAAATAGCATAGGTTATCCAACAGGTATACCCCGATAGGAAGAGCTGTATCCTTTTGAAGGAGAGCAAACAACAGATTTTACAAATACAGTAAACAGTCACTAACATAGGCAACATCGATTTTTTTGACCATGGCAAAAGTCCCCAGACTCTCTTAAAATATCCAGCATTGTTTGAGTTGTTGAGTGAGGAGATACTTTACCCACTTTGTGAAACCTGTCAACAACAAATTCTGAAGTATTTGTGTCATCCTGTTACTGTAACTTGGCCAGTGTGACTACTATAGAGTGGCCTGGCACACTGGAAATGATTTTGTGTGGATCTGATGATGTAAGTGTATGATTCACATCCGGCCAGAAGGGTGCAGCAAACATAGACAGACTGTACAAGACATGCTTGTAGTTATCCTGCTCAGGCGAGCACGGTTCATGAGCTACCCAAATCAGATGCCAGATTCTGTCCTCTCAATAAATATGATTCATCTTTGTGTATATTCATCTATATATTGAAGTTATATATGAGATGAGCCTTTTTACTCATGGCTCCAAAAATGGCCATACGAATAATTTACTTTTTTCAGTGTCAAGTCTGTATTAGGGATTTTTACTGTATGCTTTTTAGAACACGCATGATTCTTGGAAATTTGATCAATTCAGGCCATGAGCTTCAACTGTTATAAAGACAGCAGCTCTGACTGAACTTGTTTGTATTGGCATGTGTTTTACACTGGTAATGTCACACCACCACCAGTGAGATAACAATAACATGTCGTGTTATTCTTATGTCGTGGAACAGATGTCTGATGATGAAGCTGGAATGAAGAATTGTTTAGATGAGCTAAGTTTTCATAACATCCTGGCTGTCTTGGGAGTGGGTCACTACTGGATCGCCGGGAAGGACAGGGTTTCTTGTTTCTTGTTTTGTTCGTCTGGACATGCAAAGTGTTAACAGTCAGGAAGACCAAAGTCGACAGCTCACATGTGCTGCGTTCACTGTTTTCATATGAAGAGGCAACAAAATGTGAAACCATCCAAGCAACATAAAATAAAATATAAAATAAGACTGATACATTCATTTCACAATTCAATTGTCTGCTGTTGCTGAAACTTGCAGTTTTTAATTCATGCTGGATTTATGGTTGTCTTTAATTCTGTGGTCCACATTCTGAAGGTTACAGGATAAGTTATTATAATCGTTATTATTGTTCATGATTATCTATCACCTCCATGCTGATGGAAAGGGTTATTTAATGAAGGTGAAAGGAGGTAGGAGCTAATAAGTTTTACACTTCTTCCTACTCCTTTTCAGACATGTTTATTCATTTCAGCAATTATTATTATTATTATTTTGGGTATAAGGATGGTGGACAGTGATGACTAACATGATTGCTAGTATTATAATATGAAATAATGGTAATATTGCTTTGTTGTTGTTGTTGTATCGTCATGGCCATTACTTGCCATATTACCCATTCTCTTGCTTTCCCTCCATTCCTTCATTTGTCTTTGACTGATGCATGTCTTTACATTTTGTCTGATAATGGTTTCATTTTTTATTTTGCCGATAACATGTTCGAAATAAACTAAACTTAAATCTAAAGAAGTTATCAGATTTTCATTTTATGACTATCACAGCTATTGTTAATACCAGTGACAACCCTACTTCAAACTATTGGCTCTGATGCTGTGTCAAAGTCTATTCCTCAGTCAAATAATGTTGCCCTCCTTTCTGTTTTTGCAAAGTCACACAGCTGTGCGTGCTAAAGTTGGTAGATGGGTCACATATCAACTGACTTCAACATAACAAACAACAAAGCAGTAAAATAGGTTTGATAAATTAGGAATAACAGAATATAATAATGATAACTACAAACTTTGTTACAAATTGAAAATATATATGTTTATTATGGATCACCAACACAGCCCACCAGTGGGCTTTTGGAATCTTTGTACAATGCCATAGAGAGATAACTACAGTGTCATACTCAGGAGTGTAGGGCAACTGACCAGGCTTCTGGTTTGACTCACTGGTAGTGACAATGGCACAGCATACCTGGAATATATCAAACTTAGAAAAGAATCAGTAAAAATATGTTTATCGACATTTAATCTATAATCTGAAAAATGATTTCGGTTAGAACTATTACAATTAATCGAAGTGGTTCCCCAAAACTATGAAAATTAAACAAAAAGTTCACATAAACTGCAGTTTTCCTTTGAATCCCATCAGTTTATTTATCAAATCCCCTTGTACCAATGAAAGCTAAGTCAGCTGGGATGCAGATGTTCAAGTTGTGGACAGCATTTATGACTCAAAGATTACATCATTCAAATCCCACAGAGTGAGTGCTGAGAAGTCAGTGTGTACATGTAGTGACACATGGTTTCTGAAAACATCCACAATCCAACTAAAGCTGAGAAAAACCAAAGCATTACTTTAGAATGTGACTTTAGAATGTGACTCAGAAACACGAGTAAAGTGCGTCAGTAAGCATGAGTGATGGGGTAAGTCAGCAATTGCATTTACACTGTATACTTATGAGACAGCATGCTGAGCCTTCCTCTACAGCACACATCCAGGAAATTGGCATGCCAGACATGAATATCACTGATAGAGTTGTTCTCATCCTGTGATGGGGAGGACATTCTACTGAAATACTACACTTGTGTTATTCATAAAAAGTCAGGGTTTCTCCAGACTTGCTGTCTCTTTTTTCATGGAATTTGCCCTTTGTAATGTAACAAGCCAGACTGCGGTGCTTCTATAATCCCACAGGAGTACACTCAGTCGAGTACAGAACACATTTCTCAACCTTTTTGTCGTGTACTGCTTCAGAGTCAGGTCGGATACATTTTTGGTAATTTTCAGAGATCTAGAAGCTCCTAGCTTGGAAAGTTCTTAGCCAAAGCACATGTAAAGCAAAAGATACCATCCGTGTGGCTACAACATCATATGCAGATACGAGTTTGGAGCAAAGTGTATGTATTTAGGTGGCATTAAAGAAAGAAAAAAAACTATGTTCAGGTCTATTTGAGTGCAGTTTACTGTGGAGTGTGCACCTCATAATCTGTTGTCCACTAGGTAAGTGTAACCTTGTACATAAAAAAAAAGGAAATGACTGCAGTACATTAATTAAATTGCTGGGGATGAGTCAGTGTGTGTAAAAGCTAGTTGCTTTAATTGCTTTGAAAAACGTTCAAATAGCATTAGAACAATAGCCATTGAACTGACAGGACCCTGATGCTTTGTTGCTTGTAATCTTTGTCTTAGTGATCAAGAACAGCTGGTTTCAGATTACATACAGCAACACTCAAAGCAATCTCAGTAGTTCAAGTATAATTGCAGCTTCAGTGTGTTTTTCTCTTTTATGTAAAATTAACAACATAATACAATAGTGGGAGGGTGGAAAAAGAGTATATGTAACCATAACTGCACAAAAGTCTAGAAAAGCAAGAATTACCATTATTGGGATTGTAGCCACTCCCAGATTTAAGAATGACACGGCCATATTTGTATTTGGAAATCATCTGGGGCCCACCCTAACTTTTAATCACAACTCTGATCAACCTATCAGACTTAGATTAAGTATTTGCCCAACTTTTTCTTATTTCATAAATGGAACGATTCTGTGAGAACTTGCAGTGCAAAATAACCACATACACATAACAATTTCTAGATTTGCATGTCTTTCAACATATGCAAACACATACAGTTACAAACCTGTCACTATAGAAACATTACTTTGAGGATAGATAGATAGATACTTTAGACAATTTACTTGTCACAATAGCAGGTGGACAGACATACAGTACAGGCCTTAGAATACTAAGGAAAATACTTAAAAAGATTTGAATAAAAGAGAAAAGATAAAATATAGAAAAGGACAAATATGTTATGTGCATTGTATATACAGGAGGCAAAGTGTGCATTATATACATTTAAGTAAAGTGTCAAAGTATTGCTTTGTTGAGGTTGGGTGCATAAATAAAAAGTGTTTAAATACAGTGTTTACAAATAAACAGACTCAGTGTATTAATATGATTATGTATATACACAAAATATAAAAATAGTAAAGTAGTATTATTGCACAGGATAATTGCACAAGATGGCGGAGGTAGAAGTGTAAATTAGTGCAAGATATGTAGGTGCTTATGGTGCTGAACAGTCTTACAGCAGTTGGACTGAACGACCTGCGGTAGCGTTACTTTTTACACCATGGGTGAAGCAGTCTGTTGCTGAAGGAGCTGCTTAAAGCCCCCACAGTCTCATGTAGGGGGTGAGAGGGGTTGTCCATGATAGATTGCTTGGCTAACATCCTCCTCTCACCCACCTCCTCAATGCCGTCCAGAGGACAGTCCAAGACTGAGCTGGCCCTTTTGACCAGCTTATTGAGTCTCTTCCTGTCCCTCTCTGAGCTTCCACAGCCCCAGCAGACCACAGTGTAGAAGATCGCTGATGCTACCACAGAGTCATAAAAAGTTTTTAACAGTGATCTGCACACACCAAAGGACCGAGGACGACTTTGGCCCTTCTTGTACAGGACATCTGTGTTGTGTGTCCAGTCCAGTTTGTTGTTTATGTGAACACCCAGGTATTTGTACTCCTCCACGATCTCAATGTCCAAACCCTGGATGTTCACTGGTGCAGTCTGAGGAGCCTTCCTCCTGAAATCGATCACCACCTCCTTTGTCTTGCTGGCGTTAATGCACAGTTGGTTCAGTTCACACCAGGCGACAAAGTTGGTGATGACCTTCCTGTAATCCAGATCGTTCCCCTCTGTCACACGTGCAACGATGTCAGGTCGGGGTTTTAGGTTAAAGGGGAAAACTAAAAAGGCTTTGGAGATAGGAGTTGGACCCAAATGCAGTTACACACGGGAGGCAAGGATATGGGGAACAAAAGGCGAGCTTTTATTTAACAAAAGCTGAATACAAAAAAAATGAGAGCCAGGAACAAAAAGACAAAAATGGACAAAAGGTAGCAGTAGCAAAGTAGCAACGCAAAACAGCCAGACAAAGTAGCAACAAAAAACCAGCAGGACAAAGTACAAAAAAAAAGGCAAAGTACAAATCAAAACCAATGCAAAAAGCAAAACTCAAGGTCCAAAAACACATACCATGGGGAGGTTGGAGACGGGCAGAAACAGGCAGGAACATGAACAGACGTGGAATGAGGCATGAACAGATCCATGAGGTGATGCAGACAGAGACATACAGAATACAACAATGACCGGACAAGGAGTGAAGGGAACACAGAGACTAAATACACAGACACTGATGAACAGACGAGGAACAGGTGAGGTGGACCAACAGGTGAGATAACAAGGGGAAGGCATGGATGAGAACACTGACAGACAGAGGGAGACAGATGGAAGAACATAGGAGACACTTAAAGGACACATGAGGGCATGGAAAACAACAAGACATGATACAAAGACATGGAAATCAAATACAAGAAACCACAAGACAAAACCAGACACAAGAACACGACACAAAGAACATGAATCCAGAGTCATGACAAACGATGGCTGTGTCGTCGGAGAACTTCTGGAGGTCACAGCCATCATTGCACGTGTGACAGATACATACATAGTGCGCCAACTTTCTGCAGAGTCTATCGCTACAGACCTCCAAACTTCATGTAGCCTTCAGATTAGCTCAAGAACAGTGCATAGAGATCTTCATGGAATGGGTTTCCATGGCCGAGCAGCTGCATCCAAGCCATACATCAGCAAGTGCAATGCAAAGCGTTGGATGCAGTGGTGTAAAGCACGCCACCACTGGACTCTAGGGCAGTGGAGACGTGTTCTCTGGAGTGACGAATCGTGCTTCTCCATCTGGCAACCTGATGGACGAGTCTGGGTTTGGCGGTTGCCAGGAGAACGGTACTTGTCTGACTACATTGTGTCAAGTGTAAAGTTTGGTGGAGGGGGATTATGGTGTGGTGTTGTTTTTCAGGAGCTTGGCTTGGCCCCTTAGTTCCAGTGAAAGGAGCTCTGAATGCTTCAGCACACCAAGAGATGTTGGACTATTCCATGCTCCCAACTGTGTGGGAACAGTTTGGGGATGGCCCCTTCCTGTTCCAACATGACTGTGCACCAGTGCACAAAGCAAGGTACATAGAGACATGGATGAGAGGGTTTAGTGTGGATGAACTTGACTGGCCTGCACAGAGTCCTGACCTCAACCCAATAGAACACCTTTGAATTGGGATGAATTAGAGCAGAGACTGAGAGCCAGACCTTACTGTCCAACATCAGTGCGCAAATGCGCTTCTGGAAGAATGGTCAAATATACCCATAAACTCACTCCTAAACTCCTATATAGTTGACCAGAAACCCTGGCTCTCGCTCCATTTTTTGATGCTGCCCTCACAATTAACCATGCCAACGCCATGATATCTGAGCATTAAAAACAAACCCAAATCCATAATGTAACACTTCCCATTTCAGAGCTAGTAAACTAACTGCACCATAATGTCTCTGCTATGGCCAAATCTGTACAGGTGACAGCCAGAATTAGGGAGCATTACTGACACCCAATATTACGAGAGAAGAATGGAAAGAAATGGAAAAGATTTAAGAGGTACTGGATAAATTACAGAAAATTGTCATATCTGTATTATGAACACAATGGCTCAATGTAATGCTAATCATCAATAGTGGTTATTTGCATCACACATACTTACAACAGTAAATAAAGGTTTTGGAACTGGAAATAAAATCAGGACCACCCGACTGGTTTCATGACAATGGAGCCCATATTCTAACATTACAGCACTGACTTTGTGTTGTAGTTGATGAACTATACTTTCCAGACCTCAGTGTTCAATGAAACTTTAATTCTTCCTCCAAATGTTTGCTTCTAGAAAAAGGCCTTATGCTTGGCAATGAAACACATTCCTCACTGATCTGAAACAGCTGTCAGTCAGCAACATTTGCAGCTCTAAATAAAGCTGACTTTTCATTGTCTTTATTTTTACCATTCATGTTGTCAGGGTGGGGAAATCTCTGATAAAAGAGTGTTTAATGGCTCTTCAAAACACAACAAAAACGGTTTAATTTCAGGTTTTGAAGATTGCTGAATAAAGTCCTCCTACACTAAGCTGGAATGTCTGTCTCTGCCAAGAACCCTGCCTCTCCTCCCTACTCACCTAGCTCCCACATCTCCAAAGCTCCAAAGCTCTGGTATCATGAAATTTGCTGCATTTATGTTATTTTAACTTCATGTAATTTTTTTGCTGACACATACTGAACAAGATATAAAATACAGTTCTGTTAAAATATAAAATCACCCAATCATAACCTGCAGAACTCAGCATTTTAATAAAAGTGATTCTACACAGATCTGGCATTTCTTCCAAACATTAAAAGGTGCAATATGCAAAGATTGGCCACCAGTTAATGGTTGCTCCAAGCATATTAACGTACTGTAAGTCAACATACATATTTGTCCAGCTAGAGGCCCTGTTGCCTAGAGAAGGGGTTCTCAAATGTATTACTCAAAAGTGTCTCAATCTGATTTTTATTCAAGGTCAGGGGTCCGGAACAATTGGCAATAATAAAATTAGATTTAATTTTCAATCAATTTCAACGTCACATCTTTAAAAGTCTTTAGTAATTAATTATTTTGAAATGCTGCAGTAAAAGAATTTGAAATTATATTGTCATAGGCTAGTTGGGGACCTGCTGTACAAGAATATGGTTGAATATATATATATATGTATGTGTGTACATGCACCGATCAGACATAACATTATAACCACCTGCCTAATATTGTGTTGGTCCACCTTTTGCTGCCAAAACAGCCCTGACCCATCAAGGCATGGAGTCCACTAGAGCCCTGAAGGTGTGCTGTGGTATCTGGCACCAAGATGTTAGCAGCAGGTCCTTTAAAGGCAGGAACACACCAGCCCAACCTTTGGACGTCTGAAGCATTTGGGAAGACTCGGACGAGGTCGGGAACAAATTTGTTCAGTGTGCTCAGCTGTGTTGGAAGCTTACGGAGCCGCGCGGACGTTGTCCTCTCCGATTCAACATGCGGATTCTGAGAAGGTTGGCTGTCATCCATCTTAGCCATTGGATTCTCTGATTGGTTGCGTGCTAGCTGTATGACCATTCTGATTAGTGGTGTGCTAGCGAATCAGCGTGGTGTGTGGGAGGGGCAGAATACTGTGTGCGCTTTGTTTTTCTATGCACTCCGTTTTGTCATTTCCTGTATTCACGCAGTGCCACCCATCCAATGCAACTTTTCTGCCGAACAGGTCAGACAAGAGGCAACAGAGTGGTCGGATAAAGGCAGTTGGCTGTTGGTTTGAGTCTGGGCAGTGTGTGGGGGCCTTAAGTCCTATAAGTTGCGAGGTTGGGCCTCCATGGATCGGACTTGTTTGTCCAGCACATCCCACAGATAC
This sequence comes from Sparus aurata, assembly GCF_900880675.1. Classification (NCBI taxonomy): domain Eukaryota; kingdom Metazoa; phylum Chordata; class Actinopteri; order Spariformes; family Sparidae; genus Sparus; species Sparus aurata. The sequence goes on along the minus strand of NC_044207.1, from coordinate 4,346,393 downwards.
ATGATTGGACTGAGATCTGGGGAATTTAGAGGCCAAGTCAACATCTCAAACTCCTTGTTGTGCTCCTCAAACCATTCCTGAACCATATTTGCTTTATGACACGGTGCATTATCCTGCTGAAAGATCATCAGGGAATACCGTTTCCATGAAAGGGTGTTCATGATTTGCAACAATGCTTAGGTATGTGGTACATGTCAAAGTAACATCCACATGGGTAGCAGGATCCCGAGGTATCCCAGCAGAACATTGGCCAAAGCATCACACTGCCTCTGCTAGCTTGCCTTCTTCCCATAGTGCATCCTGGTACCGTGTGTTCTCCAGGTAAGCGACGCACACACACCTGGCCATCTACGTGATGTAAAAGAAAATGTGATTCATCAGACCAGGCCACCTTCTTCCATTGCTCCTTGGTCCAATTCTGATGCTCAGGTGCCCATTGTTGGTGCTTTCGACGATGGACAGTATGGGCACCCTGACTGGTCTGCGGTTATGCAGCCCCATACACAACAAACAGTGATGCATTGTGTATTCTGACACTTTTCTATCAGAACCAGCATTAACTTCTTTAGCAATCTGAGCAACAGTAGCTCATCTGATATTGTCCCTCTGGAGTCCGAACAACCTAAACTCCTTCAACATTTATACACAATTACTGTCATCTCTCTAGATTTGGGCACTTTGGACAAAACAATAAAGAGTTCTTATTTTGCAAACCTAGAGGAAATGTAGCTACAAACTCCCACATTTCTTGAATCATTGATTCTTGCCAGAAACTTGACTAGAGAACAGAAAGAGTCTTAGCCGCCTCAGGGTTGTATATAGGAGCAAATGCAGTGTTACTTGCTGTGTGTGTGTGTGTGTGTTTGTGTGTGTTTGTAATGGTTTGTAATTGCTACCAGGAGGTTTCTCTCTAAATGACACACAGTGAAGCGATGTTCCCACGCAGTTAGTCAATGCCACTTCATCCGTCGAAACAGGTCACCAATTTCTGCTGAAGAACTCCTCAGCGAACTGATCACCACAAATACGATAACAGGGATGAAATCCCTGACGTCACTGATTCCCACAAGAATCCAAAAGACGCTCTGCTTCAGCATCTCAAATCAGTACTTCAGTGTGTCCCACATTCCTTAGATTCTTTCCCTGCTTTCCTGCCCCATGGGGCTAATACAGAGCTGGGGGCTATTTCAAATGTGTACACTGGTGTGCAGCTAAAGTATTAAGCAGTGGTAATGTCTGGTAAGAGCTAGGGTGAATACCAATGCATGTTGATGATTTTTAATGTCATAGTGCTTCTAGTGTCACATTAGAAGTCATCTTAATCAATCTATAACATTTGAATCCCATTATAAATGTATATATAGAACTTGAAGAATAAAAAATGTATATTTTCCTGTGTGCAGAGTACCAGTTTGTACCAGTTCTGGCGCAACCAGATGTATAGTTCGAAGGGGTTCATGGACTTATGTTTTCCTTCACAAAAAGCAAATATATTTAAAAGAAAAATGTTTGCTTTGCCTCGCAATACTTTTGTATGTAAATGTGTTTTCAGTTCCCTTGTCATGATTGTATTACCTTCCATCCTTTCTGAGCAGCAGTATTATGGATCTAACACATGACCTCTTCGGCCTCTTCCTGGTCCTCTGCTATTCCTGTCTGGAGCTGCTCTCCAATCTCAGGGTTTGTTAGATAGAGCCACTTCCCCACCACTTGGTCTGTCTGCTCTAACTAATGAGCCCAGAGACACTGTAGCTGTGACATCCAAAGTGTTAGTCCATTTTCTGACGGGGGAACCTTTTAAGTTCTCTGATGTACAGAAATAGTAACACGTCAGAAGCATCGGCAGAGATTTTCGTGGCCCTAGTAAGGTAAGTCTGCTGGCCAACACGAGGGGGGGAGATCAGTGGGACCCACGACTGAGTGCCAGGTTTCTGCTGTCCTGCTGTGTTCACACACCTGTACTAGGTGGTAGTCCTGCTGTAAGACTGGAAGGAGGGAGAGAGCTTAGTGGGCTCCAATGAATTTACTAAATCACACTGTAGAACTGTATATTCAGTGGCTGGGCTTGTGATTTTGTCATGGTTGGTCTGTAAAAAACAGCCAGCGATGGAGCTGATGTGCTGCATTTTGCCCTGCTGGTAGACCTACAGGCACTTTGGCTGTTGCAGCTGCAGTATCACTGGGCTCATTAGTCAACTCACCACATTTAAAATCACAGCACATCTCTGGGCTGTTTGGAGATCAGTCTGGGATACATATTGAGCTTCCCTCCACTTCTTTGCACTTTAAAAATGTAGTATGAGACATTAAAAACCTGGAATGAGGCAAATTTGAACTTTGACTCTATTTATGGATATCTGTCTTTGACGCTGTTTGCTCTTTTATTTGTCTGACTGTGTTTATGTTTCTTTTTCTCCGCTCTGCTGAGGTCTCTCTTGCAGAACAGATCTTAATCTCAAAGAGATCATCTGATTGAAGAAAGGTTTTTGATAAGTAATAGTTTAATAAGTAGCAACCCATACCAGTGACCTTTATGCACCATGCCAGGACCTTAGAGCTGGCATAAATGAATGGAATGCAGCTGTCATTAATGTTATTAGTGACTGACAAGTCAGAATGTTCTCCATGAAAACAGAGAAACAGAGATTGGTCCACTTCTTAGGGAAACTTAAGAAGGCTTAATGCCAAGTCAACTTTTACAAAGCAACAGTCACACATCCTGACTGGAAACATTGCAAACTGCCATGGTTCGTGAACAGCCTAGGACAAAAATGTTCTCCAGTGGGGGATTAAAACTAGATCAGAATATCACTGATACCATCTACAGAGAATAAGTGACACCTGGGTGGTGAGATGTCTGCACATAGAGCTATGGATACTAAAAGACAACACCCACCCAGCCACAGTCTGTTCACCCTGCTGCCATCAGACATATCTACTGCCATACCACGAGCTACAGAGCAGCTTCTTTGCCTAGGCTGTCAGACTGCTGACCTCATCTGCAACACTCCACCATCAATAGTACATTTTACATTACAAACATTATTATTCATTTATTATCTGTATAGTTTTTTTAATAGTAAAATTTGAATCTTATTGCGTAGTTCACCTTACTTGTACACCGTTTTTGAGCAAATAATTAAAACATCAACAAAGGGTATACACTGTAAATGGAATCAGTAATTTTAATTGAAAATCGGGAGGAGCACTGACATATCACATTAGTCTGTTTGCACATGTACTCAGTTCAGAAAGAGATGAAAAAGTTTCCTTGGGCCTTTCACAGACACGTGGTTGAATACACGGTTGAATGAGCAGCACAGAGCTGAAATTTCCTTTAATGACAGAGCAAAGACAGAATCAACTGTTGAGTTATTGTGAAGGTGGGTGTAACTATTTCATACTTATTATTAATGTAATCCAGTGGGGTTTACACTCTGAACTGTCTAAGAGAGACAGATTCCAAGTTTTAAAGGGGTGTAGTGTCTGAGCTCGAGGACATTCATTCAAGCTGTGCTTTGGTAAAAGGAGGAGTCCAAACGAAGCAAAGCATTGCGAAACCTCCATCAGCAGGCAGGCATGTGGGAGGGATCAGCAGGCGGACCTAGGCGGAACCCTTGACAGTCCCCCAGTGCCCCCATCTTCAGCTCCCACACTCTCTGCTCTGCTGTGCACAAACAACAGTCAGTCTGAGCTGCTCGAGACCCACAGAACGACTTATCCACAGCTACTTTTCCTAGATCTAGTTAGTTTTCGCAGGATTGAATTAGTGTTAACATGGCATCTCTGAATACTGCGCTTTGTCTGGGAGTCTGTATGTTTGCTTGGATCATCAGTACTGCTGGTAAGACTATAATGGATAGCTGGATGGATGGATGGCTGGATGATGGATGGATAGACTTGTGCTGAGTAAGGACTGGTGCTGCTGTTTTTTATCAATATTACTGGTGTTGTGAACACTTTAAAGCTTATGTAACAAACCTTTTTCAAACAGTTTCTAGCAGCTCATTCCCAGACGGATTTGTGTCACATTTCAGAAAGTCTACCTTTTGTATCAAGGCTGGGCAGTATATCAATGTAATATTGTGATATGAGACTATGTATCATCTTAGATTTTGTAAATAGTTGTATAGTGAGATCACATAACTACTGTCTTTTCCTGTTTTTAAGGCTGCGTTACAGTGATGTCATTTTTTTCAAGTTTTACTTGAACTAATACATCGCCTTACCCACTGAGTTATATCCTTATATCCACATGACTGATTCTAGTTCATCAAGAGTCTCATTCTGTTGATATTCAGTGAATGTAAAAGTTGTCACCCCGACACTATCATTGCAATAGCGATCAAGGTATCTGGTCAAAAGCATTGTTATATTTGATTTTGTTGGCCAGTCCAAGCACATATCGAGATACATATTGTGTATTGCAGTGATTAGATAGTTGAGGGAGGTCTTTGAATATGGCCAATTGTTCAGCTTTCAAATTGGTTACAGCTTGTAACTGGATCTGCAAGGGTTTGAGTTTGGTTCCTATGTCCCTGTTCTAACTTAACAGTGACATAACTATGTATGATGTCAGTATTTCAGGCATTTGTAGGCCTCTGTCAGGCTATTGTCATGAGATGAATGTTATTGTCCTGGCCAACATCGTTGGGATTGACAACATTAATTGCTATCACCAGACTCATCAAAGACTCATCAAAATATGCTTAAAAATCTTAAGATGTCACTAAAACATAGAGAGATTAATTCAAGTTAAGTTTTGTTGAAAAATAATATAGTTCGACTGCAGCACATCCATTTTCTTTAGTGATTCTGTCAAGTGAATCAATGGAAAGATACAGACCCCTTTTGTAGCAATACATGATCAATCAGCAAATCAATACGGGAGTGTACATTATGGAGCTAGACATGTCACTGGTATTAGCAAGTATATTTAAAATCATCCTGATTTACAATTGTCTTCATGATGGAAATTCATAACAATTGACTTGTCTTGTTGAGCTCAATCTGGTATAATTTCCTGCCTCCACACCAAAACAATGGAAGTGAAAGGAACTTTCCAATACAGTTCCATTCACTTCCATTGTTATACATCAGTTTGGAATATAGGGACTATTTCTTCAGTTGAAAAACCCCCTTGTAAACTGTGGATAGTGTATTTTTATGGATTATTCATTCATTTCCTTTGTGTTGAGCCATTGTTATGATCAGCAGTGTTATGGCAGTTTAATGCAATAAGTTACTCATTAGTTATTAATCTGTTAAGAAGTAATAACACTGTAATAATGTAATAATACTTGTGACTTGGAATCATAAGCTTAATTACCTTACTCGTTATCAAATCCAGTTTCTGGAGTGCCTGATGCTTCACTGCAGTAAACGCGGAAGCAGGGAACACAGCATGCTTCGACAAGTTTCACATTGCTTTGTTGCTATATCAGATGTTATAGTCATTTACATGTTGTATTTTTTGCGGTTGATAGAGTTTTGCTGCTCACACAAAGGTTCACAACCCAGCATGTTCCTTGCATGTTTGACTGAGACGAACTGACAGAGACATACTTTACTCCCTCATCCTCCATCCCTTAGCTTTTTGGGGGGCAGCTGTCATGACTTGCCCTGATCTGTTGCCCATACATACCATGGCAAGACAGCATACCAGGGACAAAAAACAAATTATGTTCTGGCAGTGCAGTAACATTAATTACTTAATATAGTAACTGCAATATTATTAATGATTTTGAAATTGTAATCCCTTACACTACTTGTTACTTGGAAAAGTAATACTATTTCAACACGGTTACATTTTCATCATGTCATACAAGCAGTTCAATAAATCTGAACTTCCATTTTATTTCATCTGCATCTTTTCAGTACCAGTATCTGTGTGACCCACCTCAGAACATAAACATTACAAAGACATAGCATAAACAAAAAAGTGTTGTGCTGTAAACATAATAAGGTTTTCAGACAGCAGCTCTAAGACTGGGAATTTCCTGGATGTGGTACCACAAACATGACTCAGTTGCACACACCTCTCTCAGAGTTGGACAGCAAAGTTGAGAGCACCTCCTAAATTGTTGACTCATTAGCTGTGCTCACTTATGACAGCAGATGTCAGCTTTATTGGAAAATGGCTAACATGGTAATGAAAATCTGATGTGTCAAATAAAACTTTCAATATAGGCCCTACTTGGTGTTTTCATTCATTACTCTGTGCTGATCTCTGCCTCCCTTCGCCACATCAACATAAGTAATGTTAACCTGGCAACAATTTAAAGCATGAGAGCAACGCAACTATAAAACTATTCCAGCCAAGCTCGGAATATCAACAATTAACATAAACTGCAAACGCTCAGTTATGCTCTGTCTCTGCTTCGATGCAGAGTGATCCATGTCCACATCACAAAGCATCTTATAATCGAGATTTCCTCACTTCTACCAATGCACCAAAATGATTCACAACATTCTTCTTTAATCTTCGAAAGAAATTAATGCGATGAGAACCTAATTCAGTGTTACTAAAATTGGATGTTTGCTGGACAGACAGTGTCTCAAGCTGCATAAACAATATTTATAGAACTGTTTCTTTTGGCCTCACTTTCAGCTTTGCTGACTGGCAGATCAGATTTTGATTATGGTCTGTTTATGAGAAATTAGGTTGAAGCGGGAAGTTTTTCCTTTAACTTGTTTATCAAAGTTACATTACATACATACATCATGGCGTAAACTCACAGAAAAAAACAAAAAAAAGAAAGAAAAATATTCACAGATCGTGGATTGGTGGAGAGTAATGTTGCCTTTCATTTACAGATATGAACACTGTGCCCACAGCAGAGAATGTTCGATGGGTGTCTCTGGACTTTAAAACCATCCTCCTCTGGAGTGCCAAAGAACCTGACCACAAATTCACTGTTTGGTACTCTGTGTAAGTACACACACATGCATACACACACACACACACACACAAACACACACACACACACACACACACACACAGGAGGAGAGTTGAGGCCTTTAACCCCAAGAACACCTCACCTACTGTACAGCATGGTGATGGTAGTATTATGGTGTGGCACTGTTCTGCTGTCAGTGGATCTGCTGCTCTAAAGAAAGCAAATGGAATAATGAAGAAGGAGGAGTGTCTTTCTTCAGAAATTCCTAAAATCATCAGTAAGAAGATTGGGTCTCGGGTGCAGTTGGGTGTTCCTCAAACACACAATAATGTAGTAAAGGTATGACTGAAGAATTGAGGTTTTGGAATGGCCTTCCCAAAGTCCTGACTCTAACCCCGTAGAGAATATGTGGACCAATCGCGAAACAAGTTTGTGCCAGGAAGCCATCACATTTGGTTTACTTCACTGATTCTGTCAAGGCGAGTGGCTAAATATTCAGCAGACAACCAGAAGCTTGTGGATGCAATCAAAAGAACCTCATGAAAATGACCAAGAGACATTTAACCAAATATTAGAATTACTGTGTATTTTTGAGCCAGCAAGTTTGATCACATTTTCAGAAGACCTATAATAATATGATACATGTTCTTTACAAATGAATGTGAACCTTTGACCACGACTGTATAACCATGGAGTCTATATTGTGTGATATACACATCTGAAGACTTTACACACACAAAGGCACTGTTCCATGCTTTTTATCATACCATAATTTTTCTGGTGAGTCTAGCGCAGTTCATTTTATCTTTTCTTCCTTAGTTTTTTTTTTCTTCCTGTGTGTTCAGTGTGGAATGTGTTCTTGTACTGAAATGATATCACAACTTTGTTCCTTCGTCTCCAGCAAAAAATGGACTTTTAATCTCTGTTTTAAAATCTCTATCCACCTTAAATAAAAGTACAGGCTCAAGTCAGCGATCTTGATTTTAGCAGTCTCTGTGTTTTCTGTCTTTCTTTTTTTAAATTTCTTTACTATGGTTTCATTCTTATGTTTTTTGTGTTTTGTTATGGTGCTATCAGGGATGATGAAAATTGGCAGGAGAGTCCTGACTGCATCAATGTGTCAGAGTTAGAATGCGATCTGACCAATGATCTTCAACCCTTCGACAGGTAGGAACAATACATGAATCTGAATTATACTTTTATCTTATGTACAGTAATACTCGAGCATTTCCTTTGATATCTGGTACATTTGTACATTTTATTAAGCTTAACATACATCACAGTTGTTTCCCAGCTAGCAGGGAATGTTCCCACAACATTGGCTAACATTCCCTACAAGTTCTTATTATGTTTTATAAAAAATGTTTTTATCTAATGTTCAAAGAACATTTTAAGTATGTTTATCATTTCAAATAATGTTCCTATAACGTTAAATGTTAAAGGTCCCATATTATGCAAAATACACCTTAGAGCGGTTTTCTATCAATAATATGCATCCCCGGCCTGTCTACAATCCCCCTGGTATGAAAAAAGTTCATCCTCTCCCTTTTTTGCTTTCTCCGCCTTTAGAAAATGTGTGCTTATACAGGCCAGTTGAAGATAGTTAATTAGACGCGTCCCCCTAGGTTGGTGGCACCGCCCCAGGTGAAGGTTTGCCACACCCGAAGGAATTATCTAAACGGCGCCATTTTTTTCCGCTCGGTTAGAAAATGGCGAGTGTACGACCGGGAAGAAGCGGTTGCTCTGTCGTTGGCTGCACTAACGAGCACCAGTCTTTTTAAACCTCTCTCATCGGGGGTCTTGAGGACTCAATGGATGGATTTTATTTTTAATGGGAATGTACCCACAGCAGTTCCCAAAATGCTGTATGTGTGTGCTCACCAGACAGCAGTGTTTCACAACGTTGTCGCTCAGAGCTAGACACGCAATTGCTCTGTTGTTGGTGTATAAATCAACAGAAGTGCCTATATTCTGTCACAGCTACAGAACAACAGAAGAGACAGTGGTCTTGTTTCATTTTGAATGACAACGTGCCGGCTGCGGTTCGTGTTAGCTTGTATGTGTGTGCTAACCACCTCACGTCGGACTGCTTCAGTAACGAGAGTCAATACAAAGCTGGCTTTGCCTCGACACTGACCCTCCTAAAAGGATCAGTCTCAACCATACTGGACCAAGCAACTGCAACCGACCCAGCGATAAGTGTCGCCGCGGTTTGATAGCATTTACAGTTTAATGTTAATAATATTGTGAGGGAGCTTTGTTGTCACAGTAGAAAGTCTGGAAACGTGCAGACTGGAGACAGAGACGATGCAAACAGTGTATAACAGTTTGGAGACTGTGTTGGAGACAAACACAGCTTTCGCTAGCTGTTAGCCATTAGCTACATGGCAGTAGCTGTAACAACACGTACAAACAAACTAATATTATTCAGCCAAACTAACCATTCTGAAACGTCCTGCTGCAGCCGCAGAGTCTGTACTTCTTCCGGAGCCTCTACTTCTGGGTCCGATTCTGGATCAAACTGGTTCGGTTGAACGAAAAAATCTCTGCGAGCCATAGTGTTACATCCACCGTAAACATTAGTGCATGCTACCGTTAGCATAAGGGGCTTCCCCTCCCTGAGAGTGACGTAGCAGGCAAGGCTCCCCAAGTAGGCGTTGACAGACGCAGCTCATTAGCATTTAAAGGTGCAGGCACAGAAACAGAGTGCTGTGAACAGAGCTCAGCAGAGCGACAGCTGGAGTTCAGGACCATGGATGTGTTTGGGGCAATACATATCGAATACAGATTTGTTGGACCTCTGACAGCTGTGTGAAATTGATGAAAAACAGTATAATATGGGACCTTTAAGAAAGGAAGAATGTTTTAGTGCAACATTCTGAAGTTGTTTTGATGATGTTGTTGAAGTAACAGATTATAGAATGTTCTTCTATAAAACATTCCCATAATGTTACAAAATAGCAAAGGAAGAACATTCTTAAGGCAACATTTAGAAAATGTTTTTGGCATTTTTTTAAGGCCTCCGATTACAGAACTTTTTTTATAAAATTTTCCCACAATGTTATACGAAGAACATTGTCAAAGCGACATGCGGAAAATGTTTTCAGAATATTATTAAGGCCTATAATCCCAGAAAATTTTTCTAAGACGTTCTTGTAACGTGATATGTTAACAAAGAGAGGAAGTTTTAGCTGTAACATTATCAGGATGTTTTGGGGATGTCAGTGAGGTAACATATTATAGAATGTTCTTCTTTAAAACGTTCCGAGAATGTCACATGAAAACATTCCGAAAGCAACATTTAGAAAATGTTTTCAGGATGTTATTAGGGGCTTAAGATTATATCACATTTTTTATAAAACATTCCAACGATTTTAAATGACAACAAAGGAAGAACATTCTGTAAGTAATAGGGATGCACCGATCTGTCATTTTCAGTCCTGATACCGATACCGATGTCTGGACTTTGTGTATCTGTCGATACCCGATACTGATCCGATGCCGCTGTTGAATTAATAATAAATTGATACCGTCCACCTTATACCATGTGGAAGAGACTAAAGTCACCAGACTTTCCTAACTAAACATTACTTTCCTAACTAAGACAAAACAATCAAACATATACCAAACATTGTAAACATGTGTAACATGAATAATAATAATAATAATAATAATAATACATTTAATTTACATAGCGCCTGTCAGGGTACCCAAAGACACTTAACAAAGTGGAACAAACAAAACAAAGAATAAATGGGGCGCCTGTCAGTCAGCATGGAGGGAACACTAGCACTGAAGTCAGTAGCACCGTCCGTGTACAAACTAGTGTCTGGAGGCTTCCTGCACACAGCGGGGGCGACACAGGAGACCAAAAGATTCAATCCAAGCGATGAAGCCTGGGGTGAAGTGACAGCAGAGGTCCAGGTGCTCCTGTGCTGAACACCTGAAGACCCCGCAGCAACGGCAAAGTAGCGACCATCCAACATCGCTGCGAGCCGGGGAGACAGCAGCAGCAGAGGAGAGCAACAAAGGAGCCCGGCGGTGAATAACCCTGAGGTTGTGGTGGAGTGACGAAGGGCCAACGATGGACAGCCCACATAGTATTGAGTACGTCGGTTTGAAAGTTAGCGTTGCTAGGCTAACAGCTGATCGGTGAGGCTAACAACTGATGGCGGGGCTACTAGCTAATCAGCGGAGAAATGTGACGTGAGTAAGGGCAACGTCCTGCAAACAGGAACACAAAATAAAACATAGCAGCTGAACCTGAGAATAAATAAAATAAAAAGTTGGTCAAACAACAACTAGTGCTCTTCCAGCATGCGACACACAGACGCTGATGAATAACGTAGGATGTGCTGCGACGGAGAGAAAAAAACTGGATCGGCCAGTGGATCTGTTCATTTTTTCGATCCCCAATCCAGCTGTTTTGTCAATATCGGGGCCGATATCTGATCTTAATATCGGACAAGTGCACCCCTAGTAAGTAACACTTGGAAAATGTTTTTGGGATGTTATTAAGGCCTCAGTTCACAAAACATTTTTTCTACAACATTCCTGTGATGTGATATGTTAACAAAGGTAGAACATTTTGTCTGCAACATTCTGAGAATGTTTTGGTGACGTTGTTCAGTTAACAGATTATAGAATGTTCTTCTTTAAAACATTCCCACAATGTTAGATGAAAACAAAGGAAAAATATTCTCAAAACGGAACGGAATTCCCACAATGTTACACAATATCAACGGAAGAACATTGTCAAAGCAACATGCGAAAAATGTTTTCAGGATGTTATTAAAGCCTCAGATTTCAGCACGTATTTTATAAAACGTTCCCATGATGTTATGTGATAACAAAGGAAAAACATTATCAAAGCAACACACAGAAAATGCTTTGATACCTCAGATCACAGAAAAGAACATCCTAAAATATTCCTGAAGTATGATATGTTAACAAAGGAAGGATGTTTTAGGTGTAACATTATTAAGATTTTTTGGGGATGTTATTACGGCCTCAGATTACAGAACTTTTTCTATGAAATGTTTCTGTATTGTGATATGTTCACAAAGGAATAACATTCTCACTTCAACATTCTGAGGATGTTTGGGGGACATTGTTTTACAAATAATTCCCACAATATTACATGTTCACAAAGGAATAACATTCTCACTGCAACATTCTGAGGATGTTTCAGGGGCATTGTTTTATAAATAATTCCCACGATATTACATGATCACAAAGGAATAACACTCTCACTGCAACACTCTGAGGATGTTTGGGGGACATTGTTTTATAAATAGGGATGTAACGGTTACCGGTGTCACGGTAAACCATGGTAAAATTCCCGATGGTGAAGGTTACCGTTTAAGTTTTAATTACCATGGTAACCGCCGCGGTCGGTAACCACGGTGTGGAAAACTCGCAAGATACTTTATCCAGGTCTCCCTACGCATGCGCAGCGTGCAACGTGCGATTATGTTGTTGTGAAGAAGACATGGCGGAGGGAGGACGCGATACTAGCGACCCTCAAAACATTTTTCCACCTTCAAAAAGGACTAAATTGGAAGTCTGGGCCTATTTTGGTTACTACAAGAACAGCTGGTCGAAGATGGCAGCCCTGTGTGCAGGAGCTGCAAAAAGAAAGTTGTGGCGAGGGGTGGCAACACCTCCAATTTGTTCACTCATTTACGCGACCATCACCCAAAACTGTTCAGCGAATGCAAGGTAAGCTAACCTTAAGCTCGGTTGCATGATGTATGTGTATGTCGAGTTTTCTCTGTCTAATTTTCTGTTGTCACTAATGTAAACTGACCAGATAGTGGTATAACTGAACGAAGTTGATCCGTGATTTGGCACGTTATCTGAACCGCTTATTAATTGTAGATGTCACTTTTTAAAGTCAACCTAATAATTCCCCAAATATTGATGCAGAGCTGCAGTGAGGAGGATTTGACACAAACACATACTGGGTGGATTGAGTTAGTGAATGCAAACTGACTGAGATGACTGACTTTCATCTCAGCTGCGTTCGCCGGAGCAGCGTCTACCTGTGGTTCAGCAGACATTTGACCAATCAGATTGACCGAGTCCACTGACAACAGATGAGCAGGCAGACAGAGAGACAGACAATATATATAAATAATATCACAAATATGTAATACATGTGGATTATATGTAGAAAGAATAATATGAAATTGTGAATATAACGCGTGTCTAGATAGAGATAGAGCCAAAATAGAGTATTCATAATTCATTTGACAATAATCCTTTTTGTTTGGATCTAAAAAAATATCCAACCTGTTTCTCACAACAGTGATGTGATCTAAATTGTAGGTTTTGTGATCTGTTGGTTGCACCCTTAGTATTTAGCAACGCTGACAGTAATAATTAATAATGACATTTTCTATTTATTTTTTTCACAGAGAGGATCTGCTGGCCAGTCAAGTGCTCCTGCCACTACATCGCAATCTACCTTAGTAACACAGACTGTAAAGGATGCATTTCAAAAACAGGCTGCGTATGCACCCTCGCCATTTCCTTCTTTATTGCAAAGGATATGATGCCATTTCAAATTGTGGAGAGGCTTGGCTTTTTGAGGATGATGAAAACTGCTGTGCCTCACTATAAAGTTCCGTCACGGACTTTCTTTTCAAAGACTGAAATCCCCAAACTGTACAATCAGGTTAAAGCTGATGTACGCAAATCTTTAACTCAGGGGATTTTTTTTGGCTGCAACAACTGACCTGTGGACAAGCGAAATTGGGGCTGGTCTACCATACATCAGCTTCACCATTCACTACCTCACCCCAGACTGGCAGCTTGAGGCTCAGTGCTTGGAAACCCAGTTCTTCCCGGACGATCACTCAGCTCAAAACATCAGAGAGTTTTTTGAGAACATGCTGGAGGAGTGGGCAATAAAAAACACAGACCTGGTCTCCATAACCACAGACAATGCAACCAACATGATAAAGGCTTTTGAGGACTTCCCAGAACTGTGGCTTGGGTGCTTTGGCCATAATTTGAACCTGGCCATCTCAAAGGCTCTGAAAATTCAGAGAGTGGACACAGCAGTTCGGGCCTGCCGTCATCTGGTCCAAGGCTTCTCGCGGAGCTGGAAGAGAAGGAGGGCTCTGAAAGAAAAGCAAGCTGCCCTCAACATGCCACAGAAAGCTCTGATACATGATGTGGTCACCAGGTGGGGATCTACCTACAAAATGATTGAGCGATTCCTCAGCCAACAGCAATCAATCTGTGCTACACTGGCAGGAGAAAGGGGAGTATGGCATCTGATGCCCAAGGATGCTGACATAAGTGTCATGGAGCAAATGTGCCAGCTCTCTGAGTCACTGAGCAAGTTTACAGATGCACTTGCCTCAGAGACACGCGTGACACTGTCAGTCATCAAGCCTGTCCTGGACCACATCACCTGTGAGATACTTGTGGAAAATAATGACGACCCATCCTTGACTAAGGAGATAAAAAGGGTCATGAGAGAAGACCTTAACAGCAGGTACACAGAGAGGGCAAAGAATGTCATGAAAATGGCTTGCTTCATTGATCCCCGCTTCAAAATGAGCTTTTTGGATGAGCCTGAGCCAGCAATTGTTGACAGGTGTGTCCAGGAAGCTCTGAAGCTAACACCTGCACAAACTGGGGAGGAGCCACAAAGCAGCAGCGACCCCCCAGTGGCATCAGAGGGGAAAGGCTTGGCTAGGTTGTGGAAAGAGATCTCCTCAACTAGACAGAAGAGAGGTGAAGAGGACAAAACTCCAACCACCCAAGAAAATGGAGTGAGAGAAGAGATCAAGATCTACCTCTCTCTGCAGTCTATTCCAGCCGAAGAGGATCCACTGGGGTGGTGGAGGGGCCATGCATCAGAGCTGCCTCATCTTGCCAGGATTGCCAGAAAGCTTTTGTGCATCCCAGCGACCAGTGTGCCATCAGAGAGACTGTTCAGTGCCAGTGGACACATTGTCTCCCCCAACAGATCCCTCCTTAAACCAGAAAAAGTTAATATGCTGACATTCTTACACACTAATCTGAAGTGAACAGAGATGCATGCATCCTGTCTGAGGAGATATGGGAGGGAGAGAACAAGCACACCCACCGGGCTGTTCATTTGATTTGTTTACATATTTTGTGTTATTTTAACATAAGTAACACTTGTGTTGTTATTGGTGCAATATGTTTGTCATGGCTGTTGCTTTCATTTTAATTACTTATTCAAGTTTACTTAATGTGAAATTAAACCTGCACTTTAATCTTTTTTTTGTTCTGCAGTAATTATTAATGTTGCAGTTTTTATACATTTTTATGTGATTATTGTTAAAGTTTTGATACATCTTTTATTTACTGTATTTAAGGTTTATTTGCACTGTTTTGGTGCATTCTTTTATACTTATTTAAGGTTGATTTTGTAGTGTTGTTAAGGTTTTTATTGTTAAGACTTTTCTAATATATAATAAATCGACCGGAAAAAGGTGGCCTGCTCCCTCCAGGTGGGAGGAGAGTTCCTGCCTCAAGTGGAGGAGTTCAAGTATCTTGGGGTCTTGTTCACGAGTGAGGGAAGGATGGAGCGTGAGATTGACAGACGGATCGGTGCAGCGGCCGCAGTAATGCGGTCTTTGTATCGGTCCGTCGTGGTGAAGAGAGAGCTGAGCCGAAAGGCGAATCTCTCGATTTACCAGTCAATCTACGTTCCGACCCTCACCTATGGCCATGAACTTTGGGTCATGACCGAAAGAATAAGATCCTGGATACAAGCGGCCGAAATGAGTTTCCTCCGCAGGGTGGCAGGGCGCTCCCTTAGAGATAGGGTGAAGAGCTCTGTCACCCGGGAGGAGCTCAGAGTAGAGCCGCTGCTCCTCCACATCGAGAGGAGCCAGCTGAGGTGGCTCGGGCATCTGTTTCGGATGCCCCCGGGACGCCTCCCTCGGGAGGTGTTCCTGGCATGTCCCTCCGGGAGGAGACCCCGAGGAAGACCCAGGACACGCTGGTGTGACTATGTCGCCCAGCTGGCCTGGGAACGCCTTGGGGTCCCTCCCGGAAGAGCTGGAGGCAGTGTCCGGGGAGAGGGAAGTCTGGGTGTCCCTGCTCAGGCAGCTGCCCCCGCGACCCGGCCCCGGATAAGCGGATGAAAATGGATGGATGGATGGATGGATAATAAATCTGTTTAAATATAAATCTTGGTGAAATTATTCCAATTTATCAGTGTATCACAGTTTTTTCAACATTTTGAAGACATTTTAAAAAATAACGCGGTATACCGATAACCGTGATAATTTTGGTCACTATAACCGTGGTGTGAAATTTTCATACTGTTACATCCCTATTTATAAATTAGTTGGGCCTCGCATTACACAAGGCCCGTTTAAGGAGTGTTTAACAACAATAAAAGGGGGATTTAGGGTAAATAATAATCAATAATAATTAATGATTATTTGGGATAATTATTAATTATGATAAATAATATGATCCAATTTGCATTAGATCACCTCGGGGCACCACCCTTGAAGAAGGGAAAAGATAGCAATTTTACTAAATCAGTCTCATAAAAATGTACTGAACTGTTTATAACTCTGGTTAATAATTAACTTAACACAAAGATGGAAACACACAATCTAACTAACATGTACCATATACAAGTGTGTGTGTGTGTGTGTGTGTGTGTGTGTGTGTGTGTGTGTGCCTGGCAGAACAAAGAAACAATGGCGGTCAATGATATCACATGTGGGCGTGATATGCTCTAGCCTCAAGGAATGTGTGTGCCTGTGAGTATGTGTGTGTGTGTGACGTGGTGCCAGGTTATAGAAGATGGTTAGTTGCATGCAGAGATTCTGAGTCTGTGTGAAGCATAATTCAGCTAATGTCGAATTAGCAGTCTAGGAAAGCAAACTACCAATAACTTGACTCGAGGTCACGATAACAACAAAACATTGAACAGACACATAAATTGAACACATTACATCAACCAGAGTTTAAAGTCCTGAGCTTAGCCGTGCTGTGCTTTGCTATCTAAGCCCAGTTCAACGTTACCAGTCTTTGAAGAGACAGTGCTGGTGGTTGCAGGAGAAAGTTGGGGCTCCAATGTTGAGCAAAGCTTGCTGTGCAAGGTTTGATGAAAGTCGGCAGAGAAAGAAACTGGTAGCTCCTTTCCTTTGTAAGGATAGCAGCTCGATGCTAACCTGCTTGGTGATCCTTAGATCCTCAGATTGGCAGGACCTTGTGTCGCTGCAGTGAGAAGTTCTTTGGGCCTGCTGCCAATGCAGCTTGCAGCTCTCCACAGCTTGTCGGGCCCAGAAAAAGGGATCTTGAAGGCAAGCAGCCCCGTGGGGGGAGGTGGAGAGGAGCCCTTGAAGATCCGAAGTTGAAGGAGTAGAGGGCGTTGAGTGAGGGAGGGAGAACAATGAATGCTCTTAAGTTTTGACTACCTTATCAGCAGGGGGTCTGTCACCTGACCAATAGTAGCTTAAACCTGAATTTTGCACCTAGGTGTGAAGAATGGGGAATTCTGGGACACTGAGTTCCGTTCAGAGTCCATTTTGAAATCCACAATGAATTACTTCATCTGTGGGTCCCAACAAATTATTCCCACAATATTACATGTTCACAAAGGAACAACATTCTCACTGCAACATGTTATTAAGGCTTCAGATTACAGAATGTTTTTTTATAAAACGTTTCTGTAATGTGATATGTTAACAAAGGAAGAACATTCTCAAAGCAACATTTGGAAAATGTTTTGGAGATGTTTTTAAGGCCTTAGATAATATGGAATAAGATTTGTGCCAAAAGAAACAAACTAAACTTCTTAAATGTCAAACTGCTGATCTCCATTTTAAAGCCGGGGTCGTTTAGCGTGCTAGCTAGCTACCCCTAGGTACTGAGCTGTGTCAGTCAAAATCTAATTAGCCAATGGGGACGCTCTCCTGAAAAGGCCCGCCCAGGTTTGTGTCAAAACTGCAAACAAAAAGTCAGGGAGCCGAACGAGACAGAGCTGCAGAGAGACCACAAAGCTGAGAGTCAGCTCAAAAGTCTGAGCGGAGA
Organism: Sparus aurata; assembly: GCF_900880675.1. Classification (NCBI taxonomy): domain Eukaryota; kingdom Metazoa; phylum Chordata; class Actinopteri; order Spariformes; family Sparidae; genus Sparus; species Sparus aurata. The sequence goes on along the minus strand of NC_044207.1, from coordinate 4,328,451 downwards.
GAGACCAGCAGAGGGAACCGTAAACAAAATAATGCATTATTAGAAGAGTAAAAGACCAATATTTTACACTATTTGACAAATTATTTGATTGCAAGTTCTAAGTTTTATTTTTGAAATGAGTTTTATGTTCTCTCAAATTCCTGTTTTTGTTTGACATTTAAGAAGTTTTGTTTGTTTCTTTTTGCACAAATCTAATTCCATATAGATAACAGATGACAGAACTTTTTTCATAAAATGTCATGAACCCATGCCAGCTCCAGGGAAGCAGGCTAAGTTACCTCAGAAAAGCCAATGCAAGCCAAGACACGACCAAACACACCACAATGACGTTGCTAATCCATCCAGACTCCCAGCCATCCCAGGGTTGATAAATTGGCTAGGTTGCTATTTGCAAATGACTTTATCAGCTACAAAGCAACTAATGCCAGATCCATGCTGTCTGGCCACTGGCTGCTTGCTCCTGTGCAAGGTCGCTGTCTGCAGTTGCCCCAATGGCCATCAGTGTCATTCTGATTCTTACACATAGGCCTAGTAGGCCTACCTTTAAATTGGTGAGAACATCCAATTGTAATGGATGGATGAATCGATTCTAACTTGTGACAATCACAAGCAATCACAATCAATGAGTCAAGGACATTCAGGTAAAATCAAACAAATAATTTTATAGCCCAATATCACAAATCACAAAATTACCTCAAGGGGCTTTACAATATATTCTACAACATAGTCTACATGGGACGGATTTCCTACAGGGTGAGCAATGGAGGAAACCTCAGGAAGTGCAACAGAGTTGGATCCCTCTCCTGGGATTGAAAGACATGTAATTTGCATGTAAAATGCCAGTATGGACAATCTGGACAAAATTAGAGATGAATTCATGACAATGTCAGATCAAGTGTTTAACAGTACGTTTTACGTTATTATTGTAGCCAAAAAGTTAAGTTTAAAGTTTAGGTTTAAAGTGCACATGTCTGGGGGCTTTGCCAGTTTTTGTTGATTTTTTTTGTTTTTTTGGTTCTAGCAGAATGTCTAGTGGGGAAAGTGCAATTGAAAAAACGTAACCCTAACCCTTGTTTTAGCTAAAAGAATATAAATAAATAATTCTGTTGAAAGACTTTTGAATGTTGATGTTATCAAACTTTTACATGTGTTAATAGTCCAATTCCAATAATTAAGGAAATGATCAGTGATCCTAGTGAGGACATTTTTGCCTTAAGATGAAGTGGGAATTTTGTCATAATGTTGTAATGTTTAAATATTTTAATGAAAAGTTACTGCAAAACATTTATATATTTTTTTCAAAGCATGTTATCCAACTGTAAAATAGTGTAATTCCAGGACCATTAAAAACTTTCATCTAAAAATGTTTTAAGAACATTTGGGCGTAATGTTCTAACAGGGCTTTTAGTAAACATTTTAAGGAAGTTATCACTAAACATGTTTGTAATGTTTTTTAGAGAACGTTATCCTCGAACATTCTGGGAACTTAACGAAAACTTGAGGCTGAGAACGTTTTCAAGAACATTAGGGCATAACATTCAAGCAATGTTGTCACTGAACATTTTAAGGAGGTTATCACAAAACATTTTTGGAATGTTTTTAGAGAACGTTATCCTCAAACATTCTGGGAACTTAGAACGAGATATTTGGGGCAGCTGTAATTCAGCTAGCGAGTAGAGCAGGTTGTCTGGTTGCCGGTTCGAATCCCGGCTCCCCTGGGCTGGGTTGAGCTGCTTGTTGAAGTGTCCTTGAGAAAGATACTGAACCCTAAATTGCTCCTGATGTGCAGTTGGCACCTTGCATGGTAGCCTCCTCCATCAGTATATGAATGAGTGTGTGAATGTGGCAAGTACTGTGCTTTGAGTACTAGAAAAAGCGCTATATAAGTCCATTTAAAGAAAACGTCCTGCTGAGAACGTTTTCAAGAACATTATGGCATAACGTTCAAGCAATGTTGTCACTGAACATTTTAAGGAGGTTATCACAAAACATTTTTGGAATGTTTTTAGAGAACGTTATTCTCGAACATTCTGGGAACTTAACGAAAACTTCCCGCTGAGAACGTTTTCAAGAACATTAGGGCATAACGTTCAAGCAATGTTGTCACTGAACATTTTATGGAGGTTATCACAAAACATTTTTGGAATGTTTTTAGAGAACGTTATCCTCCAACATTCAGGGACATTTAGAATGAGATGTTTGGGGCGGCAGTAGCTCAGCGGGTAGAGCAGGTCGTCTGGTGATCGGAAGGTCACTGGTTCCATGTAGATTCTTACATGATTTAATACTCCAAAAAACATCATTTCTCATACTGATACTGTCTAGTGCTGCAGGACTGTATTCTCCCTCTGTCTGAAACGCTCCCTTTTAGCTCCTGTCTCTTTAAGGAGCCCCTCCTGGGTACCCTGGCTGCTCTGATTGGTCAGCTCACACACACAACCAGCACCACTGACAAACATTATGTAAATGTGTGACATGATGGCGTAGTAAAGTGATAAAGTGAAAAAATCATGAAGTTAAAGGCGGGCCTACTGATAAGGCGTTTTTTAGCGACTTGAGGAGCAGAGTTTTCTGTGGGTGAGAGGAGTGGACTTTGACCTTTTGGACTTTCAAGAAAAGGAAAAAAATCAAAATGCACAATTGGTCTCCTTTAAATACATCCCAGTTGTATTTCTTAAACATTTTGTAAACTCTAAAAAGATGCATGTTGAATTCATTCTGCATACTTCCAAACTATACTTATGTGTTCAACTTTGACAGGATCTACACTGCTGACATTCGAACAGACATCATGGATTATGACTATACCACTGACGAACCCCCTCATACTTATTCCTCACACTTCAACCCCTATAAAGAGAGTAGGTATTGCATGTGCACACACACACACACACACACACACACGCACACCTCTGGGATCTATCTATCTATCTATCTATCTATCTATCTAATCATGATCACAGAGGTGATCCAGTCAGACTGACTCACATTCTTAAGCTTCATGAATAGGCGACTATGAAATAGCCTGATAGCAAGTCACGTGACCGCAGTTGATATGTCCTCTCCTTAGGTAACATCAGTGCTGTAAAATTCACTGTGAAGTCTGTAGACAAGACCCGGGTTATTGTCAACATCACAGATCCTCTAACCAGTATCCATATTGGCCAGAGGCAGCTCAGCATCAGAGACATCTTCCTTAATGACCTCCAGTATAAGATCATCTACTACAAGGCTGGGAGTACAGGCAAGGTATGTACCAAATTCAACACTGACACTGATATGAAGCTCAGTCACCAAAATCTGTTACTGACTAATGGTAATTAATAAAACAAATAGATTATTAACATGAATTGATCATTGACGGAGCACCAACCGGGGATCAGGGATAATTTAATCTGAGTGTTTGAAGGAGAGGGATAAAATGGCTGACATTGTTCAATCTCTACTGGTTTGGGAGCAACTTGCAGTTAAGCTTCTGGTTTTACCTGCAGGCTGCTCTATTGTTTAAACATGTGGTTGAGGTCCCAACAAAACTAAAAAGCAGTTATTTACTTCAATTTCTACTAGAGAGAAACAGGAGAATGACCGTAGAGTAGTTATTAAGTAAATAATTCCTGAAAATATGTGTAAAATTATCCCAGAAGGCTTATTCCAGGCAGACTCAGGGTAAATGGATAGCTGCTAACTGTTTGGAGTAGAGGCATGTTTATGGTCTCTTTTGAAAGGTAACACTCAGAAGTTTCTTCCATAACAAAAGCACTGTAAGTGCTACTGGCATTGAGTTGTAAGTGTTAAAACACACTGCAAGAAAAGTTAAATATTTGTATGCAAAAATAAGCCTGCGGATGACCCATCATTGGTTCTTATTAGCTGGAAAATTCAGCTGGGGACACAGCATTTGGCCTTTGAGTCAAATTTGATACTAATATCACATATAAAGAATACTTAAAGCACTTTTCTGAGAATATATCCAGGTGCTTGACAAACTTTGTTGTTCAAATGATGCTGTTCAAATACACCTGCTTGAGAGTAACAGAAGAATTAAGACTACACATTTAAAACAGTCAAAAACAAGTGCATAGGTGGAAAAGCACCAATACAACAAGCAGAACATGGTGTGAGCTTGGATAACTTTCAAGTTTAAGAAAACCCATAAAAATTTAATATTGCTGTTTGTGAAATTTCATTGGATAAATAATGTGTTAAACGGCGGAGAGAGGGGAGGCAATAGAGAAAATAGCAAGTTGATTCGAATTAAATAAACAAGATTTTACATGAAGCTTTGATTCAAAGCCTTCCAAGCTTTTTTGGTAGATGAATCTCTGTGTTTGGTGTTATGATATCTGATGTCCTGGACAACATCTGCAATCTTATTTAAGCGCTTGTTGTCAATCACCTTTTAAAAGACACATAAATGCTCTATAATTCATAAGTGGGGTATTTACTGACTTAAATGTGTAAGGAATTTCCTCTGGCTGCTGCACAAGCTGCAGGCAATGCAATTATCTGCAACACAATCCCCAGGGCTGAAATGTTATTTTTACACATCAGTCTTGGTATTGATAACATGGATATAATATAAAATGTTAATTAGTGAGTTTTAGACAAGATAGTAGCTGGATTTTGTTACCTTTGGACCAAGTCATGCAGCCATTTCCCCCTGTTTCCAGTCTATGTTAAGCTGCTAACCAGCTGTGTAGTCCTATATTTAATGTTGCTAATGATGATGATATGTGCTTTAGAAAGAAAAGACTTTCAAGAATGTAATGTAAATTAATTTAAGTCAACTGAGCATTTATCTATATGACTGTTACTAATATGAACCTCAGCTCTCCAGTGAGAGACAGAGGCATGTGGAGGGACGTTCAGCTGTCACCTTAACGATAAAATAAAGTTATTAAAATGAATAAGGGTAAGTGCTCATATTGAAAAATATTGATATTAGAAAGATACTTGTTTTGTTGTTGTGTTTTAGTTTGACAAAAATATTATTGTCAAGCACAGAGAGAGCATTATAGGAATCCTAGATTTGATATAAAATGCTGTAATCTAATCAAGAATTTCAGCTCTTAATGTTAACCATAAATGGTGTGCTAGATAAGTAATTTTCTCTTCTTACCTGATAGAAAACAATCACATCTAACTCCAGTGTAGCAGAGGTTCCGAAACTGGATGAAGGACAGGGTTACTGCTTCATGGTGGCAGCTTTCATACCTTCAAGACCCCAAAACACCAAATTGGGAGCCTGGAGCGAGCAGTCATGTACACATGGAGACCCTGGCATTGGGACAGGTACACACACTCTGTACACACTAAACTATGCCTCAATACACTACACAATGTTTTCAAGGATCTTTACATACATCCATCTGGGGAGTCATCAGCATCACATTATCATATTAGGGCAGATATATCTTATTATGGAAGACGATCATAAATTATATGCATCTTCTTCAGAAAGCTAAACTTCAATGCTCCCTGTGATGAATAACTTTTTGTATATTAGGTCTTCTGTGGTGGCTACGACTAGAAGGACTGAAGTGGCTGGAGGGTTGGTGGTGTCATCCCCAGGGTTTCTGAGGGGACACCAGAATTTTTTCCTGCAAATTAAAAATGCACACTTTGGGGGAACAGGCAGGAAATACCAAGGAAATAAGTCCTGCTTATGGCTTGTATGGATATCACATTCTGTTGTCTGGTGTAGTCAGAAAAATGACCTGAGAGCACATCACCTGGAAAAGAGTTCACTATGTCTCAAAGAGCTTTCTTGTAAACTAACAGTTTTGCTCACATGAAATGTGTCTCACCCAAACACAGTTTATCCTTAAAACTTGTCTCACAAAAGAACTGGTGTGCTCAACCCAAAAGCCTTATGAGTGTGATGTATGTCAACTCAAAAGATGATAAAAACAACGTCATCAGCGCTCCCTTACATGTATTAGTTATTGCCTTTAATATTCCACAGCAACAGAAAGAACAAATACATTTCAGTTCGAGGGGTTCTCATTGTAACATGAGTTTTTTTTATGCCACATCGAAATAGAATTATAACCCAGAAAAATAATTGAGGGATTGCATTCAGCAGACGGTCAATCACAAACTGCCAAATCACCAAAATGGCAGTGTTGATTTTATCCTACTTGATATATTTTTTTGCCATTCTTTGTCTTCCATGCTGGCAGCACAACACAGGGACCCACCAGGGACTCTACAGAGTCACTAATGGTTACAGCTATACTATTTGTGTTTAAAGTGGTAAGTAGCCAGATTTAATTGTCTAACTGTGACTCTCAATGTCCCTCCAGACTTGAGTCTTGGTGCGTGGGTTGGTGCGATCTTCGTCTTGCTAACAGTCCTCATCATCATCATTACGGTGACGGTCCTCTGCTGCAGACGCCGCCAAGAAAGAAACACTGGCTTCCAAACATCTCAATCGTCGACACCTATTTAGTGTATGTGTGTGTTTGTGTGCCTGTGTGTGTTGTGTGTCTTTCAAAGACAGGGAGCTGGCCTCCCTTCAGTTTTCTGTCTCTGTTCCTAGTACAATAGTACTTTACTTTGCTATGCTCTTTGATTAAAGTGTATTGTGGTTATTGTTGTTTTTTTATTCCATATCTTAACTGACATTAACGATAAACTCTGCAGACTGCTGTCGACAGGTAATACTGTATGCATACCACCTAACATTTAGTCTATTTGAATGTCTTATGTGGATCCTTGCTTATTAGCCCATAGAAAATCAAGCAAAGTTATGTTTTAGAATATCAAATGTAAACCACTGTAGTTCTTTCAATTGAAAGAACTTGGACAAACACTACTTAAGAGGATTTAAAATGTGTATTGTATACCCATTGAATGAGTGCAGACTAAATGTATTCCCTCACATATTATGCCAAAAACGTACCTTGTCTTGTTTTACCCAGGATGTCAGTCTGGTTTTCTCCAAAAAGTTTTTTCATTATTTCATCATTTTTCAAATTCTGTAAGGGCCAAATGGAAATAACCTCTACAGGCTCAGTAAATTAATCTCTTTAGTGGCATCCAGTGGCTGCTTGATGGAACTTCAACTTTAACTGTACTTTTAACTTGTAACTCTTTAGATTACGATTCCTAATTGAATTAATGTTGTGTGAGAGTACCTTTTGTTGATCAAAAGGAAGGACAAGCAATAAAACAATATAAATGGGAAGGTTCCCCTGTTTTTTTCATCAGTTATACATACATACATACATACATACATATATATATATATATATATATATATATATATATATATATAGCTCGGAGTCGATCGAGTCGATATATTAGATTAGATCCATTTTTGGTCAATGTAACTATATATATATATATATATATATACATATATATACATATATGTATATATATATATATATATATATATATATATATATATATATATATATATATATATATATATATATATATATATACGTATATATATCTCAGAGAGAGAGAGAGAGAGAAAGAGAGAGAGAGAGAGAGATCTGCCAACCAATCACGAGTGATTTATAATGTAACGCCCCTTGTGGACTGTAGCGCAAAGACTCTTGGGTATTCTGTTGTTGTTGGTGTAATTATGGTTGGTGAATGTGTTGTGAATAAGATGATGTGTAAGACGGTTGCAGGTTAATTCACATCCTTTGTTCTGTGGTTAAATTATATCGAGTTAACAAAGATGATAAAAATGTTAACACCATGAGTCAAGGGGTGTTTGCCGAGAGAGACTTTCGTCTGATTAAGCATGTAAGTGTGCTGCAATAATTGGGAAATATTAAGTTAACCAAACTATATCATGTCTGTTTTCTCCTGCTGGACAGTTACATTATGGTGATTGCAGTTGTTTGTACCCCTGTGATCGTTTATCACAAAAGTTCATCGTGGTTTGTTTTTGTCAATATATGGCACGAACATATAATAATTATTTGTTAATTCAACTAAACAATCTGTGTTTGGTGCAGGTAGAAATACATGGCATTCAAGCAAGAATTCATTTTTTAGTCTCACAGGATTGTCCTAATTAGGTGAACAAGAAGATCCAAGTTGGCAAATCTTGGCAAAACTTCAAAACCTTAAGTTAAGTCAACAACAGCAGGCAAAAGTTGAGAAAACTCAAAAATCTCTTGCATCATGTTGCCTTGATATTTTTACGTTTTCTCAACTTTTTCTTTTTTACAGTGTGGCTATGGCTGTGTTTCTCTGAACTTTGGCATTCTGACAAAAAAGTAATCCTGCCTAGAATTTAAATTAAATTTAGAACAGCGTGGGCATTACTGCTTTTTTGAGGGAATTCCTGCCACACTAGGCCACTCTGGCAACATCACTAAGGAATATGTCAGCATTGCGCATGAACTGTTGGATCAGCAAAAAGACACACAGACCTTTGCTTGAACAACAGAAATAAAAATTCCAAACCTGTCTACAGATCATAGCTCATTCTTCAAAACCTGCTGTGTTTCGGTGCTGTTATCATAACTGTTTTCCTGAGGATAGAGGTTGGTTCTGTTTCATGCTGTTGTTCCTCTTTGGAAGTGCTCAGCTGATGACAAACCAGACCACATGCTGGAACTATAGGTTACTTTTATTTTAAATTTTTTCCAACACAGTAGTTCACATTTAGACAGCAACACATACAACATCAGACATAAATGTATTATCATCACAAGTTACCATGGCAGAACACAGAATTGTTTTGAATATCGTTTCCCCCAACCATGGCTTTTAAAGTGCATACATCTGTATCATAAAAAAACACACATACTGCAAACAATGAAAAGTTTCAGAAGCAAATGTATCTTCTCCATCTCTGCTGTAACTGCTCTGACAGCTGCTTTCAGTCATGTTCTGATCATGTCCAGGTCGTGAACAATTAACAACAGATATATAAACAGCCTGTGAATAAATGATTACAAAATAAATAAAAAAATATTTAAACACCAACTGTGTAAATAATAAAATTGCTTGCTAACCTTGTCATTTTCACAGTGCACAGAATGAGATGTTATTGTGCTACATGTGTCTGTACAGTGACAAAGTTTCTACATTACTGTGTTCATACATAATGTTGATTATGTCTTCATTAGTATTGTACACAGAACAGCATTCTATCATGATTATTAGTGAGAAATGTTGTAATAGTTGTTGCAGCGTCCTCCTTCTCACAGCAGCAGCACTACCAGCTAAACACATTCCTCTTGATGGTGTTTTCACACTTCCAGGACACAAAGTTGGTTATTGTAGGCAGTTAGTCGGGCAGTAGTTGAGTGGCAGCTTTCTTCTGTGTGCTTCTAACAAACTGAAAACTATAATCATGTTCCACAATAGCTTTACTTATTTTGTTGGGATTCATATATCATGCAACCTGAATGTGCTTCATGTTTTTCTAACATCTGAAAGTAAAACTATGTCATATAGAGTTGGGGCATATGATGATAAATAATGTGAGACTTACTGTATAGCTGTAAATTTGCTCCATGTCAGTGCTGTTGTTGTACTGTAAATACAATAGTAGTCATTCCATATAATACAAGGTTTTGTGGTCAATTCTGTAAATCACTAACTCACTGGGACTGATTTATCTCAATATTGAACTTTTATATGATGTTTGCATCATTGTATAGATTTTTTTTCATCTGCTGGGTGCAAAGTCAAGAAACGTCAGCCCCCATAGGCGGGATTGGATATTTTATCTATTAACAGTTTCTCAATGCATTTCCACAAAATGTAATATATCACAGTATCTACATACGTCTTGCCATAAAATAACATGTATGGTGATGCATAATTTATGAATGTATTATGTAATGTATTCTGTATTGTTTACAGTTAAATCTGTGTCAAGCACCTATGTTACCTGTATAGTCGGAGAGACACATTTGATCAATTCAACAATAAGTAAGTAGCGTCTCACATGGATATGTTCATATGAAATATGTATGTTAGTTATGTTGACTGATGAATTAGACTGTTACAAAATCTTTTCATCTTTCTCTCTGTGCTGGCGTCAGTGATCTTACTCACTGAGGCCTTTTTTAATGTCTAGGTTATATAATGAGTACATGAATCTGCATTTCGTGTCAAAACCACAGAATGTTTGATTACACAGGGTTCACAGTGTTGTCATGCAATCATGGCAAAGTTGTAATGAGGTAGACGTCAACTGAAACTTATTAACTCAAATGTTCCTTTAGTGCCTGCAAAGTCTGTCATCTAGGACAAGTGACTGTAAGTAAAGATGGATGATGCATCTCCACAACCTCCCACTGTACAGAAATGAAGGCAACATATCTATGATGCAGAAGATTCTGGCGACAACATTTGGAGCCAGAGTCTGTGCAGTAGTGATCAGGGTGTGGAACCGTTACAGCCCCTTTTTTATAGCATCAAATAACTCATTCAAATCAAACTTATCGGAGAACTGATCGCTTCAGATCACATCAGTGTGTTGAAATCCAATCTAAAATGACAGAGACCATCTTTGGAAAAACATTAGTTATTGTGTATTTAAAGATTTTGTCACATCTGCTAACATGAAGTGGGAGGGGAGTCCAACCAATACGGTAGCCAACCACCAGGGGGCGATCGAGATGCTTTGGCATCTCTCGGGGGGACTGTCATGTCGCCCAGCTTCACATTGTGTGTGCATTAGAAACACCAGTACTTTATCGTACATTGGATCTGATAATAATCGGCTCTGATAATTCTATATATGTATATTTCATTGTATTTGTAAACTGCTTAATATAGTTGTTACATGGTATATGCAATATGCACTGCCCCATTCATCAGACCAGTAGATAAAATGTGTTACCACTACACAGTAATTGTTGACGGTTTTTTACAGCGAGCAAAAACAGTGCATCAACATTTAAACTGCAGCACTCGATCAGAGTGTTCACGTTACTTTAAAGCAGCCATAGTCAATAACATGTATGAGCAATGTATGAAATGACATTGTGAAATTGTGACATTTAGTGATGAACCTACAGAGGATTATCAACTGAATATGTAGGGGCTCCTTGTACATTCAACTTGTTTCTGCAGTCCCCAAGTGGCCAACAAACAGTTATTGCAGGCATATCAAAAGAAGCATGAGAATTTCTTTACTTCATGCAGTTTTATCTGACACCATTAAACCAGCAGGACTAAGTAGACTCCTAACCTAACCCATAGCCATGCACAGACAGAGTTTGGATATTGCAGTCTTCAGAGGCAGCCAAAACTGAGCAGATGGTGGTAGAGCAGTTAGTTCCATCTGTACTAAATCCCCATTCTCTGAAGTCTTTGGTTTGATGAGGGTCAACATGTTATCAGACCTACCATAAGATACGTGCCCTATGAAACTCTGACAACTGTTGGCTAATTTCTGGAATTGTTGTGCTGTTAAGCTATGCTGAACCCTACGTGATCCTAGATTCTGTGTCCCAATTCCATTATAAATACTAACACTAAGCGGAGGGGTGCACGGTGAAGTAAGATTGATGGGATAGCGAGGTATGTTGAGCCTTAAGCCAGAGTTTTTCATGAACCTGGTTCTCTATTTAATCTGGCTAGAATACTAATACTTCTAAAACATGCCTTTGACTAATCAGTTCTTTTGAAAATAGTGTGACTCTGAAACCAGTAGTCAGGAGACATACATATTCTTAGCTGAGGGAATACAGTTCATATGCAAAGTTAATCTGCTGTAATGTTACACTTATACCAGCACACACAGCTCTGCAATTACACTAGACTTACTGTATGTCTTGGATTCCCTTTTTTTTGCCACAAGCACAGTTATCAGTTACCACGATACGTTACTCTAACCCTGATGTGTGTTTTTAGTGTAGTTCTCTGTTTTTATCTTTTCAACGTCTTAGTGATTAGTGGTTCACAATGTTTTGAGTGTTGTATTGATGGACACTCTTACCCAGCACGGCATAATAGCTTTTCACAGATATAAATTAGTGAAGAAAAAACAGACAGCGTAGTGAAGACTCCAGTGGCAGCTCAGAATACAGATAAATTAAAAGTCTTTGGAAATCAATTTTTTGCTGACTGTTTTTATTTCTTTTTTGAAATTGGCAGTATTATTTCAAAGTTGCAGCCTCACATCTGTCTGCACATAATTTAACACCTACCCTTTCATCTGAATACCAAAATCAATGTCTTATATACTACCATAAAAAATATTGCACAGTAACATTAGTGGTTAGTTTTATTATTCAACATGAGTAGCATTTCGTATGGAACTAGGACACAGATGTGGTGAAATGCGTGTCTAAATGATGATCTATTCCTTTAATGCTGCTGATGAGAATGTTCAAGTATGAGGTTCAATGGCTCAAATACTTCAAATAGTAACTTAACACCTGACTCCCAGTCAGTGAACCTGTCACCTCACGGCAGTGCAGGTGTACTCCAGGATACTGTGACATCACTGTTTTGGTGTGGTCACAGGTGCAACAAAGCACATTCCTGAACACACACAGCAGTGCTGTGGTTAGAGCTTTTAATTCTCCACCAGAGATGGCAGTGAAACACTGCGTTTCAGGCTGTTGTCAGGGTGCTCTTTAAGCACCTTGAAGTAATGGATAATTGAAAAAACTAGGCATATTACCATGGTGAAGGTATTGATATGCACTCACTGTAAAACCCGACCAACAGCTCTCAATCAATTTAGATCTAAAACTACAAATTGACTAGATTAATTGAAAATCACAATAGTAGAGTATACAATATATATATATACATGTAATCTACGTGACAAAGTCCACTTACACATGCTCCAATACTAAGATCAAATAAAAAGAGGGGAAATTATTTTCATGATGGACCAATCTGTCCTGTCAAAACCTCTCAGAGAAGAGGACACAGGAGTGCGTTGGCAGCTGATATCGCATATAAAGAATAGATAATATCAACCTTATGGTTGACTGACAAGCATCATCCGTAAAAAACGGGGAATCATTTCTTTTTCATATGAGGTGTCCTTTACAGAATGTTGTTCACTTTAATAACCTTGTCTTCAACCCTGATTCTATAAATCACTAAAGCCATGTGATCACGTTTCCTTGACATTAATTGTTAAATTATGGACTCAGCTGATCCTGTGGTACCAAGTGGTTTTTACATCTTGCCTACTTCTCCATTTCCATAAGAACTTAAGTTGTTCCCCTCAAAAACTCCAAATATAAATGTCTGAAACTAGAATTATTGTCATAAATAAAAGCAGAACGATCTCTCTCTCCTGTCTATGTATTAATCACTCCTTCATTCCATCCACCTTTGTCTCCATTTCATTGCACGTCCTCTTACTTCTGTTTTCATCCTCCTCTTCTCTTGAGTTGATGTTGTCATAGGAAGTCTGCTGACATGGAGCCCCCACATGAGTGTTGGTGCGGGGTCACTTCAGGTCGATGCCCTGTGTCTGGGACTGAGCCTTCTCCTTGGCCTAAAACAAAGGTAAGCATGATAATAAATGTGACTCAAAGCCATTACAAGGAAACATGTGAATTCACAGTATGCCATGTGACATATAAAGGAGCCAAGATATTTGCTCATGTATAAAGTACAACTAAAACAAGGTCAATGACAGCATGTCCAAGTGCACCTTTACAATACATTAAGTAAGAGATAATGCCCGATGAGACAACTGTCGGATGTGTCTGATTAATCAATTTCTGATTATGGTAACCTAGAAGGGATTTATCCTGCTTATAGCATGGTTACTTGCCGAAGAAAAAGAAAAAAAAAACAATTAAGCTTTACATGCATCAAAATATAATGTTTTTTCACCAGCAATAACTCAGCGTCCTCCAACATCTGAGGGTGAGAGGACTAATTTCTGGAACAATCATTACAATCCCATAAGGTTCTTATGCACTGGAAATGTTCACTACTCCAGCAAACAGGAGGAACCTAAGATACAACCTAGCAACTGGAGATATACTAGTTCATTTAGCTCATTCAAGACTTTGGCTCAGCTATTAGCCAGAGAGCTGTCATTAACTAACTATATTATTCAATGCTTCAAACACAGTATATATATTTCGACAGATTGTTTAATAACAAGACTAGCTAACTAGCCAGCCATGTGATTGTCCCAAAATCAATATCAAGATTTTCATGAACAAATGATAGTCCCTGTTTACAGCCTGAAGAAGCGAAAGAAGTAAGTTGAATAACAAATGTGATATGAAATGATCGCTTGTGTTCAGAAGCATAGGTGGTTTTAGCATGAGGCATAGGTAGGCAATTGCTCGGGCCTCCTCCACTAGGGGGCCTTGGGCCTTATGGATTTTTAGTTTGTTATTGTTATTCTCTCTCTCTCTCTCTCTCTCTCCCTCCTACTTTTAATCAGAGTCAGAGGCAGACACAGGACAGTGACAGAATGTGGAGCTGCGGCAAGCTGAGAGGGGAGAAGTCAGTAATGACAGAAAGGCCCAGACCAGGGAGAAGAACCAGGACAAAAGCTGCCAAAAGTGTGCAGATGGCTGAAAACGTGTGAAGGGAAAGCTCAACAGAATAAAAGGAAAAAGGAGTAGAGCAGTGCTACGGCTAAGAAAACACTGGAGGATTTGTCAGACAATAATGTGAGTGGACACCTTCACAGGAGGATGACAGGATCACATCCCTGTCCCTCATCAAAGACGAATGCTACTGTTAAATATGTGCCAGACCCTGCCGCACCTGGCTCTCAAAGGGAATGGGAGATGACAGTCCAATTGGGTGATTAATGTTCCACTAAAAACACATCCATGACTAATTCAGAGGCTAAATACCTCATCTTTGCACCCAGATTATCCTCTGTTTAACTATTAAAATAGACTTGGATATGCCCTAAACACACCAGCACAATGACTTTAGACTGAGTGGCATAGACTGTTTAAATATGGGCCTTAATGTAGAACCACAATTTCTCATTATCATTATTATTATATTTTTGTTTTTATATTCACATTAATTCATTTGAAAAAGAAATATGACTTAAGGGCCATTCAGAAAATCCTGCAGAATTTTTCAATAAGAAGCATTATTTGGATTTATTCCTTGATAGCCTTTTTTAAATACAAAGGCTAATCTGTGTACGGTCCGTCACTCTAGTAAGGGAGTAAGAGTTTCACTTTAGTCTCTGTGTTTACTTCCACTGGCTCCGCTGTGTTGTGAATCTAGTCCGTTGCAGCTCCGGCAGTCTGGACCCTTCCTTACCAGATACGCAGGACTTCTATTTCTGCCAGATGCCAGAGCATGGAGCAGCAATTAAGACAAATTCAGCACAGAGCAGACAGGAAGTCAGACATTGAAACAACATCAAAACATCCAGTTAATTTTCATAATAAAACACTTCGTGTTAACGCCAACGCAAAAATTTCAAAAAAGAGACAAATCCAAACACTTCTGCTAATCATTTGGTTGGTAACACTTCAGGTTGTTCAGGGATAACTAACTATAATTATCATGGAAACAGTTCAACACTGTTTTTTGTGTTTTTTTGTGTGGGAAACCTGAACCTCTAATGCCTGCTTCCTCACATTTTCATCTGATCTCGCTATTGCTGATGCATATCTCTAGATTGTAGATCTACGCAGTGGGGGAAAGCAAGGCTATTGGTCAAACAAATTTCCCAGCAAGCCTGCCTTCATAACTTTTGGGAAAAAAACAACTAAATGGTGGCTGGCCTAAGCCTATACATTGTTTTCTGTTTGTAATAAAAATAAATTTGGACGTACCCATGGCCAAAGGCAAAATATAAATGGAAAAAAAGTAGGTCGCCAAAACCATCTGTAATAGTGAGTAATTAAGTGGTATACATAGCTGCTAACTTGTCAATTTAAGTTAAGGTTGATACATTCTGAACTTTTAACTCGCTGACTGATGATAATAAGTGTACTGTAAGGCCGGTGAAGGGACAAGGTGAAGGGAAAAGGTGGGCCAGTGTAAACGACAACGCCTGACAGGCCCAGGGATGCGGCAACCCACTGGGATTTGTTCCGGTGTGCCTGATTGACCGAGGTCTTATTTATTGGTTCTGAAGCTCAAAGACAGAGGATTAATATACAATTGAACGCTCTGGCATTAACCCCGACTAGCCAAGTAAAAAGCCTTGGAGTTATTTTAGATTCAGACCTCAGTTTTAACCCACACTTCAGAAACATAACTAAGACAGCTTTTTATCATCTAAAAAACATTGCCAGAGTACGACCGTTCCTATCCAAAGCCAGTACAGAGACACTAATGCATGCTTTTATCACTTGTCGCATTGACTATTGCAACACTCTACTTTCTGGTCTCCCAAAAAAGAACATAGCTCAATTACAACTGCTCCAAAACTCTGCAGCACGAGTGTTGACTAAGACCAGAAAGAGAGCGCACATCACACCGATTTTAAAGTCTCTTTTATCTTGTTTTACTGTATTCAAGATTTACTTATTTATATTATTGATTTCACAGCAGTTTTAGACTTTTAACCTCCTTTAGTATTTTATCAGTCTTAGTTTTAGTGTTTTATTATTTTATCATTCATCTTATTTTACTGCCTCTAGTGTCTCCTCAGTGAAATACATCAATGATAGCGTTTCCTCAGTTCCGCAATACCTGTTGTTAATGCCTTGTTTTATTTATTACCCTTTATTCATTTATTATTACTCACTCTTTTACTTCACTTACTAGTGTATAAGTAGCTGGATATGTGTGTGTGTGTGTGTGTAGGTGGGAGTATGTGTGTGCATATGTATGTGGGGGGGTATTGAAATTGTTGCTATTTTAATTCTGTAAAGCACTTTGTGCTACATTACGATGTATGAAAAGTGCTCTATAAATAAAGTCTGATTGATTGATTGATTGATTGATTGCCAGTCTACCCAAGTCCACTCCTGGCATTCACTGGCCGGACTTCATTTCAGTATTGTATATTAGTATTATAGTATTATACTGCTGTGTGGGGACTATATGATCCTCTCTAAAGTTCTGGCCTCCAGGCTGAAAGAGGTGATGGGTGAGGTCATTCATTATGCATACTGTGAGATAATATCACTTTTATTCAACATGTTTTGGACATCTCTGGCTCATTGGATGTAGATGCTGGTCTTATTTCCATATACCAGAAAAAGGCATTTGACTGAGTTGAATATAAGTATCTATAGCAAAGCGTGCTTTTGGATTCAGCCATATTTCATTGCCAAGATCCTTATACTGTAGCATGATATTGTGAGTGTACTCAAAGATAATGGTTGTTTGGCTGCACCTTTTGTTGTTCAGAGGGGGGTTGGGCTGTTAAGCTGCTGTGCCACAAACTCAGGAAATAGCTCGTTTCCAAGTTGCAAGTCAGCTGTTAAATTATCAGCATATGCAGATGATATTGTGATAATATGCATAAACAGCAAGAAATTAGTGTTGTGGAAGAAAGTGTAGGTCTTTTCAACAAAATCTCCTCTGCTTAGGTAAACTGGAAAAAGACTGATGCTGTGTTGGTTGGGAAAAAAGTCTTTAAATAACTTAGTTCTAAAAGGAAGGCTCCCTTGGAAGAAAAGTGTACTTGGGAGTATTCTCGGGTGAAGAATCGGTGTTAGAAAAGAACAGGGAGATGGTTATAGAGAGCACACTGGTCATTAATGATCTTGTGTCCTCTTCTTTATGGCACAGACTGGCTTGTGTGAATACCCACTAAAAGTTGCTTTCTATAATACAAGCTGTTCTGGTTGATTTCTTTTTGGGATATACTGCACTGGATTCCTCAGGCCGTTCTGTTTCTTCCAAAGTAAAAAGGAGGACAAGGACCAATACACTTACATGGTGCATTCAATTGCGTTCTGTCTGTAAGGAATAATGGTGTGAGTGATAAATGTCCTTTTTCTGTCCTGACAAAGAGAGTGTGATCCACTGTTATACACAGTGTGTGCACCTGCTGCCACTGTTCATGTTGTTGGAGAGGTTACCAGAAAAGTGGAGGAGACTTCTTTGAAGGAAGAGGAAAATTGATGACTCAGTAGTGATTGTTTCGACACTATTGTTCGGCAGGCTGGTCAAAGCCAGAGTAATGATTGAGTTTAATTATCACAAAGAAATGAAAGATGTAGATCAGTTCAGCCTGATGCAGTACATGGTGATGCGTTGTGCTGTATGAAAGAAAACCAGCATTTTTTTTTTCTGAGGAGCTGCTGTGATCATTTGATGATGACTGTTTATTTACTGATTTGTCTGTTTTTCTGAAGATTATTCTATTTATTTGTAAATAGCTTGTGGAAAAAAATATATAACAAGTATATACATGTGAACATACATATACTTTTGAGGAGATTTCATTATAATAATCATAAAAGCAAATATCATACTAGCTTAAAAATACTGTAATATTATTTTAAGGCCATATAGCTCAACCTATATTTAAGGGTGCAACAATCTATTAGGAAAAAAGAAACTTGAACCAAAGTTAACCCAAGTGTAGTCAAACCCAATCCAATTGTGGACTTCAACAGAAACAAATAAATGGGACAACTACCTTACCCAAATATAATTTATGTAATATGAATAAACTTGGTCCAGGGTCTTGGATGCAAAGAACAGAGTGGGCTCCTTACAACCTGTAATCAAAAGAATATTAACTTGTCACGTGTGTGGTTTCAAACTTACCCTAAGCGAGGGCCGAGGAGGCCTTACTGGTCTGACTGGTTGTACTGGCTCTGCTACTGGGTTCGCCTGCCTTATGCCCAAAGGCTCTAGGTCATCAGCGACATCAGGACAACCGATGTATCCTCCAGCCCCAAAAACTGAGCCCAGATCACCCTCTAACAAGTTGTGACTAGTGGGAGCATTGGATGTAGTGAAATCCTGGTTAGCAGACATATTACTGACAGCCATGTTGAGGGTATCAGCAGTACTGGTGTTTGATTTGTTACAGATACTGGAATTACTGAGTTCGAGTCCCAGCAGGTCCTCTGATGCCACATCACTGTCTGAGCTGTTATTGGTTGGACTGACATTGGGCTCTGATTCCACAATGCATTGGTTATTGTTTGCTTCAGGGAAAACTTCCTTACTCATCATGTCCAGTACCTCCTGGTTGTCATGGCTACCTAAGTCTAGCAATTCCTGATTTTCATTGCTACCAAGATCCAGGAGTTCCCGGTTGTCATGGCTACCTGAAACAAGCACATCCTGATTTTCTTTGCTACCAAAATCCAGCAATTCTTGGTTGCCATGGTTATCTAAATCCAGCACTTCCTGATTTTCAGGTAGGGAAAAATCCAGCAGTTCCCGATTGCCATGGCTACAAGGTTCCAGCACTTCTTGGTTATCATAGTTACAAGGTTCAAGTAGTTCCTCAATGGAGATATTGCGATAGGGTTCCACCACTTCCTGGTTGTCCTGACTGCAGAGATCTAGCGGCTCCTGGAATTCATTGCTAATCAACTCCCTGTTGTCAAGGCCAGAGGGTTCCAGCACTTCTTGGTTTCCATTGTTACACAAATCCAGCAGTTCCTGGTTAATGTGGCTACAATGTTCAAGCACTTCTTGGTTTTCATGGGCATGAGGTTCCAGCGCTTCCTGGTTGCTATAGTTAGAGGGTTCCATTTGCTTCTTGTTGTCATATGTGCAAAGGTCCATTGCCTCCTGGTTATCATGGCCACAGTGGTCAAGTACCTCCTGGTTCTCTTCCTCAGGGCTGAGTTTAAAGCCATAAGGATCAGAGTCTCGTGGCATCTGTGAGGAAGAGATGTCAAACCCATAGTGATCAAAGTCCAACTGGTCTGGTTGAGAAGAGGTGGGCTCATCATCAAGGGTCAGCTCATTTTCAGCAGGTTCTGGGCTTAGTTCAGCTTCATCAGGGTCTAACAGGGTGTGACTAGAATGTTCTGGACTGAGTTTAAACCCATATGGGTCAAAGGAAGACTGACTGGTTGGTTCATAGCTCAGTTCAAAGCTCAGCTCTCTGTTCTCATCTGAGTCAGGCTGGATAATGAGGTTTTGGTAGTCTAGAGAGTTTTGGGGAGTTACAGGGTTTACGGGTTCCTCTTCGATGTTTCTAGCCCATTCTTCAGCCTGAATGGAGGTAACATCATGTAACAGAGTTTGCTCTACTTCGCCTGTCCACTCTTGTTCCACAAGGGCTTGTTTGCCAAGAACAGGAGCAGCCTGACCTGAACCAGCACTCAGACCTAGGAGAGGAAACAACGATAGGTCAAGACAAGAAGGATAAACCATCAGGGGCAAGATTTTTTAGGCAGGACAAAAGGCAACAAAGTTACATTTATTTCAAAATGAATTATTAAAAAGAGGATAAAAATAGCTTGCATGGTGTTATTGTCCAAAAATATAGAAAACTACGCATAGAAGAATACATGACTCATAAAACGAACAAATAATTGGAAAAATTGGTCTTGTTACCAATTTAGAAAGCCATTGAAACCAACATATAACACAATTGAGACCACTGTATTCAGAGTATTAAATGAAATCAAATCATCATTCATCTGTTTTGCAGTAATTCACATTTGTATGGCATAGAGGCTTTTTCAATGACAAGTTCGGCAAGTTAAAATACAGTATGCAATCTGGTTACACAAGGTGCTCCCCAACACATCCTTAAGGTTCTGTCAGACTGAACTCAAAGCATTTTTAGATAGATTCCTTACAACTTGAGTGGAAGGGAACAAACAAAAACTCTACCAGGGTGGCACACAATGAGGCAAAGATGTGCCTGCACAAGGTGGAAATGTTTACTTTGGATTCAAATTGACTTTTTTTTTTTACATACAATGAAAAGAAAGTAAAAATGTAACTAAATTAGTGTAAAACTGAAAAAAATTGGGATAGTATTTGATTATGAACTACCTTGCTCCAGTCCTTCCGTTGCCTCCATGTTAACCTCTCGAGCTAGAGATCCCAGACTGTGTTCTTCTATGTCAGAGGGAGGGGAGACAGCACCAAGGTCCAGCTCATACCCATTAGGATCTGATTCTACGGAATACTGACCCTGGGACCTCCAGCCCTGAATGGGCTCTGGCCCCAACTCCTCTGATGAGCTCTGAATGGGTTTAAATCCACAACAATCACCAGCCACAGCAATGGCATCAAGGTCCTCACGGCTGTAGCTGATCTCTATGTCACTGTCTTCGTCTGGGAATTCAGACTCAAAGCACTGAGTTCCCGTTGAGGCTTTGTTTTCAGCACAGGACAGACTGGTGTCTGCCTCATCGCCAACATTTCCTGCCCCGTCATTAGAGCCGACGTTCACCTCAGGGAACAAAATATCTGCTGCAAAGGGGTCACTGCCTTTGAAAGGGTCTGAAGCGAATCCATCTGGCAAACAGATCATTTAAAAAACTGTATATAATTCATGTATAAATCTTTTCACAATTGATATCATACTGAAAACATAAAGATCATAAAGAAATAAGGAAAATTAATGCAAGCACTTTCTAACACTCTAGTAAGAGCAGCAGATAGAAAGATTGTATGTAAAAGCAACAGGCCAAGAATCATTACAAGTAATAATATTGCATTTACTAGTGTATTATTTCTTACCAGATGAGTCAGTTTTAGGGAACAGGTCTTCATTGAAGAGGTCATCTATAAGTCAAGTGAGGAAGAAATTCAGAAATGACTTTACAACCAATAACACGTTAGGAAAGAAAACTGGTTTAACAGCCTTATTCTAGTACAAGTCACATGACATATGTTCCAGGCATACCCATCATTCACTTTGAACATAATTCATGAAAAAGTGTAAATGGTTAAAAATGTAAAAAAAAAAATATTCAATTGGGTTAAAGAGGCACATTTGTATAACGGTGATTGTGGTGAAAAGACGTGACAATTTTGATGTCAGTCAGTTGTAAATTTAAGTAATATGAAATGGCATTGTGATACATTGGCTGTTCAAGGTTCCAGAGTAAAAACTTCACTAACTACCATTTAGAGCACTTCATGGCTTGGATTAACATTAAATTGTCCTGGCTGAATAATCAGTTAAGACCGCACAATCAGCACAGACCGATATGAAAGCAGTAATCATCTTGTTACAATGCAATGTTCTCCTTGGAAACCTTGGGTCCTGGCATCATGTGGATACCATTTCACACACACCACCCATCAAAACACCAATGTGGACCAAGTACATCCCCTTGTGGCAATGGCACTACTGTCAGCGCCCTGATGCACTACAAAAACTGAAAAAAAAGGAAAAATAGCCCAAGGTCAACTGAGCCTCAAAATTTCCAAGATCCTAATCTAATCCAGCGTTTGTAAGATGTGCTCAAACTAGTCCGATCTATGGAGACCCAACCCCCCAACATACAGGATCCAAAGGGTCCACAACAAAAGACCCAATGCCAAACACAGCAGGACACCCCCAGAAGTCTTAGGACCATGCCTTGACAGGTCAGAGCTATTTTGGCTGCACGACTGGAAGTGGAACCTGCACAATAAGTAGGTGGTTTTAATGTTCTGACAGATCTCTGTACTCTGAAGGTATTCGTGTGTTAATGACACTGTCCTGGATGTTTAAAACGAAAAATGCTGTCAGAGTGTTTTTGGGTACCGGGCCTTTACTAAAGCCCTGCAAATGGCTGCAACTGCAAATGGCTGCTAACAAGCAGCCTCTGTATGAACACCTCCACTGGGATATTCGTGACAAGTCCCTAGCTGCACATTTTTATGGGAAATAGTAGCCATTTTCTTGGAACTCTATCACATGTATACAGTTTCTCCTAATTCCGTTTTCCTTTCTCCAAAGAAGTAACAGGCATTTACAGTGATGAAAGGTGGGTGAAGGTAATCAGTCGTTACATCCAAGCTTGGTTATAGCCATGTTGTATATAGCCCTCAGGTATTATATAATTTTTTTTTTTGTTGGGACATCAGCTTGACAAAGGTACCCTTTTGATATACTGCAAATGTTTAGTCACTTTACGTTACTGAAAGGTTCCATAGCACTAAAAAACATGGTTCTAATGTTAGTGGAGACTTATTTCAAGGGAACTCTCCACCCATCCGAGCTCATATTTGGCCTTGAGATTACTACAGAAGTGGTCAACAGGGAAGACTGTACATTCAAAATATCCAGGGGATGTTTTTGATTATGTCTCCTTTTTTGAGCTGGGTTACACCATGCATGTGAAGTAGCAAGTTAAAACTTGGCTTTGGCCATGCAGACCAATCAGGAAGACCAAGTGACGATGTTGACTCCAAGGACATGTGACCAGTTGGGGCCTGGGCTTACTGGTCCATACAGTGTTGGAAAGGTGAATAATGTACTTTGTACTCTCAAACACCAAACTAAAACCAAACTGTGTCATATAAATGCATAAAAGATGTATACATTTCATGAAATTGCAGTGTGCTGCACAGTCCCTTGAGAGGTGGAGGGAGACAAGTCGAATTTTATTAATTTAACCCCAGATATTGCTTGGTATATAAGTGCCAGTCTGTATAATAACGATTTGCCAGCAAACCGTGGTCATTTTCAAGACAGCCAAAGGCAGGATGTACACAGGTTGGTTTATGCCTTCTCTACGCTGTTTTGGTATGTTACTGTAGTTACTGAACCTCCTGATAGTGCTTGATGCTCTCTCTGCCTTTAGTTCATTCATGCTGCTGTTTTGCGCGCCCCATTCACCTCCCCATCACCGGCCCAATCATTGCAGATTCATCATCTTTCCAGTCTCAGAAGAGTCATCTGCCAGCACCCCCACTAGTGTCTAGACTCCATGGGGGGATCTGTCTGGCTGCTGCTCAGGGCAGACGCCCCTAGATCACAAAGTCTCTCTGTATATTCTCATCTGTTGTAATAAACATTTTCTTGACTTCATTCACTTGTCTCTCCTGATTGAACTGAAAGAGTCAGATTGTAGGCTTTCTACCCAGGTACTTTTATGTGGCACACGATGACAAAATTGGAAAATTCTAGCCTGCCAATGCACAAACATTAAGATGGAGCTCTATAACATTAAGGCCAAGCAAAATTCAGAAAATCTGTTATGACATGGCCTGTTAAGTAGCTGGTACACCGAGATGGCTTACTTGTAATTAGAACTCCTAGACCTCGAATCAAAACATTTTACCACTACAATCTATGCTGTGACGGACAGAGGAATAAATGATCACACAAGTCTCGCTTAATTGTGTTATTGAGGGTATCATCAGCCTGAAAATGACTTAGGATTCATATTTGATACATACGATCACTCTGACAGTGGGCGAAGGGGTCAGCTTGGTAGAAGTCCAGTTGGCTGAGAGGGTTTGCATTCATAGCGGACTCTTCCTTCTCTCTCTCTTTTTCCCTTTCACTGTTGATCTCCCCCTCCTCTGGGTCATCCTCTATGTCCGATCTGTCCATCTGTAAGACATGACAACATGTTAATTGAATGGTGCCCCTGCTGGTTGGTAGTCCTTTATTTGAGTGGATGTGTGTGTTCACACATTAAAAAATCTTGGTGTTGAAGTTGGATAAATTAGAGAATACAGGAGTAGTAGGAGTAAGCTCAATTTTTAAAGTTTCCAAATGTCATCCTCTCTTTTCAGGAACCTGCACTATGAAGCAGCATTTGTAGGTGGTGAGGTAACTTTAGGGTTTTCGATGTTACAACACAGGTTCACTTCTTACCAGGTTACATCACCATGGTAATTTGCAAATTAAACACTGGCACACATTATATTTGCTCATGGGCTCCATACATTTCCCCAAGAAACTACCGTGTGTGCATGTTGTAAAATCTTTCAAAATTATAAAAAAAATGTGGTTAGCTCTTGGCTAACTAAACAAACAAATTCAAACAAATGAATAACATTGTAGGTGTATGATTAGTGTTCTGTGGTAAAGAAGCTACCTTTGGTGAGCTGGTCCCGCTGTCATCTACTTCTTCTCTGGTACCTGCTAGATTATTGCAGAAAGACGAGCCACTGGCCCTCTAGTCAGCCACACAGACAGAAAAGAAAGAAAATGCAACTGGATCAGTTGAATAAAGGCAGTCATACCTACATTATATTGAATGTACCAGCTCAATTTTAATGACAACAGCAAAAAATTTCTGCAAATAATTAAAATTGCTGCTACAGCTGTAACACCCTTACTGTAAACTAGGAAGGTGCGACCTTCTTGTTATAAATTTGTAGGCAGCAAGCCAAAACTAATACCATTGTTACACAGTGGGTAAATGCATGGTTTTTCAGACACAGGTAAACCCGGTAATAGTCTGCAAATAACTCTGTTCACATTGCCAGTGGATGAGTTTACCTTTGTGTTTTTATTCCCTTTGTGTGCATCATTTGTCATCTCAACAGGTAACAGTAGAAAGCAGAAGATCATATACCTCCTCAGAATACATCCAGAAGAAGTTAACGTCAGCCGAACTGAGGTGATAAATACCCGTGACTACTGCAGGGTCAACTAACCCGGAATAAATCCTGATAATCTACAATCACATTGCACAAAAGCCAGTTAGTTAGTGGGAGTGAGTGTGTTTTTTGGCCCATGGTATGATATTACTCAAGTGTTGTCACTGTACATTAATCAGATTTTTACCAAAGAGGTAAATGATAATAATGTCGGTGCTCGGAAACATAATAAAGTGACATAGCAAAGAGTCTACAGTGTTGTTACTGTAGTTGTGTGTAGTTGTGTAGCTGTGATGTACCATTATCAGGTCAGCATAAGCTGGCAATGACTGGCTCCTCCCCCATGGCTTCATAGGGAGCAGATCATCTTCAGTGGTGTCTGCGGGAGATGTCGACTCCTCCAGCTGGCTCTCTGGAGTGACTGCACCTCCTGACAGAGAACACAGAGTGTGCTCCTCCTACAATACAACAGTATTACAAAAAAATGCAAAAAGGAAAACATCATTTACTTTTCCTCATTTTGTTTTAAATAATTGTCAGCCTCCCCTACTGAGATAGATTAAAAGATCATGACTTGAACAATTGAAATATTCATAAATGACAGAACAGACCAAAAACTGAGTTCTCGGAAAGTGTCTCAAATCTTATTCTGTAAAAGCAATATTATTGTGAGTAAGTAATGGCTTCACATTTGTCTTGATGGTTTTGAGTGTGTTGTTATAAGGAGAATGGTCACTCTGTCACAGAAACTCCGGCCCCCCATCTCATGCTCTGCACCATTCAACTTTGATAAGACGGTAGGATCACAGTGCTACATGAATGTTTACTTCAAGATACATGTTTTCAAGACATAACATCGTTATGACGTAATGAGTTGTGTTTGTAGTCAGCACCTAGATTACATCTGACAAATTGTTACAAACCTGAAATTTGTATTAACAACAGTGCTGTTTCACTCAAAAACTGTGCATATTTACCTTACTTCTACTGCTACTGCTATAAATCATTAAATGAAAAAAAAAAACATTATTATTATAAGGAAGTAGCACAGCTTCATTCTGATTTCACCAGCTAAGTTATGATAATAAATGATGATCAAACACATACAATAAATAATAATAATTATATCTATCTATCTATCTATCTATATATATATACATATATATATATATATATATATAATATATATATATATACATACATATATATATATATATATATATATATATATATATATATATATATATATATACATATATATATACACACACACACACATAACACATGCATATCCTCTTGTACCTGCAGGATCTCTTCATAGGACTGTCTGATGGAGTCTTGCAAAGGATTGTTCCTCTCTCCAGCCTCGTCCACTTTTCTCTTGGCCTGCTTCACCTCCTCTCTGAGCTTTCTCAGCCTCCACCTGGCTCTGGCAAGTTCCCTCTCATACTCCTCCACCTGGCTCTCCTTCTGCATCTCATCTGCCTGTAAAGACAGGATCTGAAAAAAAAATAGAGAGCCATTGTGGTGTGATTACAGGGATTTGTTTTAGATGGAAGGGTCATGTTTCCGCTGCAGCCATTTACAAATATATTTGTAAAAAATATTCACCACCTACTGGCTCACTCTTAATCTTCAAATACACAAAACAAAGATTATATTGAAAAATAGTCCTGCTTATTCCTTTAACAGAGTATTTTTAGTCATTTCTATGTAATTCAGACACCAGTCTGCAGAGACCATACACATACAACAACCAATCTCTCTGAGATATAAAGAAAAGGGATGTTTGCCAGTTCATACTAAAGTTAATAGTTTATTTTAGATTTTTCAACCACAGTTCTTGTGATTTACAAAATCCACTCCTTCAAATCACAAATTCAATTGAGACATCATTAATCATAAGCAATAATAATTACTGGAGGAGGCTAAGCCTCATCTAAATGCTAATGCGGATATTACACTGATGCTTTCTGTGAAAGACCAGGCTAATTGTTTTCTATAAGGTATTTGCCAACATTCTAGTATTATGTAACATGGCAGCATTAAAAATATGCAGGTGCCCTGAGCAAAGAAGCATTGCTGGGAGAGGGGATGTCTGGTATACCCTAGTGAGCCTGCTGCCGCCACAACCCAACTACGGGTAAGCGGACGACAATGGATGGATAGATGGATGTGGAAATGTAATCTAACTAGTTCTTAATCATGAGGACAGGAGGGTTATCACTAGATTAGAACTAGAAGTAGATAGGGACTTGTTTTTAAACGCAAAAAAAAGGCTGTAACAAATATATATATATATATATATATATATATATATATATATATATATATATATATATATATATATATATATATATATATATATATTATATATATCCATTGTTTAGGAGAATGCTGGAACACTTTTCTGCTTTGAAGCTCCAGGTTTTTCATTTATAACATTACAACATCATTACCTGCTGACTCTCTTCATAGCAGAGCTGTCTTATTGTCTTTATCTGCTGTACCAGCTTTTCTTTATGTTTCTCTAATTTATCCAGAGTCTCTTCCAGCTCCTTGCGGTCTGATTGTTGCTCCTGAAGCTCTATGTTCTCCACCGCCACAGCATTCTCCAGCTCCTAGTCCCACACACACACACACACACACACACACACACACACACACAAACACAAACATAAGCATTCACACAAGCATTCACACACACACACATTAGAAATAATTAAGAATTATTCAAACTGTGCAATCTTAAAAACATGCATGTAAACACGGCTGAATCTACATAATAATTTAATGCAAATAATGTAGTCAATCAAAAATCAAACACATCAAATTATGAAAAAAAGCTCATCACAATTTCCCAGAGCTCAATGTGGCATATTTGAATTAAGTAAAAGAAGCAAATCCTTACATTAAAGATGAAGATATCTGATATCCTTTGCTTGAAAAATGATTTCTACCCTGAAACAATTACTTTTCGATCGACTTATCATTTAATTGTGACTATAATTGACAGCAGCATAAAACTAAAGAAGACAATTTCCACAGAAATTGTGATGTGAATGCTGGTAGTTGAAACTGCACTGTTGGTTTTAAAGCAGAATAATATCAATCATATATGGTAGATTTGTCATGGTTTGGGTTCTTAAGTTCTGTTTCTCTCCTGTGTTACTTCCCTCCTCCATACATTGATTGTTCCTCCACATCTATCTAATATCAGTTAGCACTACCCAATCCAGGGTCTCTGTACCTGCACCTTATCCCCTCCTTAGTTTAATTGTATTTAAGCCGGTGTTGTTCCACTGTTCCTCTGTTCAAATCTTGTTCTCACGTCACTCCTGTTGTCATCTTGCACTCATCATTCCTGTGTTTTTTCCCTGGTCCTCGAGTGCCCCCCCTCTTCTGCATTTGTTCTGCTTAGATTTATGGTTTGCTCTCTGTTCCTTGTTTCATTGTTTAGTATCTGGATTATCGTCAGAGCCACTGCCTTTTTGTGTGTCTCATTTTGGATTTTGGATTACTGGACTGGTTTCAGCTTTCATTAAAGCTCGGTTTTGTTGTAATGTATGGAACACGTGCTGTAGTATTTAACCCATAAGAACCCATGGTAACACGCTTGTAACGAACACTTTAAATGTCCTCGAATGCGTCTGGGTTCAACCACTGCTTGTTTGTTTCCCCTTGAAGGAACATTGCTGTCAATTTCAGGAACATGTATCCAGCAAATAAATAAGCTAAGTTTAGCTAAAGGACAGGAGGCAGGCACTCTGCTAGCTTAGCTCCAAAATTAGAGGTTAAATATGCCTTTCAGCAACTCCATTCCTGTCTTGTCTCTTATAAGCCTGCAAGCTAACAAAATACTAGGTTCTTAATGTACCGCTCTTCTGACATACATTAATGTGAAGTAGTGTAGGCCAATTATATTCTGCTTACTGTTTTGCGCTCTTTGCCGCTGAGTAGGGGGTGCTGTCAATGCTTCGACACTGATTAAATATCTTCTACCAAGCTCACTGTAGTCGATCTTAATTTTGAATGCGGTTGCTTGAGATAATCTTCACCTGCTCCACACATTTCCCAATAGTTCCTGCTAGTTCCTGCTCAGAGCCACATTTGTAATGTTTTAAACATTTCATTTTTCCACTGCTTACTGTCTTGCCATCACTGTTTGAGTTTAGCTCGTAAGAAATCGTGGATGACATATGTGAACGCCACATGCTTGACTGTGACTATGTAGCAAGTGGTAGGGCAGGCGACTCTGGAGAAAAAAAGTTCATTCTCACGTCGTTGAATACAGACGCTTTGGTTTAGGATTTGTGTTCAATTACCGACCCACAGCACCCATACCTTAAGTATTTTAACCCTAAATTCTAGAGTATGTTGGTCATATTATATGTTTTGAAATTTGCAAAAAACATTGTGCGATTCTTCCACCTACCACTAGGGCAATTTGACAGGCACAGGCAGCGCAAATGTTTATTCGATTAATTGGACAACAGAAAAATATTCTGCCACAGATAGTCATTTTTCAGGTTCTAGTTCCGAAATGTCAATATTTGCAGGTTTTCTTGGTCTTCTACCTTCTACCGAGATAAATAGCAGATTTATGTAACGTTCACGTAATGTAAGATTTTGTCTAATAAAGTCATCTAGTGATTGGTTTTGGCACAGGTCCTGGCTACAAGACAGTGCCTCAAATTTAGCAAGACCAGACAAGCACTGAGCACATGTACTCACAGCTTCATCCAGTCTGACACTAGTCCTACAGCATCATGACATCACCGGAGAGCATTATGGGAAATGCAGTGAGTCCCTAACTGGATACACTACATATATAAACACACATTTGATTTATGTCCTGTACACACCATAATAACAAACAAAAATAAAGAAATGTGACACCAACACGAAACATATTTACACGGACATATAAAAACCCAAACCCAATATACATGCACAAACACACACACACACCAGCGCTAGATGCTGCGGTCTTCTTACTCTGATCTCGGC
The DNA here is from genome assembly GCF_900880675.1 of Sparus aurata. Taxonomy (NCBI): domain Eukaryota; kingdom Metazoa; phylum Chordata; class Actinopteri; order Spariformes; family Sparidae; genus Sparus; species Sparus aurata. The sequence goes on along the minus strand of NC_044207.1, from coordinate 4,298,106 downwards.
TGCTTTGGCAAGAGCTCTCTCATCCGTTTCCACGACGTCGGTGTCCCTGGGAGATGACCAGCAGAGGAGACAGGAGTGTTTAAGGAGGGCGGAGAGGGAACACTCATTCTTCCAGTCTGCCTTTCCCCCATCATGCCCTCCTTCCCATGATCCCTCTATTTTTTCGTGCTGCACTGCTGGCTCCTCCATTGCTGCCCTCACTAGCTGTCGCTACACTGCAGAGGAGGCGGGGCTGCTTCTGCGAACGCGTGTGTGTGTGTGAGTGTGTGCGCGCGTGTGTGGCAGTCAATGCATACAGGCAGAATGCACCAATGAGAGAATGGCAAGAGATGAGTCACAGTGAAAGCAGCAGGGTAGGCTTTTCCATCCATAGGAGAATATATTTCTCCTCTTCTAGTCTCCTCCCTTCATGTCTCTCCTCCTTCCTTTTCCCTTCTACCATCACACTGCTTCTCTAACCCTCACACATCTCTCACCTCCTCTAGGTCCTCCTCCCCCTCCATCGTCATTACAATCACTGCCACTGCAGTATGCTTCAGTCCAAACACACACACACACACACACACACACACACACACACACACACACACACACACACACACAAAGCATCGATGGAGCCATTCATAAAAATCCCAGGGAGCACATAAGCAGCAGTCTGCACAGGCAAGCATTGCCAGCCAATCAATAATCATGAATGCATTTTAAATATGTGACCAGGTGATTAACTGTAACACTGTCATTTTTTTCTGCTTCAATCATCAGTACCTGTCGTGAATTTATAATAAGGTTTATAATTTTACTAAAGTTACATTAAAGCCTTGTAATTTGAAATCTAAACTAATTAAATCATGTATGTGTGTATTAAATCATTATTGACGTATAATAACAGTTAAATTATACACATTTTATCAAGTGCTTATTCAGATATTCAATGATGCTTTTCGGCAGATTAAAACAAACATAAAACAATTAAGCTGCATGTTTTATTTTTAACCACGCTGGGACAGCAGAACAAATTATTATGATTATTCTTAATTCTTATCGTGTGTTTTTTTCTTTTCTTTTGGCATCTGGGCGGCTGCGGAGAGTACACAGCCTGTACTGTATATGGTGTGCACGCACTACCAACTACTCTGCCGGGGCGCCGCAAAGCTGTTATTATTAATACCTTGAGCACAAATCATATTTTGATGCAAAGTTGCCTGCTGTGAGTGATATGAGCCACACAGGTTAAGCAATGCACAGCAGGCATGCCTGAGTGTGTCAGTGTGTGCAGACAGACACCAAGTGTGCATGTCCACTGTTTTTTATTAGCATATGATATATAATGGTCTGGTCTGAAAATTGTCTTTAAAAGGTAAAGTAATACAAAAATGTTCACATTTAAGAAGCTGGAAACAGAGGATTTACATTTTTCTTCTTAAAAAATTATAAAAAAAAACAATAAATTGATTATCCAAATAGTAAGCCAACTAACTTTATCATTGCAGCTCTAATAGGAATGATGGAAAATGTCATGATTTGCCTGTCTTACTTGCTAGAAGCTGTCAATGATGTAAACTAGAGTGTATCCACGTATCGATACTGTATATACTGAAGCAATGCTTATTCTTATAAAAAAAACCGATATACTAAAATAACAAGCGAACAAATAAATAATAATCACCTATATTACACATCATCACATAGAACACAAAGTAGACTTTTGCTCTGATCTGTTTAAAGTAATAAATGGATCTGAATTACTTCAATAATAATTCATTTAAATGTTTTAATTTGAGTTAGGCCAGTCAGTCTCTCTCCCTCTCCCGATACATGAAACATATGTACTGGATGACCAATACCATTTTAGCAATCCATTTAAATATCTTGGCAAGGTGATCCTTTAACCCAAACCCTGATCTTTTCCTAACCATATCAAAGTGAAGGCATACTAATCCCACTAGACTTTTGCAAATCCAAGGTTAACATGTAATATTTGCCCCTGCAGTCTGTAGGTGCTGGTGTTAGAGAATGAGAGACGTTCACAGACTGGTGTTGTAGCCTACATGTGGTGTGCAGACAGAGTGTTTTTAGTGGTGTTGAAGTGTGAGGACCACACCAGCGCCTAAATGGACCCAAGTGACACTTGCAGGCATGTGTACTTGCTTTTCAGCGTGCTGCAGCTGAGCGACTAATTAGCAATCCAGCCTGCAAACTGATGACGCACTTTTCCCGAGTGAATGTTTGTTTGGTTGCCACTTCAACAACTAAGGAGAAGGACAAGAAATGTGTTCATGTTTGTAAGTTAGACAAGGTGAGGACTTGCGTGAGCTAATGTGGGCTGCCATTCAGAGCCTGTGGCTCTGGTGTTGTGTAGGAGGCTTCTGGCTGGCTGGCAGATCAATCCGACCATCTGTTCTGCCTATGATACTACATCGCTTTATGGAAGATTTGATTGGCTGTATTAACATTACGCTCCATCTATGTTTGTATATATATGTATATGAAGTATACATGTCTCTCTTTTGATTTCAGATTTTCTTTTCTCAAAAGAGAAAACAGGAGAGATTTACAGATCAGATGCATACAGAAGAGTTATGGAAACAAAGCCAGAACTCAATAACACACTTTCAGTGGCCTTGAGCCTCTGCCGCAGGTATGTACGCTGTAGTAGACTATAAAATACCAATCTGTAAAAATACTCTACAAGTAAATGTCCACCAAGCAGCAGCCTACTTTCCTAAAACAAATAACCATAATTGTCATTTATACTGGTGTTGCTGGGGATAAAACTGGCTGCAATATCAGTATTTGATTTTTAACTCTTAAATAACAGCAGGACTATATTTCATATCATATTATTTATGCGTTCTGGCTGAGACATGTATGAGTTACAACATTTTCATGGTGTAGCTGGTAGGCTAGGTCATTCTATTATTTCAAATACTTCACACACTGTTTGATAGTTTATTAGTTTAGAGTTTAGAGTTACTTGATCCATGATTTATACAATATATCTTGGGTCAAAATTGTATCAAAGTAATTTATAAAATGTGATGGGCTCCAGTAGTACAACATAGGAGTACTCAAGTAAAGGCAAGCATGTTGGGTAGGCTACTTGAGTAACTGTAACTATCTCCAACAATAATTGTGACAGCTGCATGTGCCATTTGTGTTCTGAAGTTATTTTGTTCTTGTCATGCAGTGTCACTGTATTCCGAGCTGAGATACACTTTCCTGTTTCTCAAACCATGAAACTAAAACAAATAAACTGCACTATTAAAGTAATACAACTTGCAAATAAAATTTACTACATACATGCAATACAATAACCATGCAATGTAAGGGCACATACGGATGGTACTCCACGGTTTGGGGTTTATATGCTATGTCAGCACTGTGACTCTGCCAAAGACTCTGATTAGGCTACGTAGCCTTTATCGTTGACACAATTGTATCTATGTTGAGCTCGTCAGCTTTGTTCAGAAATGTGACATTTGATTTTGAATTTAAACGTAAAATAAGTCATAACTCAGGATAAACAATTCATTTTTTACTATTTGTTACTTATTATCTCTTTTTTTCAGAGTTCCTTTTGTTCTGTATGAGGTATCACAGTACACTGCTATATGTTAACTGTCCATTTATTTACTTACATGATTCTTTCATGCACTGACACTGATAGAACGCTGGTATTTGAAACAAGTCTTTACTTTAATACATGTTCTCATTTGTTAGAAAATATCAGGTAAGTTGCAGCACATAGTGTGGCAACTTACCTGCTGATAGGGCAAATAGGTGTCACCATTACTAAACCATGTATACAGTACATGTTCCTCCACATTAACGTGAGAAGTAAAGACCTAGACATAATACAGCCGTATAAAAGACTGTATTAATAATCTCATATGGAAAATGAGTGACTGTGATGTAGCCTAGTGATCCGAGCTGTGGCAGGATGGCCCGCTCTCCCACCGGGTTACATTTACTTAGTTACATCTGGCATCACATCCTGAGCGACAGGTTCACTAACACATGTGATCTGTCCCTCAGATAGCTGGGCGGGCCTCGGTCACTGTAGCCTCTCACTTAAAGGCTGAATTTCAAGTACGGGTGCTCTAAATCCGGAGGGCAGCCTCCAGTTACCTTTGCCTGTCTGAAAAGTTAAACATCAACCTCAAAATCATGAAAACAACACGACCGGTTGCTGTAGAAGGTTAACCGAGCGGCGCTGTTACCCTTCCTCCTTGGGGTTCCTCGCGCCCGGTGTCCTCAGGCAGTCCAGGATAAAGCGCATCATTACTGCAGTGCTCGCGCGCTCATCCTCTGGCTGTCGCCTCTGTCACCGCTGCGCTCGTGCTGCCTGCAGAAGACGGGCCGTCCTCCAGGCCAGCCTCCCGTCATGCACCGCACAGCCTAACTGAGGGCAGGAGGGGAGACTCCTCTCTGCTCTAACACAGTCCGGGTGCGATAAATGCGTCGATTAGGCAAATAGAAAGTACTTCCTGTTCGACCTTTCAATGTAAGACCATGTGGCGTCGAGGACTCGTGTCTTAGTTTTTAATCAGACGCAAGTACCAAAAACAAATGATCACGCAACAACATGTGTTATTTGTGTCCGTCTAACCTCAGAGCTGTGCCCACTCTGTGTGCCACCACTGTCTCATTTTGCCAAGTAATCGGTGCTTTAACGCTGAAGGAGAGTCCCGTTTCCTACATCACTCCAGTGTGCTTGACGCAGGTCTCGCGATTCTCCCGTGCCGCATTCCTGTGGTATCAATCTGCAAAAAGGTTATTACATAATCATTTATCCCGCTGGAAAGCATTCTGCAGGTCGTCTGCTACCATCTCAGATATGTGAGGGTGCACCCATGTAGCCTTCCCCATCAGATTTGAAACAGACCAGCCTAGAGAATAACTTCAGAGTGATGGCTACAGATAATTGTTTTATTGTTGTTTGTCCAAACAGATCTAGAAACCATAAATACTCTGTTGACTGATTTGATGACTAGCCTGCAAGCAACACATTGACAATGAGTTTGGTTGAATTTCTGTGTCACCATGTTCAGTCTTTTGAACACACAGTGGGCTACATTACGAATGCAGTTTGACAGTAGCTTTACTTTTTCCTGATGCTCATCATTGTGTGTTCCAGCAGAGTAACAGAGCAGCCATATGTCGGCCTTAAAATCCTCAGTTTGGCAGATAGTAAATCCCCTTCCACTGATAATTAAATTACTGTCATATTAGCATGAGGGTCAGAATTCTAAACAAACATCAATATGGCACACCATGTGGTGTACTGCTGCCCGTCCCCCTTAGTTCCTGTCAGATGTTGTCGAAGGATTTTTGGTCCATCACAGATCTGTGTTGCTGTGACAAAACAACAACACTGGACCAATTAAAATGCTCACATTATTCACATTTTATTTGAGACAGTGTAAGAATACTACTAATGTCTCTTCGCCTGCTAAACATTACAGCCAAACTAGGGCTGCTTCTTCATGTTTCTATTATTTTTCATGAAAAATAAATAGAGTAGAAGTTGATGACTAAGTTCAAACTTTAATGGATAATTAAAACCTTTTGTTTTAAGTTTACTTTTGCAAAGTTGCTATAGAGGTCACCAACACACTCTGCGACACCTATCGACCCTTCAGCAAACGTTGTATGAGCAGCAGGACCTGTGCTTATAAAACTAGGGTTACCTAGCGAGGGGGGCCGTGCATTCAACATACCAAGCCAACACACACACACACACAACATAGTAAATGTTGTGTCTGGCATTGGCCCACATGTAGCATTCACAGTGGAACCACTGCTGTAACTCCCACACCTGCACGAGAGCTGCTGTCTGTTTGTGTTCCGACAGAAAAGCCAGAAGCCCGGTTGAATTGAGCACCATACCCAGATACACCAGGTGCTTTTATTCTTGTTTAGGTATAGGATCAATTTTGGACCTGGCCGTAACATTTAGGTTGTTGAGCTAAACATCTGCTTACAGTGCAGGCAGCCAGGTTGTGGCTAGACAACAGTCTCTTATACTCATAGGCCATTGCAAAACATTGGAACTTCCTCCTTTAAGTGCCACCGTGACATGGAAGTAAGCATCCTTCAGGTGGATGGTCCATGACCCAGGAGCCCAGCTGAACAAAATGTAATCTCTCATCTTTATGAGGACATGAAAGTACGCTGAGTACAACCCGCTCTGTCTGTTGTCCCCTAGGCACAATGGAATACGCCTGTTTCCAGAGCATGCCCTGGATCTCTGCAGAGTGGAAATCTAACGCTTAGATGATAGATTTGACACACATGAATGGAGGGGGAATACAGGGGAGCTGGAGTGACTAATCAAGTCTCAGTCCTAACTTCATTAAAGGTCAGGCATTTAGTTGCAAAGCAGCAGCCATTTGCGGATGTTCAACAATGATGAGATGAGATTCTGTCTCTGTCTTCTGATGGTCCTTCTGACACACACTCAGGACCACGTGGTTCTGTCCACATCACCATCTTCTTCTCTCAGCTGAAAAACAACAAAATGTTGCACAGCCTTGTAACATCCTGTTACATTTTTCATTTACCGATGAAATGTCACTGTTAAATATCAAACAAATTTGTGCCCTAGTTATCACAGAAGGGGCCGATTTTGTAAAGGGATTATGAGTTTAGTTAATAAATATACCCGTTCTAAAAACTGAAGCTGAACTGTATATTCAATCACTAGAATCACTGAGTGTCACTGTTAGCTCAATAGTAATATTCAAAATCTGACACACAGGTCTCAATGAAAGACTTCAAAAGCCAAAAAACAATCATGATGTGATAACTCTGTTAAGTTGCCGGTAATTGCAAGTGAGTGTCTGAATGGTGATGTGAAATAAGAAACTACAGAGTCAGTGACTGTAGCCTACACTTATTAACTGAACTGGAATAATTGTTCAAATCAGCAAATTGTGAGTTCAACAAGAGTTCCCATTTATCCTGTCAGTGAAGATTTTCTTCAAATGTATCCACATTAGTCTCAAGTTTGTTCCAGTCAATTCGCCAGCATGACAGAAACACAGTTAAATGTCAGTGCTGGAAGGGAGAGACTTTGTCTTCCCTGAAAGAACATCTTTCTAATTGGTGTGGGAAAGCGTGGCAGTTTTTATTAAGAACCATGTGTCAGGAGGATCCATCCTGCCCTCCCTTTATGTCGCTACACTACTGTAAATATCAGCAGTTGCACAAGGCTAGACAGGCTAATATCAGACTTGTGATGCCTAATGTCATGTATTAACAGGCATCTCATGCCTCTACACATTGTAGCTGTTATAATTATTATTATCATCATTATTATTACTGGTAACCTAATTATTATCACTTTGGGCCACAAGCTGAAATTTGATACATCAAGACTGACTACAGTCCACTGACTGTCAATGAGCCCTGGTATTTTTATTATTATTAATTTTAACTTTATTTGTAGAGCACTTTTAAAAACATAGTTTACAAAGTGCTTTGACAAGACAAAGCAAGAATACAATTACAAATACAATGGACAATAAAAATAAATTGCATGAAATAATTGAAGTAACAGAGGTAATGATACAAATTAATTAAGAAGGCGAAATAAAAGAAATCAAATAAATAAAATAAGTAGAACAGAACTCAAGACGGTTGGAATAAAAACATAAAAGGACCACATCACATAAAGGCAAGTTTATAAAAATGGGTTTTTAAGAAGTGAGTTAAAAGAATTTACTGATCCTGCAAGCCTTATCTCCTCAGGCAGGGCGTTCCAAAGTCAGCAGGCCCTGGTGGTGAAGGCATGATCACCTTCAGTTTTTAGACTCGACTTTGGAACGGTTAGGAGGGCCCTGCCCGAGGATCTAAGGCTGTAAGCTGGCTCATAGGGAATTGAAATATCTGTAATATAGCTCGGAGCCAGACCTGAGCGTGCTTTAAAGTGATCAGTAAAATCTTAAAGTCAATTCTAAAACAGACAGGGAGCCAATGGAGGGAAGCTATTATTCGAGTGCTGTGTTGACGTCTGTTAAGACCAGTTAGAAGCCTAGCTGCTGAATTCTGTACCAGTTGGAGGCCAGAGAGTGATTTTTGATTTATGCCGGAGAGAAGGGAGTCGCAGTAATCTAAGCTTGAAAAGATGAAAGAGTGAATGACTTTTTCCAGATCTGTGGGTGTGAGCATGCGTTTTGTTCTAGAAATGGACTGTAGTTGATAGAAGCAGGCCTGGACCATCTTATTGACAAGAGGAATGACTGTCAGCTCTGAGTCAAAATGTACACCTAGGTTTCTTGCAGTGGGTTTTATGTTGACGGAGAGGGGACCAAGGGCTTGATGATAATAACTAATATGGTTTGGGGGGCTGAACCATATGATTTCTGTTTTTGTGTTGTTAAGCTGTAGAAAGTTTGGGCCATCCAACGGTTAATATCTTTAAGACAGTCTAAGACAGCAGCGAGGCTTCTGGGTCACCGGGCCTCAGCGGGAGGTATATTGGTGGGTTGTCTGCAGAGCAATGGAAGGATACATTATGGTGTTTAATAATCTGGCCAAGTGGGAGCATATAAATAGAAAATAAAATCGGACCTAAAATAGAATCTTGCGGTACACCACAGGTAATGGGAGCTGTAGTTGGCTGCTAAAGGAAGGCCATTGGTTACCTTGAGGAGGGCAGATCTGTGCTGTGTAAAGCTCTGACACCTGACAAAACCTGACTAATACAGGACAATACAGCCACTGTTTATCTTACCAGCAGTTTGAAATGCTTATCAATGCGATTTGTGTCCGCTTGGACTACTACTTGTTGATGCTATCTATTCCATAACCTTATTTTCAGTTAGTCCAAAATGCTGAACTAGACTACTCAGTAAGACCTCACAGCTCTCTCATATCATGCTGATTTTTATGTCACTTAACTGGCTATTCAAAATTCAAGATCTTCCTCCTCGTTTACAAGGCTTTAAATAATCTTGCAATTATATCAGCTGTATATCAGTAATGTTACTAAAATCATTTTACTCTGCTAGACCCCTCGGGGCAGCTGAACAAGGTCTGATAGTTGTACCACTGGAGTACATAATCATGACCTGATCTTTATGAAAAGGGTTGAAAAGAGATTACATCTGTTATGATTTCCTGCAGACTTGTTGTACTCCATTATGACCACAAGAGGGAGACGTGAAACATCTAACAGAAACACTAACCTACATAAAGGGAACTACAAGGGAGAGATGACACTCCAACACAACACTTTCTATCTATGTATCTGTCAGTCCAAACGTCTGTCTGTCCATCTATCTATCAATGCATTTATTTATTTTTAGTCTCGTTCTTATTCTCTCATGTCGATCAGGTTTCTATCTCCCCCCTCACTCTCCTCCCTCCCTTTCTCTTTCCCCTCACCCCTGCCTCTTTCCCTCTGTCTGTCTAATCTATGGTGACATTACCATTGTTCTTGATCACAGATGGTCTATTGTTCTCAGCTAGTGTGGTCTGAATGTATCAGTACCCCAACAACTTGGCCCCTCAACAACAAAACAACAACAAACACGACCATATCCCCCGCAGAACAGAACAAAACACAGACACATGCACAGAAAGGCTAAAACAGACATTTGACTACATTTTGCACTCATCTAAAAAACGAGATTACAATCCTAATATAAACCATCATATGAATTTTAGGGCAGCTGTCTCAAAGCTAAATTACCTGTGGGCCAGTTGCTCAGTTTTTTTCCTCAGGAGGAATCCTGAACACTAGGCGCAAATTAGTATATTTTCAAGTAATACACTAAGATGCTGAACAAGCCTGCATGTAGATAAAACAGGAAGACCTGTACATAAAATTCTTTATTGATCTGCAGAGGGAAGATTCAGTGTGTTGGACAGGATTGAGTTCAGACAAATAGAGCTAAAAATACATATTTAGAAGTAAGACACAATAAAAATGGGAAAATATCAAATAAAATAAACGTGAAATTAAAGTGAAACTCATGCCAAAATGCAACCTAGGCTTTTTTTGTGAATGTATATGAGTCAAACCTTAATTACGACGAAAGAGGCACTTTCAAGATTTACCGTATTTTGGTTTTCGGGTCGAACTCATTTTCAATGGGAGTGCTAGGGGCAAATTAGCGATAGCATCAAAATGGCTGTTTTAAAAACACTAAGAAGGCTCGACACAACATGAAACTTTGCTCGTAGTATCACCAGGGTCTCTACACATGAACACGAGCATTGAGAACATTGTTTGTGTACACAGAGTTTACTTAAAAGAGAGTTTTTCTGACAACTCACCTTAGCAGTAGCTCGTTCTGCCCGCAGTCGTCATGGCACCCGAGAAGTATCGATCTCAGAATGTGACGTAACATGGAGGACAGTTAAGGTGGACCGCTACTGTCTTCGGTCAACAACTATCCATGCGATATCTCACGTGACTTTTCCAGCTTTTTATTTTAGTATTGTGTCTTATACAAGGCCCTTTTTCATCTTCAAGGTCAATATTGTTTTTCATTAACGACAAAACAATGAATTATCGGTGCATTTATATGGAACTAAGCTTTAGGAGCGGTCCACCTTAACTGTCCTCCAGGTTACGTCACATTCAGAAATCGAAATTTCTCACTGGCAGGACGACAGCGAGCAGAGGAAACATCTGCTAACGTGAATTGTCCAAAAACCTTCTTTTTAGTAAACTCTGTGTACACAAACAATGTTCTCAATGCTCGTGTTCATGTGTAGAGTCCCTGGTGATACCACGAGCAAAGTTTCATGTTGTGTCCAGCCTTCCTAGTGTTTTATACAGTGGTGTATAATGTGTATAAGTTTTCAGACACCGAACGCATTTGTGAAATATTGGATTAAGAATCACTTTTAGGTCTTCAAGTGCGATTTCTTTCAGTACAGTCACAACTAAAATACTAAACAAATCCTAAAAAAGCCATTGGAAACTTAAAAGTGATTGGTTCCATAAAAATACATAAGAAGTTTTGAGTTTTGAGTAATTTTGGTACCAGTGATCCACTAATGAAAGTCATGCTTTTTATTAAAAGACACATTTTTTTTTTGCCGTGCATAGTGTCTATATAAAGCCAGCACATTTGAAAGTTCTCCATAGACAAAGATGGCTAAGACAAGGAACCTAAGGCAGGAAACACGCCTGAAGATTCAGATTCTCAGCCAGGAAGGGTGCAGCTGCCGCCAGATAGCCAGTAAGTGCAGATGCAGTCCTTCAGCAGTTGGATACACTCTGCAGAAATACAGACAAACCAACAGCTTGGAAGACAGACCAAGATCTGGGTGTCCAAGGGTTTCTTCAGCAAGAATGTGCAGGGAAAACCGCCGAATGACATCACAGGAGTTTCAGCAGCAGTGGTCAAACCAAACCGGTGTCCAGTGTTCCACCCGCACTGTACGTGGCCGACTTTTAGATCATGGCTTAAGGTCCTACAAGGCTGTCAAGAAGCCCCTGATCAATGAGAGACAAAGGTTAGCCCGGCGTCGTTGGGCCCAAGCACACAAGAACTGGACAGCCAGGAATTGGAAGAAGATTCTGTGGTCAGATGAGTCCAGTTTCCAGCTTTATCTTCCTCCTGCTAATGTGAGGATACACAGAAGGCCAGGCGAAGCATTATGTCAAGCATGTACAGTACCTACTGTCAAGCATGGTGGGGGCAGTATCATGGTTTGGGGATGCATGAGTGCTGCTGGTGTTTGTCATCTCACTGTCTGTGATGGCACACTGAACTCTGCCAAGTATTGTGCCATTCTCGAAACCCACATGCTCCCATCTGCACATGCACTGTTCCGTCGAGAGATAAATGATATATAATGCCCCTTGCCATGCATCCAGGACCAGTAGAACTTGGCTGCAGGAGCACAGTATCCAGGTCTTAGATTGGCCAGCTCAATCCCCGGACATGAGCCCCATTGAAAATCTGTGGTAGATTATCAAAAGGTCTGTTTCAAAGCGTAAACCGAAGAGTTTAGATGAATGAAAGGCACTAATTCAAGAAGAATGGGACAAGATTACCCCTCAACAGTGTGAAAGGCTCGTGGGGAACATGCCAGCCAGGATTAGGATTATTAGCTCTACTGCGTGCTAATGGCAAGGCTACTAAATATTCATTTGATAATGTGATGGTTTATTTATTTTTTGTTCAGTTTTGAACCCATTCTCTGTTGTTGACTTTGATACCGACAATGTTGAGGAACTGACATATTAAAGCGAAACTCTTGCCAAAAAGCAACCAAGGCTATATTTGGGATTGAATATGAGTCAAACCTTTGTGTAAAAGCATAATTATGACGAAAGAGGCACTTTTAAGATTTACCGTAGTTTCAGTTTTGGGCACGTTAATTTTGAACGGGAGTGCATGGGGCAAGACATGCTAGCATCAAAATCGCTATTTTTAGAACACTAAGAAGGCTGGACACAACATGAAACTTTGCTCGTAGCATCACCAGGGTCTCTACTCATGAACAAGAGCATTGAGAACATTGTTTGTGTACACAGAGTTTATGAAAAAGAAGGTTTTTGAACTACTCACGTTAGCTGCTGCACCTCCTGCGCGTTGCCATCATGGCAGGCAAAAAATTAACGTGCCCACGTTAATTTTCTTTGATAATTTTCTTGTAAATGATAAACATTAAAAATATCATTTGTATTTGTTTGTGTCTGTCTAATGCAGCTGCACCTTTTGAAACACAAAAAAGATTTTTCCACAAATATTTCATGATAATATTTGAGATTGTGTAAAATTTTAAGGGTGTCCGAAAACTTTTTTCCACCACTGTAGATAGCGATTTTGATGCTATCGCTAATTCGCCCCTAGCACTCCCATTGAAAATGAGTTTGACCCGAAAACGAAACTATCTTAAGAAAATCTTAGCTGTCAGTATTACAAAAGATTACATGAACAGTATATAATTAAATATATAATAAGCCAGCTGTCTTCTGTTCAGCACAGGGAAGTTGTATTGTAGGAGTGAACTCTTTAAACTGTTGCCAGGCCACCGTTCTTTTAGTTTTGGAAAGTGACAGACAAGTGACCCAAGTCATTTTGTTATGTTTTTCTTCAGCAGGTCATCTCACAGGTTTAGTTAAGTCAAGTTGTGGCATTGGCCGGTAGTGGCACCGCAGTGGAAACTGTGGTATGTCTGTGGCATCTCCTGGCACCGGCTCGGCAGTTTAGAAATGCAAGAATAATAGAAACACAGGGAAATATAATAAATATAATTAAGTCATTAATATTATGTGTATATATATATATATATATATATATATATATATATATATAATATTTATAAATATTAATATTTAAATATAAGAATAAGAATAGTACAATATGTACAACATTTTACATTCACATTTATGCTATGGAACAGATATTAATATATATTTAGATAATATTAATATTAAGATCAAAAGAAAGAGAAATTGTGAAACACGTTGTACATTAGAATGTGTTAAGTGGAAATGACACGGACTGCCACCGCAGTGCCACTACCTGCCAATGGCTGTTGGAAGACAGGGTATAAGAACCTGTCTGATAATGTTGACCAGTTACTTTAACCTGTAAAATATGACTATTGATTCAATTTCTAATACATATTTGATATGATATCTAAAAAATATATAAAAAAAAATATCCCCTCCTCATCATTTTTAAACAGTGAAACACTGAGATCCAGACTAAAACAAAACACTAAAACTGTCAAATGAACTCCTTTTTGGTGAAAAGACAGTTTAATTCCAAGCTTAACCCTAAGATGCATAAGTGGGTCAAAAATGACTAGGTGACGTTGTTTTCTTGCAATATCTTTGTAATGAAAAATTGTTATCATTTCATATTCCAGGTATTCATCAAAAAACATGTTTTTGATATGATGCCTTTGAAAGTTTTAATTGACCTTTCATACATTTAAAAAACAAATGAAGTTTTTGTATTACTACCCCAAGCTTCAATAAGTGGGTCAAAAATGACCCACATGCATCTCATGAGAACCTTTGATTCTTATCAACTGTGGCTGTGAAGAATCTATTTGTTTTGGATCACACACTTTACATGTAAATGTTATCTTCATATTTCAACAGTGATTTAATTTTCAACATACTTGCACATTCATGTGTGTGTGCATTTGTGGAAGAGTATGTGTTATTATCATGTATTAATGTATCAACCTAATTACAGTTAGTTAACATCAGTTAGCCAACTAAGCTGGCTAACATTACTGTATGTACTGTATGTGTCTGTGTGTCACTGATGGTATTATGTGAAAGAACATGTAATGTATCAACTTTATTTTTAGTTTTTATTTATTGTTTTATTCTAACACAAATGAGCTAACTAATCGATAACATTACCATATGTTTTATGTCAGTGTGTGTGTCTGTTTACATCATATGTGTCACATGTGTGTTTACATTTATTCATATAGCTACATATTGATTGATAAGTTTGCTTGTCATTCACACCATTCCATTTTATGTTATTTCATCCAAGGTGTCCTGGCAGCTAGATACATAAAGGAAATGGTGCTACAGATGCTGGACAATGGAGGGCAGGTTACGGAGTTGGACTCAATATCTGCAATCTCAGAAGATGAGGACCCAGACTATTGTTCAGGAGGTGTTAGCCACCTGGAAATCCAACTCTAAGTGAACAGGATCGATCAGACACAGAAGATTCATCCTGTGAGTCCTCTGTGGAAGAAAGTGATGTTCAAATCACCTCCAACAGAATGAGTGGTAAGGGCTCTTACTGGAGCGAGTTACCTCTATGACATCAAACGCTCTACAAATAGAGATGAATCGGCAATGACTGGACAGTCACACACAAGCACTCTCTCGCTCTCTCTCTCTCTCTCTCTCTCTCTCTCTCACACACACACACACACACACACACAAAATGAATGTTGACATTTTTCTATTGCTGTGTTCTGTGCAATCAATTGCCTTTGCTTTCAATTATTAATGTTCAAAATGTTAAAAAGTGAAAAATAAAAATAACTCAAACATGAAATCATTCTTGTGTGTACAATACAAAACATAACATAACTGATTATTCTTAAGAAAAAAGACAAAAATGGCACAAAAACGCATTGATTCTAATATGGATAATTTTTTTACCCACGCTGAGCGTAGCTAGTATACCTCTTAAATAAAAGGTTCTAACAGGGGAAGGAAACTCAGCTCTAGTGTTGCCAGCAGAGGGCGCTCAAAGTGCAGGAAATGCTCAATAAATTGTAACCAACAGGAGACTGACACAGAATCCCCACGTCTGACCACCGAAGTACTGGGGGATTACTTTTCTGCTTATGGAGAAAAGTTGTCGTCAGTGCAGGGAAAGTTGTAGAAGTTGCTGCTAGCATGGCTTGTATATACAACTGGAAGTTCTCATCTAATAGGACAAATCACGTTAGGACTGCAACTAACAATTAGTTACATTTTTGATTATTTTTTAGATTATTTTCTCAATTATATGATTAGTTGTTTGTTAAATAATAAAAAAGGTGTTTCACTGTTTTCCTACCAAAGCCTGAGATGACATCCTCAAATTTCAACCCAAAGATTTTAAATACACTCTAATGGAAAAGTAATGAAACCAGAAGATATTCACATCTAAGAAGCCAGAGTAATTTCATATACTCAAAGCAATTCATAGTTTTTTGAGTAATTTAATAGTCAACAACTCATCATTTAACACTTTGTAATAACCACCATTAATAAATGATAGATTTATAGTTAATTAAACTTCTGTTAATAGTTTTTTGACCGTATACAATAAAATGTTAATATTAGTTATAACTTTATAATGGTCATCCAGATAATCTTTATGGATGACCTACACAGTATTTATTAACTATTTGCAAAGTATCAAGCCAACTATAAATATACCATTTATTAAGGATGGTTAATGATGTTACAATTATTTGTTGCAGCTCTAGATCAGTTAACAAGCACACACAATGAAACTTTTCATTATTAAGAAAAACTGTTCTGTTATAATTATGGAATTGACTTATGCATATATGGCACAGAAAGAAAAAAAAACAAACACAAACCTTTAACTTGGGGTAGGGCTAGCACACCCATATGAAAACTCACACACACACACACACACACCCTCCTCCCCCTCACAAAGCTCAGAGTTGTCTGTTGATATGTGTCATTGATCCTCCATTCATTCCTCGACCGGCCCAGCTGTCAGTCACTTCCACGTCACTGCATCACCAACGGCTGCACAGTGTCTCAGTGAAGCTCCAGACCTTGTTCTGGGCTCAGTTATGCAATTTGCCTTCTCACAACTACAAGTTATAATGGGACAGACAATACTGACCCTGAACCAGTCCCTGACGTGACACATTGGGGGAGCAGGAGAGAAGAAGGAAGGAGTAAAAAGGATAGAAAGGGGAAGGATGTATGGTCGGATAGACAGAGAGAGAGAAAAAATAAGAATATGGATAGAGAAGAAACCTTATCCTCTCAGACCAACATCATTAATCAGACAGTGCAGAACTGCTCTTAGAGACACAGATTTAGGTTTTGATTAGAATTAATTAAAAATATAGGAGCATATTGTTTAGCCCCCAGGGCAGACTCATACAGTAGAGAAGCTACGCCAGAGGAGACGGGGGTGGGGTCACATCTCCAGCCACCAACAGAGATATCCAATAGAAGCTGGAGGGGCCAGGGGCGGGGGCCGTACATTTCCTCATCCAGGGATTATGCAGCTCAATCAGACTCTGGCAGATTATGTCTGACCAAAACAGACTCCACTGGGGAAGGAGATTAACAACTATTTCCAAATAGTTTGTTGGGTGAAAACAATCAGCTTCAGGCATCAAATGGCCCACAGATGTAAAAGCGATGGTTTTGGAAGATAAATCTGTCAGGCAAATCCTTTCAGATCCACTGTGTTCAATATGTTTGGGTGGTTAGATTGTAATTGGCTTGATTTTACTAATCCAAAAACTATTAGCAGAGAGCTACCGAAGCCCAATTAGAAGCATCGTAAATATGTCTCTGTTGGGTATAATTAGAAATCCTGAGTGTCATGAACACTAATCCAAGTTAAATGGATAAAACGTATGGATTAATTATTAATACACTGATGAAACATTTGATTGAATTAATAATAAATTGGCTGGATTTCTAAGCATGCTGGAGTTTATTGTGATACTGCAGCGTTGTTCTTCATGTGTCCCAGAACTGTAGCATAGGGGATCTCCAAGACCAATAAACATGACAGTGCAAATTCCAGTGAATGGAATTAATATTTGAAATTCACGTATTAAAATTGGATTTATTTGAGTTGTTGTGTCAGTGATGATAATATTGTATTCGTCAGCTGAAACCCAGAAGCACAGTCACATGAGCAGGCACACAATCTGACAATCAGGATGCAGCCAGTTAACCTAGACTGTCTGAAGCACCTGACCAAAGCTGACTCAGGTATTATAAGCAGTTAATGATTAGCTAATAAGACTACTTTCAGTTGTTTGTTGCTGCATCCCTGGATCCTGACAATAATCTCTTTAACCAGGATTACACTTTAAATTCATGCATACACTTTTAGAGACACATTTCATTATATGTTCTACAAAAAAAAAAAAAATCCTGTATCTTAGATTAAGTTGCTTTTCTACTCTCGGGGAATTAAGAATGATGTGATTATCTTCTGATGATTTGGTCACTTTGGGTCAGCCTGATCTTTCTTTGGATACAACTTTTCCAGTTTCTGTAAAGTTACATATTTTAGTAACATTCCCACATGCTGCTTACCCTCCTGCCGTCTGGAAAAATATATATACGGAAGTATCTGCTGCCGTACGACCAGACGACAGAGCAGCTTCATTCCCCAGGCTGTGAGATTCATCCCTTCAACTCATCATCAACACTCCACCATGACATTTTTTTTTCTCTGAATTGGTCTGCATAATTTTTGTTTTGTTTGTTTTTTTTGTTTTGTTGTGTTTATCTAGCTCTGGGAATTAAAACAGGAATTTCTGTCTGTAATCTTGTATTGCATAATGCAGTTAAATACATTTTTAATCTTAAATCTTGAATCTTGAGAGCTGTTCACTGGAGTCAGAGGACCCCAATAACATTGGTATTGTAAAAAGCATTAATTTTAAAAGAAGAAGAAAGGAAATCATAGTATGAAGTCAATAGAATCAAATCGATTGGAATGAAAATTGGAATGATATAATAAAGCACCTGTGAGATTCACAAAAAGAGAAGAGAGAGAGAAAGAGAGGGTCTAACAGACATATATAAGTAGGACAGAAATATATATATATTTCTATCCTACTTTTAATATGTTCAAAACTGATAAAGACACATACTGACATAAACGGTAACAAATCACAAATAAACACACAGAACCCCACAATCACATATTTTATAAATCTCTTCTTATGTCATTTTTAAAAGCTGTTGCACAACAATGATTCTCTCATTAGGCTTCTTTAATTCAAGTTATTATGATGAAATTAAATTAACCTCCATGCTATTCAAAGTATTTAGTCCCTGTCAATGGTGCAGTGTGGCTGTGGGGAGTGTGGAATGGAGGTACAGGCTGGATGATGAGTGACACCCTGAATGTGCATTCCACTTGATTTGCTCAGTGCTTCAATTCACTGATGGTAGTCCTTTCATCCTATTAGCTCCAAATTCCTATAACCGGGTCTCTAAATGCATGGGCCCCCATATCAGGGCCGGCCCCTGCTGGGAGGGCATATGGGCTGCTTTGTTGGCAGGAAGGGAGTGTGTGTGCAGGGTCCACCAATCACTGCCCTCGCCTGGGGAGTTAAACAAATTGATTGGCAGGCTAGTGGCGGCCAGTTCCAGACACTGTGCACCCTATTCATCAATGCTCAGAGCACAGAAAGCTCTGCAGTGAACCAGCTGAAAAGCCTGGCCTGAGGCAGACTCAGAGGGCTCCTAAAAGGGGACTATCTTATTCTTTAAACATACACTTCCACATTTTGTTACACCTTCATGTCCTAAAATTGAGTCTTAATTTAAAGTGGATCTTTGGACTTCAACTATGTACATCAGCACGTAGCTGGGAGCAGATGTGACATTGTTGGGTGCTATGAAATCAGGAGGTGTATTTTTCAATTTATTTTTTATTTTTTTGTCAGAGAATGCTGTTGCAGTGTCAAGAAAGAGTAAGGCTCTCATTACTCACATGCCCATAATAGTATGACGCATCCCTCATATGGCTTATGGTTACATTTAATATGTGACATCAAATATGTTCATCTTACATTTTTTTTTACCTTTCTATTGTCCAAGCGTATATTTTTACCTGTGTGATTTAGAAAATTCAGATTTTCTACTCAAACTTTGGTATTGCATGCTAGTCTTTCATGTATCCTTACAGGGCACTATGAAATGAAACACGGTTAACTATGCTTCTTCAGTGCATGGTTCAGCATTTCAAATTAAAAGGAAAAGGATAGAAAGTATTGAATTAAATACACTACAAATACAGAGGTTTTTTTTGAAGGGTGGGGGGAGTCCTGGAAGGATCCAATATTTACAGAGAAGCAGCAACACAATGCCCCAAAATAAGGGGTTCAAGCCCCCAAAACACAGCCCACAGTTACCCCCAAAAGAAATCTTCCTTACCATTCAGGAATTAAATGGCCACAAAGAAATGAAACAGACTATAACATGAAAAGTTGTGGTAAAGAGATTAATATAAGAGTGAATCATGAATGAAAAGCACTGACTGAACAGCAACATTCTTCTTCTCTCTCTTCTTTTTTCTTCTCCAGTTGGCCAGCAATGTTAATGGTTTGCAATGTCCTGAATAGCTTAGCCAGCAACTGCTAGAGGATGCCCTGCTCTTGATGTGTAGGCTTAAGCCAGCAATGGCAAACCGAAATTAAGATGGTCAAACAAATTGAAAAATACCATGAGTGATGCATGAGACTACGTAAAGCAGAATTTACAACATAATAAAAAAGTCTGTCAGGACCAAACTGAAGTAAAGTTTCAAAGTAAAGGCCAAACAAAAATCAGGGTCAGCCATGACAATTAAAAGAAAATTAAGTTCCAGTTGCCAAACCAAAAAAAGAACCCCAAAGCAATGAGTGATGCTTGTGGTTTGCCAATGAGTATCAGCATGTACAACAAGTCAAAACTTACATCGACCTGAAATTCTGAAAATAATCAACTTGGCCTAGAGATCAGGTGTGTGCTATACATAGGCAGCAATGGCTAGGTTACCATTGCTGGCTATTGCTGGCCAAGGAAAAGTTTAACTTTAGGTATAAAGTCACTGTTACCCACTACTTTGACATTATGTGCATTAATCTATAAGTCAATAAAATCTGTAGTTCGACAATGTATCAATAGCGACCTGAGTAACTTAGCCAGTAATGAGACTCCATATTTGCAATGAATAAGCTTCATCCAGCAATGACTAATGGTGAGTGCTGTCTTTTATAGCTTAGCCAGTGGTTTGGGCTAGAGAACAGTATGGCCCCACTTGCAATGTAAAGGACAGCTAGGCATATGACATGATATGGTTGAAAAATAATCATATTTTTACCGGAGACTATTAAAATCATGCAGCTGACATTTGTTGGGTTCTGTATAAAACATACCCGTTTCTTACATCTAGGGAAATTAATATCTAATGATTTGAAGGCTGGATATCTCTGCAGCATTACAGTACTTCATTATAATGTTCTACCTAGTCATGATGGCAGAGGATCGCAAAGCCAGCAGATGGGTCTTCACAGGATGCACACACAATGGAAAATGTGATATGTGAAATGTGAACATAGTGAAAGTCTCTGCACCACAGAGCTTTTACCAGGAATCAGGTGAGACGGGTGGTGCAGAGGCAGGCAATTAGTGGTAGTGGTCTCTTCAATGCATACAGTCTGATAACATTTGAAAAGTCTAGAAAAGCTTTAGTATTACATTATTTAATTCTATTCAAGCTAGTGGAGGATGGCACAAGTCTCTGGTTTGCTTGTTCCTTGAAAACTGAGTGGGAGGATGACTTGAGTGACTTAAAAACCTGACATTCTTTCTATAATCAATCAAATCAGTGAATCAAGTTTAAATAAATCAATTATTACCATTCCTGAGGCTATTAATGATCACTTATGAACAAAAGAAAACAGTATTATTATTTTTTCCATGTCTGTGGTGCTCCAGTAGGCCCACACTGCAGCTAGGGCACAAACAGGCCTGATAGGAGTGGTCATCTGTCGATGCCAAGGTGAATGGCTCAGTGCCCACACAGATTAAGCAGGCCAGCAATTAGCCAGGGCCAGTCAGCCAGCAAGACAGCAACAAATGGACAACAACAGCTACAACTGGCCAACCAAGCACAGCAATGAACACACATGCACACGCACGCACCCACACACACACACACACGCACACACTCACACACACACACACACACACACACGCACACACGCTCACACTCACTCACTCACTCACTGAAGCCCAGATGCTAGACTGTAATCCCTGAGTGTTGTTGCGTTATGTCTTTTGTTGAGTCTGTTTATGACGCTCTGTCATGCCATTGACTGCATAAAGTTAGCATTCACACACTCAGCCTCAGGAAGCGTGACTTCTGACACTAACTGCATTGATTTTTTACCACCTTTTTATTTCCATTAATTTGCGTTTCACTGTGTCGTTCTGCCAATCTGAATGAAAGTGGCTGTTATGGAGGCCTTTGTTGCCTCTGCTGTTTTGAAACAGTTCTGGACTCCCTCCAGTGGAGGCAGAAAAGCTCCCTTTCAGTTTAGAATGAAGTGAAGTTTTTCTTTACTCAGATATGATCTCTGTGAGCTAAACAGTGCTGAAATGTTTCACACTGCATGAAACCAAACTGAGAGACAGAGAGAGAGTGGAAGGAAAGAGGGAAAAGAGGGTAGAGGAGGGCACGCACAAGTGCACTTACAAACACAAAAAACACTTGTTTTTATTTTCAGTTGGTTCTGCTTGAAATAAACAGTTCATCAGACAGTTATGTTTCCAGGATTATAATCAGTCTCAGAGCAGGGGGCCCCAACACTAAGGAAAATATGGTTGTTTGCTGTGTAGCAGAATTAATTCTTAAGCTAGTTAAGTGGCTGGACATACGTATTATACTTATATGAACTTGGGGGGTATTCAGCATGAACCATCATGGTTCAGTGCATACAGTCATATAAAGAATATGTGTGATTGCCTGTCTCTGTGTCTGCTTGTTTTGGCCTACCAGCAGGGAGGGGCTTGAACAGTTTGTGCACGGGGTGTGAGGGGTCTGCAGAGATGTTACCTGCCTGTTTCCAGACTCTGGACCGGTACAAGTCCTGTATGGAGGGCGAGTTGGCCTCAATTATTGTTTCTGCAGACCTGATTGTCTTGTGGGGGCTTTTCCACTGTCTCCACAAGTTCACTGTCATCTCCACGGTCTTAAGAGGGGATCAGCTCCAGGTGATTCTGATCACACCAGAGGGCCAGCTGTTCCACCTCCTGTCTTTATGCAGACTCATCAACGTCCCAGATGACAGCGATGAATGTGGTGTGGTCTGCAAACTTGAGGAGTTTCACAAAAGGGTTCCCAGAGGTGCAGTCATTCGTGTAGAGGAAGAAGAACATAGTGAGAGAACACACCCCTGGGGGGCACCAGTGTGAAAGGTGGGTGCTGGATGTGATGCTACAGAGCCTCACCTTTTTCTTCTCACAGATGGAGGCTTGCACAGAAGTCCACAAATACTTGCGTAGGTCCCTGAGGAGTCGAGGTGATGCAGGATGTAATGCAGTCCCATGTTGACTGCATCATCCACAGAGCTGTTTTCACAGTAGGCAGACTGCAGGGGGTCCAGCAGGGAGACTCTGATGTCCTTCAGGTGGCTCAACACCAGTCTCTCAAAGGATTTCATGACCACAGATGTCAGGGCGACAGGCCTGTAGTCATTTAATCTTGTGATGGAGGGTTTTGGGGGGACTGGGATGATGGTGGGTTGAGATGGGGGACAGTTGGTCAGCACAGACTGTCAGGCAGAAGGGACACACACTGTCAGGTGTGCCAGAGATTCTTGATTAGAGCCAAACCCTCTGGAGAATAAACACCTGGGGCCAAATCTATAAAACTCTGTGTATATTCAGGTGTAGAAATCTGTGTACACACAAAACAGGAAACATGAGTACACAATTTTTTCATCACATTTATAAAACCTACGTCTGTTCCCACATATCTTTTCCTCATACATGTCAGTCATCCTCAAATTTTACGCACTTGCATGAGCTGTCTCTAAACATGCCCCAAATTACCTAGTTTGCATATAAAGAGCCTAAGTGCTGTATCGTAGGCAACTGGGCCTGTTTCATTTTTTGAAGACGTTTTATCTCTCATCCAAGAGGCTTCTTTAGTTCTAACTAACTGTAGAGGAGTTAGCTGGCATATATAAAGGGCCAGAACTTAGTTTAGTTTAGAACTTAGCTTTACCAGTTGGTAAAGCCTTTAATTTGTTTCTGTCTGAGATAGTTATCTCAGATAGAACTAAATCATTTTAAATTTCCAGTATACAGAGACAGAATTATTACAGTGAGTTGACAGTGAGTGTTCATATGAATATCCATTTATCCTTTTTGATAAAATTTGAAAATATATCTAATAAATCATGATACATCAGTTTTGCCCTATGTCTTTTGGAAAATTATGACATAAGCCTGGTTGGGGACTCCTTTGTTGTCATGGAAAACATCCCTTCATTCACAACATCACTGTTAAATAGATATAGAAATAGAGAACTAAAGAGAACTAAAGTTTAACTTCAATGTCAATCATTATTGAATTCAAGCTCCAAACAGCAGAAAATTGTCCACAACACTAATTCTTCTCAATTAATCCCTGTTTCAAGTGAAATGAACATTTCAAACTGGAAATGACACTGAAATGAATGGTGACTGCTTAATTGAATGGTTGTGACATTATGAAACTGTTTTTGTTCAACTGCACACAGTCAGTACAACATTATTTCCAAGTAAATTGTCACAAGGAAACTCTGCTATTGCAACCTCACTTTACAGGAGCCCCCTTATCTCTCTCAACAAATAACACAACACACACACGCACCCAAACACACAAAGTATGACTGTGTGTGTGTGTGTGTGTGTGTGTGTGTGTGTGCGTGTGTGTGTGTGTGTGTGTGTGTGTGTGTGGGTGGGTGGGAAGACAGACCCAGCTGCCAATGTTGGCCCTCTACAAAGCACTGACCTGAGTGACATGCAGCACCAGTATGAGGCACATTATCCACCTCAACAAACAGACCCCCTGAATTATACTCTTTGTATCTAATGTACTGGGCTCATTTCAAAGGAAGAGCAAGAGACACAGAGAGAGAGAAAGAGACAGAGAGAAGGAAAGAAAGATAAAGAGAGAGAGAGCTTTTTATTATTCATTGGATGGAGTCAAAGGCAGAAAGTTGTTCTGTTGCTTTGTCCAAGAGTGGAACTTATATTTGCTTCACAGCTGGAGTGCTGTGCCTTTTGTGTTGCATATTAAAAGAAAAGTTGAAAAGACAGAGTGTGTGTCTTTGTGTGTATGAAGTGCATGTCAGCATGCCGCTCACAGCTTTAATCTTATGTATGTATGCAGTGTTAACATGTGTATGGCACTAGATCTAAAAATGTGTCTTAATGCTATAGGTTGCAGAAGTATAAGTTTTAGAAAAGTTAAACATTTCATGCATGAATGATTAATTATTTAATTCTTATTCTTGAACGATAACTAATATCATTATTATAATAATAACAACTGTTTAATCATTTTCTTTTCAGAAAACCAGACAGGTACAGATAAGAAATACCTCTGACATAACCTGTTCTGTCACTTTCCATTATTTCCTATGCTAAATCCTAATCAAACTAGCAGAGAAGTGTTACAAATTAAGGGTTATGAGAACTCGCCCATATGAGTTGGTGACTTTACATGATACATGTAAGGACAGCAAAATATTTACAGGATATAACAGTACAACTGACATATTATTTCTTGCGCTCACCAGGCCCGGTTATACTCCCGGTGTCCACAAGTTAACTGTAGCAACACCACTGACATGTGTCCTGAAGCTGTTTGTATGACTCTGTCTTGTAAAGTTTGAGAGGTGCAGTTCTGCAGGATATTGTTGTTAGACACTTCAGGCATAATGGACGGTGCATCTACGGTCTCTGTTAATCCCAGTGTTGATCAAATACAATTTTGAGGTACTTGACTGGTACTTTAGCCGAGAATTTTGCAATTCCTGATATTTTATACTTCTATCTTCAACAAAATCATACTTTTTACTTATCTAAATTGATTTGATGACTTTACTAGTTACATTGCCAATTCACATTATTTATCAAAATCATAGAAGACATTGATTTCCTGTTACAGATTAAACCACCCAGCAGCAAAAGCAATGAATATGAGCTCTACATTAACCAGTTATACTGATGAACACATTAATGCATTAGTAATTATATTCCAGACGTATATTATTCTGTGTAGTGCACTTATTTGTGTGTTATGTTTTGGAAAACTAGAAAAGAAACCATAAATTCTATAACGATAAATTTATTTCAACATATGCTCAAATGGGGTGGCTGGGTAGAGTGGGTAGAGTGGGTGTGGGTAGAGCTGTTAGACTAGTGATCGGAAGGTCGCTGGTTCGAATCCCAGCTCCCCTGGGGTGGAACTGAGCTACATGTCGAAGTATCCTTGAGCAAGATACGGAACACCAAAATTGCTCCTGATATGCAGCTGGCACCTGTGTGGCAGCCTGCCTGAAACAGGGGGGATAAAACATCTCTGCAACCCTCGCAGAAACAAGCGGAAAAAGAAAATGGAACGGAACATATGCTCAAAAGCATTTCATCTAGGCTTTGTGTTGGAAGTAGTTTATCAAATAAAAATTTTTAAAAGCAAGATTTTTAATTTCACTGTAAAGGCATATCAGTTCAAAATATCGGTTATCAAAACTCCTTAATTACTAATAATTGGTATCAGAAGTGGTTCTGAAAAAAAAAAGTTTGGTCAACCTCTGTTGATAATATCAGAAATGCCATGGTAATGCAAGAGATATCACCACAGCTGAGGACTACACATTGAAAATGTCTGTTTACATTAACACCGTCAATGACTGCTGTTGATGTAAGGGTCTTGGAGGGTTGACCCATTTCAAAGGGAAAGGTTTCAACCATTAGTCCTTGTAACTCTGTTCTTAGGGGCAAGAGGGCACTCAAAAATGAGAGGTAGGGGTCACAATTGGAAATAGGCTTGAGTCATAGTGTTTGGCTTGGCTGCCCCTATAATCAAATTGGCAGCAATGTGGAGAGGGTGTTTCAAAAGCTATTTGACCATCGGACATGCAGTTCTGAGGAAACTTACAGGCCCCTTAATACTACAGTCACATCACACTCGCAGGGAGCCACTGAGCACTTGTCTGCTTGTTCATGTATGTATAATAAAGAGAGACTGGGCACTCATTACAGATTGCCAACACCCTGCAGTGTTTGACAACACTTGTATATTTGACCACTGTCGGACAATGTGTGGGAGCTCTCTGAGTCAAGACAAACAGCATACAGGTGGATTCACAGCTTTCAAGGGCTTCTTTATCTAGCACAAATGTTTGACTGCCATTCAGCACGCTTATGTAACTTGGCGAGCCAACTCAAAGGCTCCAGTATGGAGTATGCTAACAAGACTAATATACACCATATCTGTCAGTGATTGATGAGTTGCTTAGACCAGGGACAGTCATTACAGCCTCTATTGTTTGTCCACACTTTTAGGGCAAATTTAATCTAAGAAAAGAGCTTTATACTCTGTTAGAGTGAGACTGTCACTCCGGAGACCTTAAATGTGACTTTAACCAAAAGCTAATTTTTTACAGTCGTTACACAGTAACAAATAACTTACAGCATTATATTTCATTTTGTTTTAGAAATAGAACATATTCATATTCAGAAATATCAGTCGATTTGTCAGCATCTTAAGCTTTTTTTTCCATAATAAAACCATCATTTATTTTTGGAACTATTGCCTTTTTTGAAACTGGAAATGACAGCAACATGTCATGGGTTGTGTTTCGAGGCCTGACTTTCAGCATTTACACAAACTGTACTTTCAATCTGAACTATCTACTTGAAGCACTTGAGGAAAATATATGCATTCGCAGTACGTTTTTCCATCTGTGCATTTCTAAAATGCAACAATTCACTGTTGAACTGTCACTGACAAAAGACAAACTTAAGGGGTCATCAACTATCCTAACCTGTAGTGTCTTGTATGGGTCAAACTCCAAAAACAACGTCTTCGATTTAGTGGCGCTGAGATGGAGCAGGTGAACACTTCTAGGTTAACAGGCCAACTTCACAAATGACCTGTCATGGTCATCGCACATCACAACCCCGATTAAATTTTTTTTTTTTTTTAAAAGCACAGTAAAAGCTCTTCTTTCTTGAGGGAACTTAAGAAGGTCAAATTCCTTTGCCAAGTTCTTGTCAACCTTTACAGAGGAGCAATAGAAAGCATCCTGACTGGACACAGGAAGGCTCTACAGCGGGTCGTTAAAACCACCAGAACATCACTGGAACCATCTACAGAGCATCAGTGACATCAGTGAACTGAGATGTCTGCACAGAGCATAAAATACGAAAAAACAACACCCACCCAGACACAGTCTGTTCACCCTGCTGCCATCTGACAACAGACACAGAAGTACCTGCTGCTGTACCACCAGACTACACAGCAATCTATTTCCTAAGGCTGTGAGACTCGTGAACTCTCAATATTCCACAATGATTACTTCAAAATGTGTGTGTGTAGATTTTATTGCGTTGGGAATAAAGGCAGAATTTCATGATACAGTCTTGTATTGAATAATGACAGTTAAATTAAAAATGTGTGGTTCATTGGGTATTGGATGTATTTATCAGAAAATAATAGATTTCAAGGTTAGGGGGTTGCATTCCATTAAAGCACTTTATTTATCATTTAAAGCACATATTAGCAGATTATACTTGATGAAACCTCATCATTGCCGCTGCCGGCACTTACGCCCAGTGATCAATAATGGATCTGACCTGAGAAGTATTGACTTCACATTACCAGCTCAGTGTGCTCTGAGTTAACCTAAGAAAATATAGAGTGAAAAGGAAAGCAAATAGCCACCTTTTAAACCCCTTTATGTCCATACTAGTGTGACTAACAAACACAAACTAAAACTTTAGAACTTTGAACTCAGTGGTTTGGAGGTCAGAACCTGGTCACAATGTTGTTAGGATGAAGAGGAGCCGTCTGGACTGAAGTGGATCATAGAAAAAAGCAAGTGACCAGAGACAATCGAGCTTTGAAAAAACACACACATAGATGCGCGCGCACACACACACACACACACACACACACACATGCAATTAAAGCGTTTTGATTAGGTTCTTAAGAGCTTAGTTCTTTTCTGGATAGAGAGTGGAGTGACAGTGCAGAGTTCTATCTCCTTGTTAAACTTACTTGTTGATCATTGCCTTCCTCTCTCTGTAGTGCATTCATTCTGAAAAAGAGCAAGTTATTATCTAGTCAGTATAGTTGAAAATTAGGAACCCAAATGTAAATGTTAGCATTCAGGTCAGAATCAATGCGTGATGAAATTATCCAGCTATTAGTATCATGCAAGTGAATAGTCTAATTAAGCAGATGATTAAAACTATCCAGAACATCACTGGTGCCCATCTATGGAGCATCAGTATCCACTGATGTAACACCAGACTACAACACACCTATGTGAGAGGTTTTTTTCAACAGGTTTTCAGACTCCTGAACTCATCCTCAACACTCCATCATAAAAACTGTTATTCAATCCTATGTGTTGTTGAACAATTACAAGTCAGGGAACCTTGAACCTTGAAAGCTCATTCAGAATGCCACTGCAAGAGTTCTTACAAAGAGTAAGAAAGCTGAATACATTACACCAATTCTCCGATCTGGCTACCAGTCAGAATTACAATTAATTTGTATGAAGCTACTGCTGTTTGTCCATAAATTATTTCATGGGTCAAGGAGTAAATACATTTCCGACTAACTTCTTCGATATCAATACTATAGGCCTTTTTAGTTCATCTGGAACTGGTAGCATAACTGTTTCTAGTGTCAGAACAAAACATGGTGAAATGACATATAGTTACTATGCTGTCTACTTTTGGAACAAACTGCCAGAGGATCTGAGGGCCAAGACAACCGTTCTACAACTAGCCAATATAGAACAAGCAGGGATTGTTGGCCTTATGTTGGCTTTATCCCATTTTTATGTTCAAAATGGGAAACTGGAAGAATCAGAACAGCAGATATACCAACCTTTGTTACTAATATAGCCATTTCTATTGAAATTGTGGTTGACGAAATGTTCCACCAGCAAAGAGGAGGAGGCAAAAAATAAGGAAAAACTGCACTAAATGGGTAAAATCATTGACACTGCAGCGACAGCCTCAATGGGCTATCCCTTTATTTTTCTCTTCAAGAGGCAATCAGAGTAATTTCCATTACCGGTGAGCTCTGCCACAGATTCTATATACTTATTACAAACCACAGACATAAAAAAGTGCTTCCATCATAGATATCTTATGTTGGTTTGCATGCCTTACCTACTTAATTGTGGGAAACCATTCCAGAGAAATGGCAGGGTTTTAAAACAAGTACTATACTTCAGATCAGTGAAAGTTTAACCGCACTTCATGTCTCTCTGTGTATTTGTTCAACTGTCCATCAAATACAATAGATGCCAATAGATTTGACCCTGTGTGTTGCTGTAAACCAACAGGCCATTGATGGAGACACACTAAATGGCTTTATTGGGTGTTATCAGCTCTGTCCAAGGTAATACGGAGCCAGTTAATGATTAACATGCTTGCAGAAACACATGGTGAATGGGTGAAGTTGAGTTGTAGCTTTGAACCTTTATGATGAGGTGTTGTAGGTTCCCGGCAAACCAACAGCAAATACTGATAAGGACTTAAAAGTATACTGGCATTCTGCCACAGCCCTGATGTACTGCTTCTATTGTTTTTATGATTTATTTTTTTTGTTGTTGTTGTTGAAAATCTCACAATTTTTCCCTTTTAAAAAGTTGAATATTAGGAAATGCTGTCTTTTGATGGTGGCAACTGGATCTACAGGACAGATGTGTATTAAGGGTCTCTAGCCTTTTCAGGTTCACAACTCCAGTATTGTCTTCACTTTTGGGACCCTCAAATTGACCCGGGACATATTTGGGGTTTTAAAAACAATTCCTGTATAAAATGTTTTTTCATAAGCCATTCACAAATATGTCTTTATCTTAATTTCAAACAAAAGAGATAACATATTTGTTTAATGATTGCAATCAGTCTCTGCTAGAACAAAATTAACAATGGAAATGTGATTTTTTTTTTTCTCATAAAGTTATAATTGATGTTAAAAATCCACTTTAACTCAAGACTTGGGTGGAGTCAAGTCTGACCTCTGGCTGACTTGTTGTTCCATCTCTGAGTAGAGTGCTCATGAGCACCACATGTTTTTTTATTTTGGTATGTAAGATACTAGGGCAGTGTTGCCTGTGAACATAAAGTTGGAGGAACGGAAGGGCCTTTTCTTCACGGTTAGAACCTCACGTTGGAGCTCCACCCAGTTTTCCGGATTGTTCCAACCATTGTCATCTTTCTTTTGAAAAGCTCTTGTCCCAGATTGTACGACATGAACATTTTTTTTCGTAGGTAATGTTGTGGCCACTGAGGCCTTGTGACATATCTAGCACGGCTCGTGTCCCCTGGTTTCTTTCAGCAGCTCCTCCTTCTGGCTTCCCTGTAATTTGCATGTTCCATGCATAAGATGAAATGGCATCACAGGCATCCCAGATGCACAAATATGGTTCTTCCAGTGGCTGGCTCTTGGGCTGCTCCAGCAGCCGCATAAGTTGCTCCTTGTGGTGCATATTTCTAGTTAAGATCATCTTCAAATTCAATTTCAGAATCACAATACTCTGAATTGATAACTAAATTATCCTCATATTCGACATCTTCCTCTTCCACAACGCTGTGTGCCTGACTCTCTTCAAATATGAGCTTAAAGCCCTCTCACAGCTGAATCTGAGGCCATAATGAGGGTGGATGATGTAGAGGTATTTATCTCTTTTGTCCCACCCCAGAGGACAGAGAGTAAAGAGTGCTGAAAAGTGTTAGCAAACAGCTTCTCTGTGCTTAGATGATAATAAAGTAACATTATCTGTGGCTGTGTGTGTGTGTGTGTGTTTTGGCATGTTTCTGTGTGACTCTGTGTATGCGGGTCAAAGTGGCCAGAAGACCATATGAAGGATGTAAATTTGTGGGGTATAGTTGTATGTGTGCTCAGTTATTTTGTTTGTTTGTCGCTGTTTATCACAGAAAATAAGCTATGGCCATTGAGTTTCGGGTAGAAAAAATGTATACCATTTTTGCTTCTTGTAAAAATTTGAAACAGGTCAATTTGAGCCGAATGCCATTCAAGGGTTAAGAGTTGCAAGATTGTGATCTGCTTAAAACTGTGCTGATCGTGTTTGTTTTTATTTTTTTCATTAATGTTCCATAAAACCCAAATTTAGATTCTATAGAAAAAAATCACGAATCGCTATAATCGTAACAGTCACCAACTGCCAGAGATCTGAGGAAATAATAAGAGGCAAATCTAATATAAGAAAAGAGAATTGTCAGGTTTTCCCTGACTACGTAACTCAAAGGCAGCAATCAAGTGTGGCATTGGAGCCAAAGGGGGAATGACATGACACATTCACAAGATCAAGGTAAGCGATTCATTGCCACTATTCATGAGGCAAACAAATGTGTGATTGTAATGAAAGCTAGATAGCTTAAAGGATACCAGGGCCCCTATACATATATATATATATATATATATATATATATATATATATATATATATATATATATATATATATATATATATATACATATGTATATATATGTATATGTATATATATATGTATATATATATATATATATATATATATATATATATACCTGTCAGTGGCAAAAAAAGCCCTTTGAGTGGACTTAAGTTACTTTGAGGGGCGCAGATGCCCAAAAGGACATCATGGTCATTACAGCCTTTCTGCAGCTGCAGGCTAACCAATTCCAAAACTGTTTGCATTAGTCGTTCCATAACCAAAATATGTAAACATAGGCCCAGGTTTACCAAAGTTGTCCCTTGAGTATATAGATAAATAGCTAACATCAGCGATACACCTCCAAAAAACTGTCAGTTACTACTGAATAGTTCTAGAATTATGTCGCCACTGTACGGTACCCAACATGGAAGCTACAACAACAGACATTGTCAGAAGTCATGTGACTGCAGGGCTTCTATAGGTTACAGTTTGTCAGTTAATAAATGCTGCAGCTTCTAAAGAAGAAGTAAGGTCTCAGGCCCTGAAAGAGAACAAACCAAGTGAAAGATTTACACTAGGTGTGTGCTGCAGGTTGGCTGTGGCTGGACCACCCCAAGACACACTAGACTGGAAGTATCTTGTTAGACATTTTTATCAGAATAGAGAAATGTGCACAGAAAGAGGGTTTTTTTTTGCATTTTATGTTGATTCCCTCAGTTTCATTTATCTTCTGAGACAATGCACATAATATAAACTATTTTACTGTAAATGCGCCAGTGTTAACCAAAAGGCTAAACATTTGTCACAATCTTTATTTTTCATCTTTTTGTTCCATCTTGGTATAAAATTTAAATACCCAGATGTATTTAAAAATTATACAGTTAAGGAGCATAGGTGTGTTGAAGTTAGTGTTCATGGAAGGATAGTGAAGTATGTCTAAAACATTATCTGCCAAATATTGATTGGGGTTGCTTATTATCATATTATTATTCTTACATCATTTATAATCCTTTCAGCTATGTGTCCGGTGTTTGAGCAGAGTTGTCACTTGTCGACACTTCCCCCATTTGCAAACACACAAAGACGCTGTTGAAAGACTAAAAGAGGCCACTTCACCACTGAAGTGTCCTGACCTGACCCCCATCTCTTGCCAGGAGACTATATGGAGGACATCCTCTGCACCAGTTAAAACTGCCGTATTATTGATTACTAAAAGAAACATTAATAACATAGTGATGTAAAATTATTTCTGAGATTTACAATGAATACAGAAGGATGAATGAATTGCCAGTTTTTCAGTTTTGATTAGGCTTAGTGCTTCTCCTAGCCTCTAGTGTTTGCGCTAAGCTAGGCTTAACATATCCTGGACATATCTCTGTAAAACATGATAAATGCCAAAATTTTCCAAATGTTAGAGTTATGTTACTTTACTGTGATGCAGCCTTTAAAACCAGAAAAAGACACTCATGCCATATAACTATAAAAAGATAATGAAAATCTAAGAAAATACATAGTCCCATACCACGATAACAATATAATAGCGACATATTGGTTATCGATAAGTCCTAATTCATTATCTAGGATGGTTCTTATCCCAACAGTTGCCTATACACATACTTAGCTTGGAGTAAAAAAAAATTAAGTTGAATTTTCAGTGTTGAACATTTTAGCATTGAAGGCCAAAACAAAAAGAAATAAACAAAAATGTGTTGACCAAAGTCACATACTCACATACAGCTGGTTTGCTTACCTTAGCATGAAGATTGTTAGAATAAAACCAGTCTACCAGCACCTTTAAAGCTGACAAATATGATACATCGTATCTATTTTCTTTAATTTATATGAAAACCAAAGTGTAACAATGACATTTTGCAGTTTTACAGGGGGTTGTGTGCAAACAATTTCTTTGATTTGGCTGCCTTGCAACTAGTTGGGACTGCAAGAAATTATGATTATTTAATTTGACCATAATGCAAATAAGCATATTTAGAACACGTATAGAACTATTACTATAAGGATTTTCAATAGTCTAATAAACACTTATTTGTCCAGTTTAGTCCAGAGACATTACCATAAGACCACAGGGATAAGATTAGTGCAATATACCAAGATGGAGAAATGTTGCTTAACTTATATTGGACTTTTAAATTCAAAAGGTCATGTGAGGAGAAGATGGTCTTACAGTAAAATCAGAAGTCCTCCTGGGCCTTACTTGGGTGTTCCTTAACCCCACTTGTAGAAACGCTGTTTTAGAACACCTCTTCAGAGGCACCTGTCAGAAAACCCTAACCATTTGACAAGTCTTTTAGGAGACAATAATAGTCTTTCTAAAGAGAAAAGAGAGGTATTGGGCAGTTGAATAAAGAGAAAATATCAAGAATGAAAGAGAGCACTTTACCTTTACAGCTCGTGGTCAGAAGTGGAATTCAGGAGTTGTCATACAACAGCAACCAACACAATACTAATAAGCATTCAAATGGGCAAGCAGTGAACATGATAAAAGATAGACTGATCTTAGATCAATAGTGCTTTCTCACTGATAGAAACTCTCTACTTATTACAAAGTGATGCATGCGCGGGGGTCAGATGGAAGGAGAGATGGATGGACCATCAGACAAATGGGCTAATGGTAGGATAAATGTTAGTGGAGGTAATGGTATAGAAGCAGATGTGGGCTGCAGCCTGTGTTGGTGGTGGCCCCCTTGCTGTTGACATCTTGTTAATAAAGACCTTCCCCTTCAGGTCAGTTCAATCGCCTGCCATGTTATGTTGCACGAACCCCCCTCCCCCCCATCAACACACCATTTCAAATATAGTGCTTCTTCTTTTTTCATGGGTTTGTTTTGTATCTGTATCATACAGATTTGTATCATATCTGTAAGAAGTGTAACCAGGCAAACTGCTACTATGGTAACTTTGTGACACAAAAAACTGGCTCCAGTTACTGTATCAGGCTCAAGTGGGGTTTGGGCGTAAAATAAAACACGCCTCTTCTAAGATTTGATCAGGTTTGGAAGAAAAATTCAGCCCAAGCTTCACTCACACTTAAACACCAAAGAAACTCAGTTCAGTTGGACCAAAGTGGCTGATGAAAATTCAAAGGGTCACCATAGTTATTGCAGTTCATCTTGGGAGAAATATAAATGTCCGTGCAACATTTTGCAATGTTTATGTCATTCTGAAATATCTCAACTAAAAATACAAACTCATCCTTGTAATCCATTATCTAGGAAAATACATCCCTTTTGTAGATGTGGAGACTTTTCAGTGGATAAGGTACTAGTGAAGGTAAATAAAAAGATGGAATCACCTTAAGTCAGTTGGATTCATCCACATGACATGAATGTTGTTGGGCTGTGGAATAAGTAGATTGGGCTTGCCACCAACCTAAAGCTTCAGTATTTGACAACCTGCAAATGAGACTCAACAACAACGATTTTAAATTGTACCTTTAAAAGAGTAATTTTAACAAAGCTAATGGGGCTGCCATCTCCATGACTAACTGAGCTACTTGTTCATAGCAAATATTATAGTGAGCAGTGAGTCGTTATACTGCCCCCTATAGCCCCCTATAGGAGCAACCTTTCTTTCAAATTGCATCTTTAACTTCCATGAAGCTGCTTATTTCATTTTACTTCAAGGTAATCAGTGCTTGTTTATTTTCTCTTACTGATGTCAACGGTGTCCTTTAGTTTTTACATTTTCAAAAATGTTTACATTCTGATTGTAGATCCTGTTAGCATTTATAAGGTTGGTCTATTCTGTATACACAACATCTATTGCATGTCTGTCAGTCTATCCTGTAAGAAGGATGTCGTCTTTGTTGTTTTTCCTGAGGTTCTTCCATTTTGTCCCCATTGAAGGGTTTTGTGTTTTTTTTTCCTTTTTCAGGGTCTAAGGTTAGAGGGTGATCTATGCTGTCATTGAAAATGTGTGTTTTGTGATACTGGAAGCAACACCAGGCCTAACAAATGTAGTGGCGATTACTGCTGATGCAACATTTTTCAGAGGGTCTGTTGGGGTGTTTTGTTTTTTTTTTTTGATAGGTTTTTGCTCTGCAAGGTGAAAAAAGACAAGCAGGTGCAGTCTTTTAACTCTGGTTGTTTCCACACAGTATTGTGCCAGACCTTTGTGTCTTAATGATGGGCCTCCCAGCTCCTGTGCACAAACAGATACATACGTCTTCAAGCTAACCATTATATTACTATTACAACAACAGCACTTAAAGGCATATTCAGTAATCACTGCCTTCCATCCCTTGTGTTTAAATAGAAACCTGCTCTTTGAGGTGGCTCAAGTGGCTCGTCTTTAAGTGTTAAGAGTAAACCTGCACATCTTTCAAGATTTCTGTGGTCACTAATCATCCCCTGGAAGACAATATAAGCTTTAGTATTAGGAGCTATATTCAAAGAAGTGGTCAGTCTCCACAGGGCCTCAACACAAGGCTTAGTGGCAACTAGAGCCCATAACTGGATGTAAATGCTTCTCTTAAACCATAACACAATAACTGACTTCACATACAAACAGGTAATAAATGTAAATAACAAATAAAAATTGACTGTCAATAGACAACATTTCTGTTGTAACTGATCATTCTGAAGTGAATAATAATTGCAGTGTAATGGCTGTGGTAAAATGACACCATCTGCAAATAATTCTTGCGTTGACCTGACACTGGTTCTAGAAGCTTGAAGCCACAAAAAAGTTTGCACTTTAAAGTTACTGATTTAGATTTACAGAATAGTCAGATAGGAAACCATTTAAAAAGCACTAAGGAAGCTGTGCAATCCTAGACGGCCCTCTCACATTCTTGGATTTCTTGATTATGCAAGGTAGCACATTAACCATGATTATACTGCATGTCCGCATAGATAACCTGTGCTTGTGCTCATGCATGAGTAGGCGTACCGTGCCAAAATACACCTTTTCCAATCGTCCCAGGGCCAAGGAAGTGTACAGTGTACTAGCGCTCATGCTAGTCAGACAAACTGGACTTTTTGGGGTCAATGGTGCTTGGGCACTGTATGGATTGCCTAGTATGAGTAGACCCTAAATGTTTGTAATGAATGTTGTGTAACAACATGAAGTTGTAATGGAACGTTCAGACCAAATGCAATGTGGAACAAGATTACATACAAAGTCAATGACAAGACTCAATTAGACGCAAATTACACGATGTGATTGAAGTGATGATGCCAAAAATCTGAACTTACATGAAATGTTATCGTTGTGACGTTCACACTGACGTTATGGTGTTGATGTCGCTGATGTCTGGACAGTGTTGGGCAAGTTACTCCAAACACGTAATGCATTATCTATTACTTGTTACTGTCATTTCAACGTAATTAGTTACATTATAATATTACTGTCTTTGAATTGTAAGGCATTACACTACTATTGCATTACTTTTAAGCTAGAGGCCCAAATGCAATAAACAATTAGCTAAAGGGCCTTAAAATGTAGGCTACCCTCAAATCACACTGATAACAACAGTTTTTGAAAGGGCTGGCCATGCTGAACATGAATTGCAATGTTAAAATTGAAACATTTGGGGTGCACTACCTGTTTCAGTCCCATCAGAAGATCTACATTGAAAAATCATATGTGTCAGAACTTTTTGTATGCCAACACCTTGGTATTAATATAAGGGAAAGCTGATTGCACCATACATTTTCTTAAAGCTTATGTCCTCTAGATGTGATTAAACATGCATGATGCATGGACATGTCCCACCTTCCTCTATCTATCAGGGACAGTACATATTCTTATAATGCGTCTACATTGTATTGAACGTTTCTGAAACACACACATTGATTTTCAATGTAGCCTAAATCTGTTCATGGGGCAGAAAGCGGTCGTGCATCCCAAAATGTTCGATGTTAACACTCAAATTAAGTATGGGCAGACTGAAAGGAACCGCGTTCGGAATGAACGATCAGTTCCCAAAGGAAATAACGGAAAGACGCAAAGCACTGTACCCCATCCTCAAGCAGCGCAGGCAGAAGGGCGAACGGGCCGCCCTGGTTGTGGACAGACTGTACATAGAAGGATAGTTATTCCGAGACTCCTCCATCACACCCTGGCTCATTTAACAAGCGGACTTCACCGTTATTACTCAAACTCTACCCACTGAAGATGCATACATAAAAATCTCACTCCAAGTTACACGCACCCCCCCTTTAAATAACAAACGAACTTCGCCTTTCTTGCTCACCCTTGATTAATCTCTCTCTCTCTATCTCACTCTCTCTCTCTCTCTCTCTCTCTCTATCTCACTCTCTCTCTCTCTCTCTCTCTCTCTCACACCTTTGCTCACTCCTTAACTATATGTCCTCACATTTCACCTCTATGTCAAGTCTGTCTTTTGTCATTGTATTTACTGTATTTGTCTATACTACATGGTGTACACACACACACACACACACACACACACACACACACACACCAGCCATACTCACAGACCCAATCATGACAGAATCCCACCTACATCAACATAACTCAGACACTTAACTTAATAACATGGAATGTGCGCGGTATCCGTGCCCGGCCCAAGAGGATAGGAATCATAAACCATCTTATCAAACTAAAGGCAGATATATGTTGACTACAAGAAACCCATCTATCTAACTCTGAATCACATATGCTCCAATCTCAACAATTTAATCAAGTTTTCTCAGCCACTTACAACAGTAGACGAAGAGGTGTCTGTATTTTAGTAAATAAAAGAATCCCTCTAATCCACCATTCCACAATAACTGATTCAGAAGGACGATACATCATAATTACTGCATCCATCTACAACAAAAAAATTACAATGCCATCATATATGGTCCAAATTCCGACAATCCATCCTTCTTCAACACATTTTTCTCCACATTACAAGAATCTACAGATATCATAATCGGTGACGATTTCAATACAGTAATTAACCCCATAATCGACCGATCAAGCACCGCCAGGCCTACGATCCTGGCACTCTACCGAACTATTAAAACAATACATGACAGATTTTGGACTTGGCGACAGTTGGAGATTGAGCAACCCATCATCAAGAGAATACACCTATTTTTCTCCACTACATCAATCATTCTCTCGTCTAGACTTCTTTCTGATCAGTAATACATTTCTAAGTAAGGCACCCAAGACCACCATACATTGAATCATAATTAGTGACCACGCTCCAGTATCCCTATCTATGAGAATTGAATCAGATGTAAAATACTCTTCCCGCTGGAGCTTTAACACCTCATTACTCAAAGACTCCGATTTCACTGCTCTTATACAGAGAGAGTTGGCATCCTTCTTGGAACTGAACGACTCCCCAGAAATTTCATCTTCAGTTCTATGGGAAACCGGTGGTAATTAGAGGACAAATAATATCATACTCAACAAACAAAAACAAAAAAAAGAACAGGAACTAGAAAAACATCTGAAACAAAAATTGAAGATACAGATATCTATTCAAACAACCCCAACGAACAAATAGAAAAGGAGCTACATAATACTAAATTCCAATTAGATGAAATTATAAGCATGCAAAAACAATTTCTGATACAACAACTCAAATACAACAACTTCGAAAATAACAATAACCAAGCAAATATTTAGCTAGCCAACTACAACGTAAAAAAGAGAAAGCAATAATTTCAACTATAAAAAACTCAGCAGGTGAAACTACCCAAAACCCACAAGAAATAAATAACATCTTTAAAACTTTTTACACTAACTTATATTCTTCAAATTCAGACCCTGACCCATTAGAGATACAATCGTTCTTTAATAACCTGGACTTACCCAAAATACCCAAACAAGATGCAGAAACACTTGACAAACCATTAACTTCAGACGAACTTCACAAAGCCCTACTTCAGATGCCCAATAATAAATCACCCGGACCCGGCGGCTTTCCCCCCGAATTCTATAAACACTTTTGGCATACATTATCCCTTTTTTACAAACTAACATTAGAAATTCAAAAAACATCACAAATTCCTCCACATAAGAACACATCTGTTATATCAGTTCTACTCAAACCCAATAAAGACCCAACACGACCTTCTAGCTACCGCCCGTTATCACTTATAAACACAGACTTAAAAATTATCACCAAAGCTATAGCTATTAGGTTAGGAACAGTTATCTCCACCCTAATACACCCCGACCAGACAGGATTTATCAAAACAAGACATGGTTCAGACAATTTACGAAGAATATTCAACATCATCAATCTTGCACAACAAACTCAAACCAAAACAATAATTGTTTCACTAGATGCAGAAAAAGCATTCGATCAGGTAAACTGGACTTTTTTATTACTTACATTACATCAATTTGGTTTTGGGGAGTCGTTTATCCATTGGATCAAAACACTATACACCTCACCAAAAGCTACTGTCACCGCAAACGGGATCACATTACACAGCTTCACACTCCACCGGGGCACCAGACAAGGATGCCCACTCTCTCCATTTTTATTCGCTATCTTCATAGAACCACTTGCTGCCGCTATACGTCAAAACAACATCATCAAAGGAGTTGACACCACAAACCACCACCACAAAATAAGCCTTTATGCAGATGATGTTTTATTGTACTTACAGGCCTCATTACTGTCACTAACAGAAACCTTTAATCTGAGAGGTTAAGTGACGTTTGATGACAGATAATATGACTGAATAGGCATTGTTATGCATCTAAACATAAGTACACTTAAACCAGAGGGAAAAAAGGGAACATATCAGTTTTAGTTTTTTTTATTTGAATATGTTGTTAGCAATAACGACTGGTCAGCTTGTGCAACGATGTAACGTTATTAATTGGAATTAGTGCATTATGTTGAAACGCAGTACAAACGGAAACAGACATTACTATGGGGGATACGGAGCTGGCAGCCCGCAGCCCGCACTACATCCCCCGTTTCACACCTTGGTTGAAAAATTAGCACACGCGTGAAAAGTGTATAGCTGTGGATAGTAAGTTAGATGTCGGACAAAATAATGACGTAACAGTTAACGTTATTACGGCGTAGCTGAGAATAAAAAAACGAGTGCTACATTCCCACTCGTAGCTGCCGAAAAAACATTGCGGACTCGTAAGGGGAATAGCATGCTACTTATGTTTACCCAACACAAATCTAGATTTTTATAAGCAGTGAGTTACATAAAGAGCGGTCAGCGGTCGACCGTATTTAGTCAGCGACCGTATTTACCGACGTACAAACATACACATTTTTAAGAAAAAAGTAAAATAAAGCTCATAACTCACCATTCAGAAACGTCTTGTTGCAGTCTACTTTGAACAACTTCTTCGCTAGCTCCTTCTTGTTCAGAGTCTGACTCTGGCTCAAACATGTAAGGTTGGACAGCAAAGTTTCCTCTTGCAGCCATGTTTCTCCCAGGGTTCACGCTCAATTGTTGTCATGGTAGCATGAGCATGCTGGCGTTGTCACACCTCCCGGAAGAAGTGGGTGGATTACCTGTGTCTCATTTGCATTTAAAGAGACAGGCACTCAAAACCGACTGTTCTGAACAGGGCTGTTTTGGCAGGGTTATCGAACTGTTATGAACTGCTATTGTGCTTCATCCTTATGGTATTTTGACCAAAGCATGTCACAGACATTTCATTAGGACACCATGGAACTAGATTAACTTGTAAAATTAGGGTATAATATGACTCCTTTAACATATTTTCAAAAATCTCCAACTACACAATACACTGGAGCAAATCCACTATACTACCACTATCAGAAGATGCTTGGGAGTTTGCAGGACCAAACTTATCACTTCTTCTTCACACTGGGAATATTAGATATTTAGGTATTGACATTTCCCCCAGGCTGTCAGAGTTGTTTCATCTCAACTACAATCTATTATTAAAAACAATAGAAGATGATCTTCAGCACTGGATGAATCTACAACTATCTCTATTAGGACGAATAGCCACAGTCGAAATGAAAATAATCCCCCCACATCAATTACTTCTTCTCAATGCTACCCATCATACCAACAGACAATTGGTTCAAATCTATCGACTCTATCACCACTCATTTCTACTGGAAAAATAAAAAAGCAAAAATTCAACTATCCACTTTACAAAAAAACAAATCCCAAGGCGGGCTGGATGCACCAAACTTTTACTTTTACTACCTCCCAAATCAAACACAATATATTGCAAAATAGATCCACCAAACCAACCACAATACCTTATGGTCAGACCTAGAACAGCACTATTGCCAAAACATTGCACTCTCAGATCTGCCATTTCTAAATACAACCATCAAACGACACCCCTGCTTCAAAAACACAGTAATCTCCACAACTCTGACAGCCTGGTAGAGAGTCATCAAGATCTTCAAATCCACTCCAGCACCATGTAAATACACACCAATATGGCATAACCCTGATTTTCAACTCCTCAACAATCCTTTTCATTATCACACATGGGCACAAAAAGGTATCACACATCTCCACCATCTTTTTAATAATAATCAGCTTATAGATTTCAAGGACCTCATAGAGAACTACGGGATTGACAGACATACATTTTTGAATTACTCACAACTCAAATCCATACTCAAATCAAAAATTAATATAAATGACAACCAACTTGAACAACTTAATTGTTGATCAACTTGACAACATAATTCTATTTAGGAATTTGAATAAACTAACCTCCAAACTCTAAAAACTAATATTAGCATCAGATGATTCAATAACACTCCCAATAGCTCACTGGAACGCCGACTTGAACATCTCTCCCTCATCAGATTTTTGGACTGATATGAATAAAAACACATTTTCTATGACAACCAATACAAACCTTCAGTTAATCCAATACAAAACCATCCACCGAACACATATTACACAATATAAAATGCACAAAATAGGACTAGCAACCACAGACATCTGCTCACAATGCACAACAGGAACAATAGATAATTACTTTCACGCACTTTGGGCTTGCCAACTGGTTCACTCTTTCTGGAACTCTGTCACAAAAGACCTCTCCACCATACTGGACTGCAGAATCCCTTCATCCCCACAGCTCTGCCTACTAGGAGACACTTCAACAATCACCATACCAAACAAATACAAGAACAGCTTGCTCATCTCTCACTGTCGCTAAGAAAACAATTCTCCTAAACTGGAAATCAAAAAACTCAATAAACATCAATCACTGGATCAATCTTCTCTTGGAACACATCTCTATGGAAAAAAATCACTGCTTACAATGACAACAAAATAATAGCTTTTACTGAAAGATGGTCCCCATTCCTCTCCTCGATGGCCCTTTAGCTGCACCGGTACCACACATTCCTGACACCCCAAAACACATCACAAGTTAACACACATGCACACACACACACACACACACACATACACTCATATTTATCCATTTATCCGTGTGCCATAAATCTCTTTTGCTCTTCCTCTATTATTGATACTATTACTATTACTATATTATCAATATTTTCATTATTACCATGAATAAGACTGTACTAATTATTACTATTATTATGCTCATTTTGTTGATTGTGTTTATTAATATTATTAGTATGACTGAATATTATGATTGTGATTGTTATTACTGGAATTACTATCA
This sequence comes from Sparus aurata, assembly GCF_900880675.1. NCBI lineage: Eukaryota > Metazoa > Chordata > Actinopteri > Spariformes > Sparidae > Sparus > Sparus aurata. The sequence goes on along the minus strand of NC_044207.1, from coordinate 4,254,594 downwards.
TTGCTATTATTACCTTGTCATATATCTCTTCACTTTTTTATCAGTTTTATTATTATTATTATTATTATTATTATTATTATTTTATGATTTATTTATTTTTCTAACAATAATCATGATAATGACAATTGTATAATAAAAAAAAAGGCAGAGGGTGGGGCCGGACTGGATTGGTTCAAGGTGGAGGTGGGCAGGGCGGGGCCTCGGTAGGGGGGGGCAGGGCTGAGTGGTTGGGCCCTACCTCACACCCCTTCTCTTTCAAAACAAACAAACAAACAAAAGGAACAAACAACCCACTCCTCAGCGGGCAGACCTCCTCCCAAGGGTCTGGAAGTTGCCCAGACCAGGAAGTGGCACAGGAGGTTAGATTTGCAACGGGCAAGCAGCTACCTTCGGGCTCGGCTGAGGCCCAAGGTACAATCTAAAAAAAATAAAAATAAAAAACAACAACAACAACAAAAAACCAATACAAAAGAGGGGGGGGGGGGGGCCTTTCACAGCCGCCTTGCCTGTTTCCCGCTGGGGCTACCGACTGGGCTACTTGGGACCGGCTGGGGGGCCCCCTCGCTTGCCTTCCTGATCCCCCGGTCCGAACTCACACCTCACTGCAATATATTATCTTCAACGTAATATAAATTATTATTATATTAATTATAATCCCAACAATTAATCCTATGATAGTCATTGTCACGATATATTGCTTGCATTAGGTTATATTCACATATATTATGTTCACATATATATTATGTTAATATCCTGTGCTATATTACATCATGATATATTACATTATAATTTTGCCCTGTATTACATTATCATACCTCACATTATCTCTTCAGACTATATTAGGTTAAATCATACTGCATTTCTTACTGTAATATCTCGTATTACACTATACTGTCTTACCTTATCTCAAATTATCTAATTACATTATATTAGGTTAAATTATATGACACTGTACTATGTTAATATATCTCATATGATGTTGCATACTATTACTACTTATTTAACTTGTTTATTTATTTATTTATTTTCTTTCACTTTTTTTTCCTCCTCCTTCTCTCTTCTTATATATACTTTTTACTTTATTTACTAATTTATTTTCATTGTATCATCTATCTATGTCATACATCTGTTTATAATACTCTACTATCTGCCTCTCAGCCACTTGCACGCATGCACACACACTCACTCAAACACACACACTCACGCACACACGCACACACACACACACCTATACTACCTATATACATATCATCATAACTCATAATGTTCTTTTCTGTTGTTATCTGTACTGTATGTCCACTGTCTCTATTCGTTGATCCTCGTGGTGTGATAGGCAGACCTTTCAAAAACAGTTAGTTGTGTGTGTGTGTGTGTGTGTGTCTGTTGGGGGGGTTGCCTACATTGTAAAGCCCTTTAGCTAATGTTTATTGTGTTTAACAGAAGTTTGTGTATGTTTTATCTGGATACAGACTGACGTTAAACAAACGTTAAATCTGTTGGCTATTTTATATTATAGTCAGTAGCCCAGTAGCAATAACCTGTTGAGGCAATGATGGCTTACCTTGTCGTTGCTAGCCTAGACGGGGATCTTGCTCACACTTTTTCTTAAAAAAAAAAAAGGGCAGCAAATCTTCGACAACATACTCTGCTACCAGTCTCCTCACTTCTCGAGGTTCAAGCATTGCAGAGATGGGAAGAACGGGAGAATGTTTTTCTCCGCTCTCATCCTCAGTTTGCTTTCTTTTGGTTACTAGCTTAAAAAATAATGATTGTATGTCCATCTTGTGAATGTAGAGTCCAACTTGTCTGCCGCTGCAGTCATCTTCTCCTCAATCAATAGTTCTCTAGCACCAACAGAAGGTAAACATGTGCACAGATTTTTTTCCCCTCTGCTGAATCTCGCGGTGTTGGCAAATTTGTATAAAAACAACACACCACTTAATTTTGGGTTTAAAATGCACTGTAACACGCGTTACTGAGATTTGTACCGAGTAAAATATTACCGTTTATTTTTTTTGTAATGCCTTACATTACTGCATTACAGAAAGAAGTAATGCATTACAGTAATTGCATGACTTTTGTAACGCGTTACTCCCAATACTGTGTCTGGACATTTTTTAACAAGATAGAGGATGTTAATCACTTATTGTGGCCGTTTTTGGACACCCAGAGCTGTACAATAACAGATCTGCTTGTACTGAGACAGGACAAACAAGGAGCTGCCGTGGAAGGAAGTGAGTGAGTAAGTCAGACTACCTGTTAAGTTAAGGGTTTATGTCTCGGCATGACAAAGCTCTGATCCATCTGTACTCCATCCAGGGAACAAGCATTATAAAAGTTGGCCGACAGACCTAGCAGAGCATAAATTCAGGCTATTTACAAGTCGGCAATATAATTTTGTTATTTCAGGCATCCTTCTTATCCATTTATTGCAGTCATATCAAAGAGAAATTATTCGATTGGATTCATACTGATTTTGTTCATGGCGATTTTTATTTATAACTAGACACAATTAGATATGTATAACCCCGCGATCAAACTCGCTTGGTTTGGTTCGGACACAAAAATGCATGCATGCACATGACTGTTCATCTGACATTGGACAGGTGATTTCAGTTAGAGGCAGTGAAACATGCCACAGTCCAGTGTTAACATGTCACCTTTGGCACCAAGTGGCAGGAAGGTTAAAGTCTGTCCGTCTCTTAAATGGTTAATCAACAATACCTCACAGCTTCTGATCACAGCATTAGTGCTATCAGACAACGAGTAAACAGACACGGGCTGCTCACACACATGGCTCCTGTTGCTATGGATTTTTAGCTAATGTTCAACTGCTGGTTCACCACAGAGTCAACAGTGAAGTGCATTCATCAAGGTGTCCAACCCAACACCTTTTACCAACATCAGGAATGTGGATTACCTCTGGTGGTACTTAAGGCCTCAGTGCAGTGCTTTAAAACATCAGCAATGCAAAAGTCACTTTCACAGTCAGCTTTGAATTTAGCGCTCTGACAAATTTACAGTATGAGAAAGAGCTGTCGATGCAAATATGTCATCTTGTTTAATATGATGCATGTGCCACAGCATGACAAACTGGTTCATATGAAGCATCATGTCTGAAGGTAAAACTGTGGCCCAATCCCAATGTCCCAAAATGCCTTAAACCCTGAACCCTGTTTGGGGGAAAACTATCTTTTACTTTTTTATTTCCTAATATAATCACTATTATTATATCCTTGCTTTATGCATGTGATTATAGTCACAGGAGTAGGGGTCTAAGGCAGTCATTTAGAAAGTGAGAGTTATAATAATGAAATTAATCACAGGATGAACTTTACAGCAAGCACATAAGATAAAAGCCAGTGACCACCCCACAAGTCAGGACAAACAAACCATTAGTCCACTCATGCAGTGGAAGGATGTTCTAATGCTGTCATTGGTGAACTTGACTAACTTCTGTGTTGTGTGAGGTGAAGAAGTAATGTTTGTTCCAAACCTTATTATGAAATAAAGTGAGGCTCCAAATAATGCGGTGGCTGGGTGACTCTCTTATTTCGGACATTTGAATCACAGAGTGTGCCTTTAAAGCCGGGGCTGGTAAGACTGGGGTTTTTCCTTTCAGAGCCACTCTCCAAAGAACATGGACCCACTCTGCAGGGCTACACCAACCCCCAAATGCCCCGTAACTCTAGCTGGCCAACAGGGAGATGTGTTAGCAGCTATGTTCCATAAGCTCTCTTGGTTTATTAGTCTAATGAATACATTAATGAACAACTCTAGTAAATAAGTAAAGTAAAATAGCTGCAACAAACTTCCCTCAGTCTGAAAAGGATACCATGCTCTTTACCGCTGTATGCGTGTGCACTGTGCTAACTGGGTCAGCTGCTGAACAAATTAGATGCTGCCACAGCGATTCACGTGTTCTTTGGCTTAGGGGTTGTGTACTTTAGACTTTTAGAATACTTTACCAACCCCAGTTTTACACTTTACACTACACATCTACACATTTTCTTAATTGAAGGACCAGTTAATGTTATTCAGCCAGTGATTTGACTTTGTAGAAGCTGTAGGTATGTGACTAAGGAGGCAGATGATGTTATTTGCTGTCTATTGTCAGTGACAAACTCCTACACATTTACTGTCTTGTCTCAATGCACAAAGCGCATCAGGAACTGGACGAGCAGGAGGTCTGTCTCTTCTTTCTTCCTCCATTTGAACTCCTCTCCCCTTTCTTCTCTGTCCTCCCAGACTGAGAAAGAGAACTAAGGGTTTCACTCTGACAGGCTCGTCTCAGCCAGACCAAAACACAGAGTGACAGAAAAACGCCCACTTACACTCCCAACCATGGCTAATGTGACAGCCCAGGCTGCTATTCATTCACTCACTAACACAAACACACACACACACACACACACAAGCACACTTCCATGCACACATAAGCATACACAAATGGAGTCACAATCACCCTCACACAGTCAGTCAACACCCAAAGCCTTTTTAACACATGCTTTCACTCCAGTTGATAATGTGACAAGAGGTGAAGGGAGTCCCTCCCACATTACAGCCTCATTGTTGACTGGAACTCTGGAAAAAGTTAGCCCACACTCTGAATATGCTAGCTGTTTTAAGCTGTTTCTTCAACTGCATTTACTTACTATGATTTTTTTTTGCATGTAACCCAGTGCATGTGGTATATGTTACAATAATATCTATTGTAAGGGTAAACATTGTGAAACAAACACTGCAAAAATGTCTCATAAAACTGAACATTTTAGATGTGAACATTATTTTTACTTGAACAAAGCCCATTTAGCTGCCAGTGCAGTGATTTTCACTTGAAAGGAGTTTTTAAAAGTCAAGATGGTCAACAATAGCAGAAGTTTTAAAATAAGAACCCAAGCATCGTTCCAAAGAATTCTTGTTTAGAGAAAGAAGGAGCTTCTTTATTGTCACATAACAACTTACTCAGTACAACATACCACTTTTCTGCAGGAAAATGCAAAACAGTTGCCTGTGAATATTATCCATCAAAAGTATTTGTATCTGCAGTGATGAAATTGAAATGTATGCTCCAATTAGCACATTTGCAACACAGGCATATTATCACATTAAAATTATACTTATGACGGACCAAGCAGGGCAGCAACTGGCATAGCTCCAAGAGAGCTGTGGGGGCCTCTGCAGCACTGACTAGCTTGCTGACAGGTGGAGAGAGGTAGTATTCACTGGGTTCATCTCAGTTGGCTTTCACTGTGTCTGCTAGAATGGGTATGGACTCCGTGGTCATGTTGATTTAGAAAGTAGGAATTTTAGACACCACAATGCAATTGGTGTTTCAATTAAGGCAGATCATGTTGAGTAGTGGTCAGAACTTGATGTTCACTACTGTCAGAATAACAACACTTCATCTCTGGATAGTCAAATATCTAAAACCGTGCAAGGATACAATGAAAATGATTAGCTTCGGTAAATCCCAGAAGGAAGGAAGGGAAGGGAGAAAATATGTGTCTTACAAAGGGTGAATTGACCCTTTAAATGACCTGACTATTTTGAGTGTACAAAATAGCATGACTGCCTATGAAAGCTCTACATCATGTCTGTGTGACAGTGGCCTGGCTGCCCTGGCAGACCGCTTCAGTCCTAATGGTCATTACAGCTCCATCTATGTGACTGCAGGCATATTGAAGAAAATCAGATGTTCTGGGGCTGACCTCTGCTGCCCTGACCTTCACCTACTTCTCTGACCACAAGCTTTAAATCAGCCACTCCACCCCATTCACAACAGTGGCCGAAGGTCTTGAAGAAAGGCCAGCATACCCATTCACAATGCAGAACTATGGGCCATGAGAAAGGACAGCGCTAGCCAGGTCAACCTAGGCTCTTTGTAGGAGCTTGAGCTATTGGCACAGCAAACACTAAAGGCACAAATGCTGCCATTCACTGGGTGGAGCCTGAGAATGGCAGAAAAACACACAATGGATTTTAAGAAACATAGAAAGCAACGCCTCCTTAATCAGGATGTAGACTTAACATGTTTTGAATGACGTCTTTACTCAGTCACATACAATATATTGACTTGTCAAATACACAGGGATCATTAGGTTTGGTACATCATCAAATTTGAACTTTTTCTGTGTTCTGGGTAACTGGAGAAAAACATGACAAAACACAGTTACACTTAATCAAATGAAAAATCAGACATCAGACTGCAGTGATGTTGGCTGATTTCATGTCAGACAATATCAACAGAAAACCTACACGCAAGAAAACACATTGAATGTTATGCATAACCCACTGGTTCTAAAATGAGCATCAGGGCCACAATATGATTAAAAGGAAATATGGACAGAGATTAAATAAAACATACTTTAAAACACATGATGTCTTTTGTATTTTTTATTTAATGTATGAAAGATTAGAAAAACGCAACAAGAAGACATGGCTTAATTTAAAGGCTTGTTTCAAAAAAGGCTAGGAACTGAGCTAACTTCAGGTACTTTAAGTACCCTGTAAAACCCGTACATAACCTGTACCCTAACCTGATCAAAGTAAACTTAAGAAGGTTAAATTCCACTGCCAAATTCTTTTCAACTTTTACACATCGGAAATAGAAAGCATCCTGACTGGAAACATCACAAACTGTCAGGTTCATCGGGGCCCAGGACAGGAAGGCTCTACAGCGGGTCATTAAAACCACCAGAACATCCCTGCTACCATCTACAGAGCATCAGGGACATCAGTGAAGTGAGATGTCTGCACAGAGCCCAAAGATACTAAAGACAACAGCCACCCAGCCACAGTCTGTTTACCCTGCTGCCATCTGACAACAGATACAGAAGTACCTGCTGCTGTACTACCAGACTACACAGCAGCTTCACTCCTCAGACTGTGAGACTCCTGAAATCATCAACACTTTGTCATTAATAGTTGAGTTTTCTGACTTGATAGATATTCATGAATTAGTCTGTATAGTTTGTTTGTTTTTGTTTGTTTTATTGTGTGCTGGGGGAATTACAAAGACAAATGTCAGTATACAATGTTATGCTGTGCAATGACAAGTTAATTTTGAATATTTAATAAATTAATCAGATAAAATCACATATACACAAACACTGGAAGTCACCATTATTAATAGTGCTGTACGTGAACACACATCAAATTAAAGCATAAATATTCATTAATCTCTTCCCTGAACGTGTGTTCATTCTTCTTCATTACAGATCTGTGGTCCCGCACACTTACACACACATTATTCTAAATTGGTTTCTTCCACTTGTTTTTCACTGCAGGACATTTTGATACAAACAGATCAAGGTTCACCAGGTGCAGGTTCTGTTAAGCCCTACTCATCTCATCGTGCTTTTCACTCAGTCGATGAATATTCATACTACTGAGACTATAATTTGTCTTCTCGGCCATGGGGAAAACAAAAATGCATTCACTACACACACACACACACACACACACACACACACACACACACACACACACACACACACACATGCAGCCACATAAACGCACATGCACTGCAGTTTCTTCTTCTGCTCTTAGCAGGATTTGCCTCAAGAAATAGAACTGAATAAAACATGGAAAATGCCCAAAAATCCTTTAGTCTTACTGGCTCCCACCCATACAGATAGATTTGATTTATTCAGGCTTAATAGGGATGTAAATATTCACCAATCTGAATCACAAATTTTAACATCGAAGATGCAATATGCAGGACCCTGGATCAATCTTAATTTACTATGAAACAATTGATGGCCCTTAATTAAAGTCAATAATATGTTCACTTCTTAACTTCTGCTTCTGCACAGTATCTCTACTTTCTTCGAGGTGAAAGGTGAAAGCCAGACACTCATGTTGATGCACGACTCACGCATTACTTTTACATGAGTTGTGTAACTGCTCTGTTGCTTGTGAAGGAAAAACAAGAACCACATGTCCAATTATCACAACACACTTTATAGTATGCCATCACATCTAAAATCTGAAGTTTGGAAGGCATTTCAATTTCATAAGACAGAAGGGAAAATAGAAAAAAAATGGCCATTTGTAAAGTCAGTAGAATAGCCTTAAAGTTCACCAGGTACATGACAAATCTCAACTGCTGAGACCACATTGTGGAACCAGTGTGGACAACAAGGAGTAGGTGCTAGTATGAATAGCACAAGCAAGATATCAAGAAGATATACCACTTTTTCAGCCACAACTCTGCACAGGTAATCAGTCATGTGTTTTGTGTCTTTTGCCAAAGTAACCAACACAATGACATGTTATTTTGACATAATAAATTTATCTCTAATGCCATAAAGTAACAATAATACTTGAGATTCCCTGGTCTTCATGAAGGACTGATCATTTATCATGGAAAATGGATGACTACATTAATCAAATTTTGAGAATTGTATCAGAATCAACTCCTTATTTGCCATTATTTGTCTCATTTCAGAAAATCCGTGTCACATGCGTCGATGACAATATGAATATCTAGTAAAGAAAAAATTTTTCTGTGCAGCATATGAATAAATGTGAGATTATATCCTTACTTGAACATTAGAAACTAGGCAGTGGAATTCTCAAATCGATGGTAAAATTGCAGGGCAAATGTCAGAATGCGATGTTGAAGCGAACATCACTTTTTTTAGAAATCTTTTTCACATTCACTTTGATTTACAGATGTCCAAAGGGCAGCTTCTTGTGGTTCAACATTAATGTTTTCATGATGTCTCTCTTTGGATGTCAACCCATTGCACAGGGCTCTAGGACTCTTAAATGTAATCCAACATCATCTGTGTTGTTAGCTTGATCTATGCTTTAACTGCAATTACATGCCAAAAAAGGCTCTATTGTCAGTAAAAACTGTGTATCTTTCGGATCTCAAATCTTATGCACCACTTCAATCCAAACTCTAAGCAGATGCACTTATCGTCTTTAAATAAGCTTAAAATGTGTGTCAAGGAGCCTGATACTTGCTTGGCAGCCTCTAATAAATCAAAGGGACATCATAGACAAAATCAATTTTCAAAAGCCACTCCTATTCTCTAAGTTTAAATATACCTAAAATATACCTCATATAAGACTGTCTCCATTGACACCTGGCAGTGTTTTCCTTGGGGTCGTGATGAAGTGAGAAAAGAGCAAAGGTCACGGCTGTGTTTCCTCCTCAAGCTCCTGATGAGGATGCTGAGACTCACACTGACCTACACAGCTGAGTTAACCGCAATAATCTGCAGGCCTTGTATTGACTTAGTGATAATTGGTCTGTGGGCTTAATGAGCTTAGCCTCCATGACTAGCATAGATAAGTCTGAATGGGGTGTTCAAGTACCCCCCACCCCCTGTCAATATGGAAGCTTACACTACAGACTGAGCTATCAGATGCACAGAAGCCAGCCTGTTCGTTTTAGCAGATTATACCATTGTCGTTAAAAATAGGCTCTCAAATATGTCAACATCCCATGTGATGATTAGACCTCAAGGGAAGCTAAGGGGGAAAGCTGTTTGTGTCAGATGTAGTGTGTACACTATTGTGAATCATTGGAGTGGCTACACAGGGGATTATACAGCAACTAATGAAGTTTATAAAACTCAATCAGCCCACCTCATGAATGCTGAAATGAAGTTTATGTGGCAGTGCAGAACTGCAATCAACAAAAAAAAATCTTTTTGAAGGAATATGTTTTAATAATCAGCATCAGGAAACATCAGGACTTTTTTTATTCTGACTCAGCTGAGAGAAATTTCCCCTGTGATAGTTAATCCTTATTCCTTTACAGTCAGTTTGAGTTGTCTTGATCACAGTCCATTCTTAGGCAATACACACTCACAAGTATTTTTACACGTGTTCCTTTGTTTTGGATGTAATACTATTCTTTTTTTATTACAAATGATCACATTATCAGGTTGAGTAAAAAAAGTTAATCTTTGAAAAATGACCACGAGTTACAGACTATATTACTATTTGTTGTGTACCCCTTTCCCTTCAGCGAGCATGCACTCTGATGACCCATGTTACCCAGGCATGATTTGACAGTGTTCCACAAAGCATCTTGTGCTGTCACAGAATATTTGGCTTCCCAGTCTTCAAGTCCCCCCATAAATCTTCAATGGGACTGAGGTCCTGTGACTGTGGAGGAAAGTCCATGACAGTGGATCTTATTTCCTTCCTTCCAATTTTTTAGGCCACCTCAAGTGAATCTTTGAAAAGTGTTTGGCTTTGTTTCCATCCTGAAATGTGGTTTAGAATCTGCGACTCTTCCTCCACTACTGTCTGCTCTGTCCAGTCAAGTAGTCAATAAGGTTGACAAGGAGTGTGCTGGAGGGCAATCGCCCTTGACAAAAGCAACTGGACTTCAACCGCTAACACCCTGAAAGATGTGACCCAATGAGCCGGCCGCCCACAGCTTTACCCTCCCCCACCCTTCTATACATACCACTACCACCACCAGTTTTGGGTATCCTCATATTTATGCACACAATCACACACTCACCCACCATGACATGACCATGTGGTCTCAGGCCACCTCCAGCCAGGTCCCAACCTTTTCTTCCCCACCCCTGCCCCTCTCAGCTCATACATCACTGCTGACACATCAGTAATTGAGCTGGGATAGATAAGGGTCTGTGGACAGGGCCCCGAGGTCTTGACACTGCTGAAAAGCTGAGAGCAAACACTTTGTGTGACCACATAAGACCTGTCCGGCTCTGTGGCCTCCCGTTTCCCTATTTTTCTCCGGCTCGTCCCATCTGTTTAAACCATGACAGCACTTTGGTCTGAGCTGCTGTCGAGATCAACACATTTCTTCAGTGGTGGTATTCCAGTGAGACATCATATCTGCAGTGAAACAGATAAGAGTGAAGCGCAAAATACTTCTAGTCTAGTTATTCACTAATCATTAAGAATCAATAAATTGTGTGTTCATTTTTACATGTGATGTTTGATTTTGTTTCAGTCTCAATCAGTTCTTCCAAGTCACATTCTTGTCTTTTGATTGATGCATTGTTTGCTTGGGTAAAAAAGAAGGTAAAGACAAATCTCTGTCAGATATATTCAAGTGTCTTTCATATTTGATTTGTATGTTCTTTAATCAAAGCTTTATTGGTCATCATCATTAGTGTGTTCACACAGGAGGCGTGAATTTTCACCTCATGTTACTCATTAAGGTTTGACCTCAGGATGATATGCGTTTTTCTGTGTTACCTGAATGTGTTAACCCCCATACCCCCACACAAATAGAACACCTTACTGTACATTAGCTGTAAGATAACAAGCAACAGTAGGCACCAAGGATGTGTATCTGTGTGTTTTAATTCAGTTTAAGCTCTGACTAAACTCAGCAGTCATCATGGACTCTGCTTCTCCCTCTTCTTTTCCCTTCTGCTCTGTACATTCATGAAGTACAGTATAACACCCAACATTATGAAGCTTGTCAGTCTGTGCTTGAGAGCAAAAGCTAAAACATTAAATAAAAAAAAAGAACTGTGACAAAAGAAAGAAACAAGTAACATCCTCACAATTACAAATAAGTAAGCTAATCTTCATAATTAGGGAAATACTTGTTGTTTGTTGTAAACAACCTCCATTAAAACAAAGCAAGTATTTAAGGCAAACATGATCTTTTCTTTGTGCCTAAACCTAAACAGACCACAAGCACAGCTATACCACAACATAATATCTAAAAATGAACATTGGAGAATCATAAGATGTAACATAAAGAAATGTAAAGTATCAACACATCCATGGTCTGAAGGAACCTACATTGCCAACATTTGTTTTGCATGTTGGGTTGTTCATGTATCACTTTTTGCTTCTCAAGGACAAATAGATGAGCTAACTTTACTGGTATTTATGTTCAATTGACAGAAAATGACTCAAATCTCTAATGAAATGAGAATACAAAATATTTGCTGCTTCAAGTTTCTCCAGTGTCGTGAAATGTTTATTTCCGCTTAAGATAATGTAAAGTCTAACTTGAATATGTCTGGGTTTTGACGGCTTTTAAAAGCCTCTTGAGAAAAGACTGACATTTTGTGAGCTGAACAATTAATTGAAACATTAATCAACAGACTAATCAGTTATGAAAATAATCATTAGTTGCATTTATACTTTTAACCAAAACATGTTAGTGCCACTGTATGAACGTGGTTTCCCCATCAGTGTTTGAGGTTCAAAAGGCAGTAAGGCTAAAAGAGAATCAGTGTTTAAATAGAGAGAGAGAACACGTTGTTAGCAGGACATACAAGCGTGATAAATTTCCGTTCGTCTTTTGTCAGTGAATACGTCTGGGCCCATATGCTGGACTACAAAGCTACGTGAAAGCAGCGTTTAAAAAGCCAGGCCTACCACATTAAAGCCTATAACAATCTCTGTTCATGGTAAGTTATCACTCTCAATTAATCACCTTCCACAATGGGATTTCTGATGTGCTCAAGCCCCCTGAAAGCTGCAGGTCAGGCTGAGGGCAGACTGACTCTCAGTTCCCCATTTCCATCCTCTCACTCCCCCTTCACTTTATCACATCTCTCAGCCACTGCCAACTGAAGCGTCTTTACATTTTTCTTATTCCTCGAGCTCTCTGAAAGAATGAGAAAGTCAAGCAGCACACACTGCAAAACAAACACAGAGAGATAGATGTAGGTGTGGGGATGTGGGCTTTATGTGAAGCAATGGCCTCTGTAGTCTCACTGACTGACTGACTGGCTGGCTGAGTGCCTTTCTGCCTGATTAAAACCCCTCCCTGGTCATTCCACTGGGGCTGTGTTAGCCTATGAATGGTATTGTATTGTTAGGGCTCTCCCCATTCCTGCACTGCTGAATGGGTTTAACCACTGGTTTAGATTCAGTTACACGGTTTTGGTTGAAAGTGTCCCCCTCCCACCGCTTTGGACTCCATGGTTTCCTTGGCTGACCTGTTTAGAAGCTGCCGTGGAAATGTCATGTCGCCCCTCCCATGGGCCGGACCTGACATTCATTTTGATAGGTAACAAAAAAATGACTTGGGATGGGATCAAACCAGTGGCTCTTTTTTAACCACAATGAATTACCAATCTATGGTGGAACATAACGGTGATGGAAGTCTTTGAAGTGGAGGATGCGGTGATTCACAGACGAGGGTATGAACATTGATGGGGCATGGGCCAGAGAGTTAAACATTCCTTTAATAAAGAAGACCTTTATAGCACTCCTTATTAAGGAGGACATTTTCAAAACTTTTTTTAAGAATAAAAATACTTAATTCATTACAGTCAATACAATACATATTAGAAACAAGTCATTCCCATGTAGTGAGAAAAGACATTTGACTTCTGCAGTGTAAGTAACAATTCAACCTATATGCAGCATTGAGACGACAGAGTAAAGCAAAATCAGTTCACAAACGTTTTTTGCACCATGATCTTCATAAGGTCTAAATGAACCATCTCTCCCAGGTCCTGAGCTAACTTTTCCCTGACTTTAATAGACTTCCTGGTTGATTGACATTGTTGTTCTGCTTCAGTTGAGCTGAAAACATCTAATGCAATGAATATGTGAAACCACATTCTGCTGCACTTCTGGCAATTAACATACAACTTGCTGGACAAATTTATATCTTCTGACCTCCAATAAGAATTTGCAAAACTCTGTAAATTCTGGAATTCACCGCAGAGTTCCAAGCTATTTCAAAATGGCCTATGAAATGCTTTTCAATTCACATATTAAGCACTTGCACAGGTTTATAAATGTTATAATGGTCATCCAAAACATTTTTAGAAATGAACTACACAGTATTTATTAACTATTTTGAAATTATTACGAATATCATTTGTAACTTCACAGTACACTTTTGCTTAATAAATTGTTTATAAAGCATTTCATTGTTTGTTAACAGTCAAATAACTATTTACTAAAGTTTAAATAACTATTAATTTGACATTTGTTGGTGGTAACGGTGATTATAAAGTGTTTGAACAAAAATCATACTTTTGGTAGTTAGACATAAAGTATGCTTCTTACATTGTTTATAAGAACTCCCTGACATACCCATGTGAAAATATCTTAATAGATTAAGCCCGATGTGAGGCCCATGCACCAAAGTTGGCCAAGTGTAAGGTTTGATGTTTCTAGTGGAAAAAAAAAAATCTAATTTAAGAAGAAGAATTCTGAAGTATTAATCATTTCTCATATCTGACCATTACGGGCAGATTGATGCTTTGCACAGGAGGTTAGTCAACTATGGGAACTTGGAGGATCAGCCCTGTTTTGGTAACCCCTGGCTATTGCAACAGTTATACTGAGTACATTCATGCTCCACAGAGAATTAGCTGAGAAATAGAACATTAGAATTTTGTCAGGTACAACATTTGAACTCTGCACACGAACAGCCTGGGATCTGTAGTTTGTATCTGTACCACTCAATTATGTACATCCAGTGCCAGTGCTCAGTGCTAATGCAGTTTATGCAACAAAATTATGTTATGTAATTTAAAGGTTGTAATGGACCCTCCTAATTTTCTCTAAACGTTTTCTCACAAATCACACAATTGGCCTTATATTGCCAAATATGATCACATTTTCCCACTTCTTACCTCATCGCACTGGTTACCCGTGGTTTTTGGAATTGATCTCAAAATCACATTGCTCCTTTTTGAATCATTGATCGGCCTTGCTCCTTTTTACAATATTGACCCTTCAACCCCTTACACTCGAACTTTTAGTCCTGCAGAGCAGCTGCTGCTCTTGGTTCCCAGGCCAAGGCCTGAGACAGAAGGTGGGAGGGCATGCACCATGTGGAATAATCAGGAAGCCACCTCTGTGCCCTCCTTTAGATATCTCTAAAAACACATTTTTATGAAATGGCTTTTAATTAGAGTGTCTTTTGTTTATACTCTTATTCATATATTTATTTTTTGGATTCTGTTTATTGTTTTTTGCTTGTTTTTATTTCCTCCTGACTGCAATGTCTATGTTCTGTTTTCATGTCTGTGCAACTCTTGCTTTTAAAGAGTATTATATAAATGTTATTATTATTGATTATTGTTATTATTATTATTTTCCAGCAATAATTGTTTGTGTGCTATATAAAAAAATGCTGCCATTAACAGGGCTTTGAAATAGTCTTGTTGCAATTATAAATTATTGTGCATGTCCTTCATTCCTATAAGGACATAGTAGCCCTGTATGGTTAAAACTAGAAAATACTGTCCAGCTTCGTCTGTTCACTCACTGTTGTTTTAGAGTCTTACCTTCCAAATATATTGAGCCAGAATGCTAGTCTGTTGCAGCAACACATCTGCATTGCTATGTCAAAAGCTTGCCAAGTACTGTTCATTAACTGTATTAAATGAATTACAATTCATTACCCCAAAGCTGTAACAGACAATCACTGTACTGAATGGAGAACTTTCTACAGTCCTCCTGTGCTACTGCAGCCAGTGTCTGACTGAGGAGAATGAGGAGTAATCTGCAGCTTCCATGCCTTTGTGGTTCACAACACACAGAGGAATGCCAACAAGGCTCTTTAAAGGAATTTCCTCTGACAGTAGCAACTCACAGACTAACAAAGAGGGGCAGGGATGAGAGCATGACGCAGACCTTTCTTTACAGTGAACCCAGTTCAGAGCAGGAGAAGCAATAACTAAGAAACCCTGCAATACTTTAATTGGACACCGCCATCGAGGAGCTGTATTTGGAGGTCTGAGGGGCCCCCTCTATGTCGCTAGGACTAACACTTTCAATAACTATAGAAATATAGACTAAAGTGTTTCCTTGAAAGAGAAATCCTAGAACACACTCACTCACACACACAGTTCATTTCCCATCAGTCAATAGGACAAGCCTATAATCAATTAGCTGTTCTCACTTCATGTGGCTGTCAATTAGGCTGGCCAGTGATTGGGGATATGACTGCTTTATTAGCTGTGCCAGCTGCCCTTCTCCTCTGCTTACTACATTACTAACAACTAGTAACCTAATAACACTTTTACATGACATTTATTAGACAGACGCCTCCCGCCTAACCCTCAGCACAACATGATGCCGCCACAATATAACCAGCACTCAGCTGACTCCTGACATGGATTCTGATGCAGAGAAACACCTTCCGCCTCTCATTTGTTTGGTCAGCACTCAAATCTGCTTTTTCCTTGATCTTATTTGAGGTGGCAATGTCAACGCAGTCTGGAGAATCCTACACCAGTAAAGGGAAATTGCGGCTTATGAAGTACACTCTTGCGACTTCCTGTGTTATAATATTCTCATAATATACATGACAAGTACAAGTACAGACTTTTGACTTTAACCTCAGAATTCTGAGACCATGATTACAGGGGCACTATGTAGGTTTGGAGAAGAAATTTAAACTCAGAATTGTAATATTTACAATATTAATTAAATATTACAATAATTTTAAGGTAATAATACAAACTCAGAAATGTGTATTTTTTTCCATAAATGAATAAACAAGCTGTTCTAAGAGCAAAATAAGTAATCCCAGAACACTGCTTGAAACTAGAGAGGTGGCAGGGTCCACCACATATAACCAAGTGAAACAGTATAAATTGTGTTGTCCTAGAAAGTTTGAAAAAAGGCAGTAAAGATTTTTCTCTTCTCATTAACATTTCTTCCCCAAAACTACAGACTGCTCCTTTAAGGTAGAAATTCTGAGATTAACTGAAATTTTGACTTTAAGATCAGAATTCTGAGTAATAGAGTAAGAATTCTACGGAGGCAGGCTGCTGCTCCAGTGATCAGAGGAAGAAATAAAGTCATGAAATGTATAAAAATCACAGAGGATCATTTGTTAATCATTCATAATATCCTAACATTAGCTTCTTACTGCTACACATTCAACTTACGCTTCAAACATCACATAGTGGTGTTCATCTGTGGAGGTTGTCTTGATGAACAAAATATGTAAGCATCATAAACTTGTGTTGCCACAAACACAGGAACCCAGGGCTGGAACCCTGGAACCATGGAACCCTGGAACCCTGAAACCCTGGGTTGAGGAACCTAGGGCGATGCTCACTTCTAGGTTAGCCTATAAAAAATAAGTTATTCGTATTTATCTTTATTTCATACTCAGGAACCGAATTGGAAAGGAAAATGATGAAAACCAATAGATGCCTGACAGACTTGGAAAAGTCTAAATTATGGCATGCTTTGGAAGATGTTCATTGATATATGACTTATTACACTAAAATATGCATTAATAGTGTTAAGATACTTCAACTCAATAAAAACACTCATACATATAATAAAGAGTGGGTTCACTTTAATGCCCTGCAGTTTTTTAACAATGCAAGATAAAAGTTTAAATGTGTATTCATCCTCGGCTACAATTCCTACAGTTACAACTGCACTCATTTCAGAAGATGAGCACTACAAACACAAATAATAACATATGTAAGTTTTAGAAAAGGTTTTGTGTGTCCTGCGAGCTTCTCCCACACATCAGTTAGTCACCATGGGAACTGACTTTAGGTATATTTTACAGCCTGTTGAAGCAGCTCAGGAGGGTTTCCTACTTCATGTCTGCCTCTCCTTTCACAGCTATACTCTATTGGTCTGCTAGAACAACACATATAGTGTCGGCACCGAGGCTTGCTGTAAAAGTAATTGGTTTCATTGGAAAGTGGATAAATGGCAGTGGCTGGTTGTGGGGGGCGTCCTGCCGAGTTTGACCGCTCCTGGGTTAATCACAGTCCCTCTGAGGCTGGAAGTCTTCCCAGTCAGCACTGGCCACCAGCCACTGAGAGCTCTGCCTTACAGCACAGCCGGCTGGGTCTCAGCTGCAGAGAGAGAAGAAGGAACAGTTAGACAGGGTTATTTAACATAGTGCTAATGACAAAGCGTATTATGATCTGACAGGTAAACTGTGTTAAAATGAATGCGTTACTTGACTATTTCAATGTTTTACCTCTAGAGCACCGTTATATTTCATAGAGAAATGTTCACCCAGTGTGCATTTGGCAGTCTGATATGATGTATTTATTCATGAAGTCTGGTGCTGATGTTTATCTGGATTTAATTATGCTGGCAGTGAAGGAAATATATTTAGAAATCTCACTGAAATCTACCTATTAGAAGTTTGTGTGAATTTATATTGTGTGAATTTATATTTATATTGTAGCATTGGGAAGCCTGATTCAATGTTCTCACTCTTCAACTATGGTAACACAACTCGCTCAGTGTGCACGTGAAGTTGGCTGTAAACATGGTCATGTTCTCTTTGGTATTTGTGCAGGTCGTCCTGAGGTTTGAGCCTGATTCTTCCAGTCTGCACAAATATAATTTCTAAAAGAAGAAAGTTAAAGGAAAAGCTCACACATAATGAAACATTTTGTCATGGTGATGGACAGTCGGGTGAAGTTTTGTAGTCCACAAAATGTTTCTAGAGCTACTGAAGTAGCTAAAACGTAAAGAACCAAGAGAAGAAAAATAAAAAAAACATGAAATGACTCCATACTTTTTAAAAGGAGATAATGACTGAGTTTTTTTTATTTTTGGATGAACTGTTCCTTTAAGATTTTTTTTTTTGTACTCATACTTGGCACACACGGTTTGTTCTGCTTCACTCACTATGCTGAATGTCAGCACCACATCCTTTGAATCGAATATCTTTTTAGGATCTGATCATTACTCAGTTACTGACTGCTTTGAAAGTCGTTACAAGACAAATGACACGATGTCACACTCATAGGTACTTTTATTTTCATGCTTTAAAGATGAAAAAGATCAACAATGTGAATGCAAGATATTTTTTCCTGCTTTTAGGAAATAATTTGTAAATAGCGATTTTAAATACGTTTAGACAGATTCTGGTTTAATCCTCGATACGTTTTCTTGTCTTAATATTCCTCGTGCTCTTGAAAACACATTCATACGCGAGATAAAGCCCTGCTCAGCTTCATGAAGGGAAGTGTCACTGAGGAGCTGCCACTTGTTAAGGCTGAGAAATGTTCTCCTTTATAAAAGACAGAATCTACAACATATTTTATCCATCATCTTAAACCGTCTGATCCTCAGCACCGGCCCGGTTCTATCTGCAGTGTTCCCAGTGTGACAGAAAAATCAGCCACAATTTCAGCTCCATAAAGTCAGTATGTTCTGCATGCGGGCTTTTGTTTTTGATTGATTTGACGTCTGCATAATGCTGACTTTCTCCATCCCATCGGCTGACTGAAACGGCCTTTTTGTGCCACTCGACTCACTCACACACACACAGCTGCATTTGTCTTGCAAATCCATCCCCGCTGCGCCGCGTTCAGACGAGGAAAAGAGAGCAGTCGGACATCAGTGAAGTTCAAGCCAGCGAACAAGCGGAGAGGCTGTTCCATAGCAGCCGCCTTTGTCGATATCAAAACGGAAAGCTGGTGAAAAATGATGCATGCTTTTACACCTCTGAAGCCTGGCAACTGACAGGGCAAGGGATGGGCGTGGGGGGTGGGGGTATAAAAACTAAAAACTAAACTAAAAAAAAAAAAAAAAAAAAAAGAAACTTTCCCGTCCCTGGAGGCTGAAGTCAGTGTTGGAGGGAACAAAAGAGCTGAGTGTCCTCAAGCGCACGACGGGGATCAGCAGCGCAGAATGTCGGAGATGGATGGAGACGCACACGTACAAACGGCCGTGACTGAAATTTGCATATTTGTAATTTATCACTTTTTTGTTGAGTTATTCAGGGATTTTTTTTAAAGAGTTAAAAGAGAAAATGGATCATTTGTCAAGGCGTGCAGGTTGCTCGCTGAGGTAGAGCTTTTCTCCTCAGCAGTCATGAATGGCCGCTGAGAGCCTGAGATCATTTCTGCTCCCTGGAATGTGTAAGAAGTGTTTACCCACTTATTTATTTATTACATTATTTATTACTTGTTGTCTCCTGTCCTAAAAATCCGCTCTGGTATCAGCCCCGTCTGCTTCATTTCCATATCTTTTCAAAGCGGTTTCCTCGTGAATAGACTGTAATATTTCATGATGGGGCACGCAAAAGCTGTGCACAATGCCTCTCATATCCACCCTGCTTTCAGCCGCAACAAAGATCATAGCAAGACGTCTTTATGGCTAATTCAGTCAAAGGCGCATCCCCCGTCCTCTGGCGCGGAGGTCAGCCCGCCGTGTTCCGTCCACCAGGGGGGTTTTCAGAGGCCAGAGGCGGCCAACTGGCTCCGTCACACTACACCACACACAAACACTCACACATACCCTGTTACCGGTGTGTCCATTCACTTATTTTTCTAAACAGGACGGTTTTATGCTCCGACTTTGTTCGTAGAGGGAGGTTGAAGATCTAAATTTCACTGAAGGAAAATGTTAAAAAAATATATGTTTTTCGTATTAGACCTAAGTCTACTTTAAGAATAGGTCTTTTTGGAAAATAATATAAATGGTGGGCTATTATTGAAATGTTGTTAGGCTGTGATATAAGTGTTATTTTTAAGCAGCAGGCAGCGACATTTTTGCCTTAAACAAATTGTGTTTCAATACGTCAATGTAGCAGATCGAGACCCGGTTTATTTTACTGTGCTGTTTTATGTGTCATTTCGGCACACTTGTATATTTACAGCTTCCACGCGAGGACGTTTCTATACACACCCTACTCGTTGAATTGATGGTTTAATGATGTTGGATTTATCCGTTCAACGTGTCAGTGGATGGGTGACACCGGACGGGCCATCACACCGACCATAGAATGTGTCCTATCTGTGGTGCTTTCATGGGGGAGTAAGATACAGCCAACTATCGTTGAATTATCCCCGCGCTCAGCAGACGCATCATTACGCAATAAGGCGACAGTGGAAACAGGCAGACAGCTTTTACGCATGAATGCACTGCAGCCGAAATCAGAGTTTATGCGGAGGATGTAATTTTTATAGGAGGTTCAAAGGCAAAAATGTACTAATGACACACTCTCAGTCATCCTCTCTCACGTGGATTCCCAATTAATTTGTTGCCTACAGCACCAGCGGATATTTTATCGGCAGACACGGTGTACCCTGAGGGGGGCTCCAACAGGGAATTTTATGAGTAGCTGAGTCTTTTTTTTTTATTTTCTCATTCTAAAGGAGTTCAAACTGACTCCATGTGCACTCACTCCAGCCCCGGTCGGTCTATGAGTTGCCATGGATATCCATGCGCAACAACAACAGTCCTTTGGAACAGATCCAAGCTAACGCATCTCTCTCCGTGCTCAGAAATACAAATGTCCCTAAAATGTACGACAGCGTGTGTGTGATAAAGAAATGAAACACTCCTCTAATTATTTACTCACTAACTCTTCTGTCTTAGCCACCCTGCTTCTCTCAATGGGCAAAGCTGCTCGTGCGCCCCGGAGCCACTTGTTGCCGGCGCATAAAGTTGGAGCTTTTGAGAAGTTAAATATCCCGGAAAGAACACAAGTTAGTATCTCAAGGGCTTCATGGGAACAAAAGACCAGCGCCTTAGCACCATATGCTTAATGGCTACAGCCGTCCAGCCTTTATTAAAGGCAAAAAGTGGTCCTTTAAAAGTTGGAAAGGCTCCTTTATTTGAGTTAGATGGAGCACTTGCGCACAAAACCAAAAGCGCGCATTGCCATTGACTCGCCCCCTTTCTCTTTCTTTCACGAGTCTGAAGCGGCCACCGTCATCGCCTGTTTCACTCCAACATAAGCTTTTCATCACCCGGCTTTGTTCTCGGTGAAAGTAATGCTGCGAATCAAAGAGATGACAATATTTTCCATCAGCTTGGAGACCCTGGACAAGAGCCCTCGAGCTTTTGGCAAAAATCAGGGCCGGTTATTCATCCTGTCACTCCGCACCTGTGGTCCCGCATTCAAAGTATACAAACCTGTCCCTATTAACATTAATTATTCACAAACAACACAAAGGCTGAAATAGAGCAGGTTGAAGTCTGTTTATGGCTCCTAAATGTTTTATTCCTCTGAAGATGTGCCCAAAGCTTTTTTTCTCTCCCTCGCTCGCAACGGAGTGGCCGTCTCTCTTTCAGCCTTGAGTAGCCCTACAGTTTGGATTGTACAATCGAAGCATCTGCTTAATCTTGCTGATGAAAATATGACACAAAACATAGCAAATAGAGGATTTGTTAAATCCCGGTAATGACTGATCAACACGGGAAACAATGGTGCAGGGCGGTGAGAGCCGTATGGCTCCGGGGGCACCGGGGACAGTTTGCTCTCTTGTGGAGAAAGCGCCAGGTGATGGCAAGATAAAATGGCCGTTCCGAGAAGGAGAACACACCAGATCCACCTCCTTTCTCTCCTGAAGAAAAAAAAAAACAGGAGACATAAATTTAATTGGCTTATCAAGGCGCGGCGAAAAGCCCTCGCTGTTAATTAGCTGCGGGCGCACAAAACAAACGCAGGGACATGTTCAGCCTGGCTGGCCCGCGCTGCGCTTTCAGTCTGGTGTCACATCATTGAAAATGTGTTTTATTATTGCAAAACGTCATGCTTTACAGTTGCCATATTGTGTCCTGCACAAAGGCTGATGGAACATTAAAGACGTGGAAAACGGTGCCAACCCATCTCGAAGACACTGCAAGGGCCTCTCTCTTTGCTTGCTTTTAGGCAGCTGCTGTCCAGGGACTCAGGCGCAAGGACATGAAAAGAGACAAAGTTTGAACTACCAGGTGCATCCCCGGAGAACACGGCGGAGACCGATCTGTTCCAGCGGGACAAGGAAGCGCTCATAAAGATGTAATTTAGATCGGAAGGTCACGTCTGAAAGGAAAGAGCGCACGGGAGGGGAGAGTGGTCCCGGCTACCTCCCCTCCCTGACACACACCTCCCTCTGCTTCCTCCTCCGTCAGTGAACCCAGCAGACACCTGTTGACTACCAGCGGCTCACCGAGCAACACGCATCACACTCCCTGCAAAGCGAAACTGAGCATCCGGCCGAGACCTGAGAGTCTGAGCACGTCAGCCTCACAGCTGGCACACTGTTGCCAAGTTGATCAGAAAAGAAACAGCAGTCAGAGCTATCAGAGATGAGTAAAGCGGCGAGATAATCTGCAAATCAAGCCGATTTGTGGCTGTTGTTCGGCGTCTCTCCCAGCGCGCTGACACACGAGCTTAAAGAGGATTTGAAAGCATTAGAGGCGATACACACTCTTTCTTCCCGCTGATTCTTCTATCAGCCAAAGCTGTTTATCTAAAGCTTCACACCTTCGCTGGTGCCGCTTACTCACTGCAGAAGTATTACACCAGACTGCCTCGTATCTTTGTCGGTGGTCGTACTCGTTCTTTAGCCATGTGCGCTAACTATAATACTCACACTGCCGGACCG
This sequence comes from Sparus aurata, assembly GCF_900880675.1. NCBI lineage: Eukaryota > Metazoa > Chordata > Actinopteri > Spariformes > Sparidae > Sparus > Sparus aurata. Next base: position 4,231,336 of record NC_044207.1, on the reverse strand, counting down.
GTGCGTAAAAGTGCAAATCACCGGCAACTTCCTGCTCAAAAGACCCTCGAGAGAATGACTGGACCGCTGCACAGCTCTGTCATTTAAAGGCACCAAGCAACACGTGTCTTTACATGAAAGATATATATATGAATATATATATATATTTCTTGGCTTTGTGCCCATTAATAACCCACATTTGATTGTGAGCTGGGGATGAAAGGTTGGTATTCGCTATTCAAAGGCAGCCTGTATATCGTATGTAGTTAGTACACGTAACACCTGCAACTTAATTTGAATTATTGATTATAAAGCTCATTAAAATTCGCTCGTAAAATTGTGTCGGGGTTAAAGCCTGGTTTGATCCTGCAGTTATATGTTGTACTACTTCATCTTAACGGTGTATTAAGTAGCCTCCGAGCTGAAGGGAACGGAGGCAAGGGTTACAACAACAGCTGCTGGGGTTTAAGATGTACGGAAGAGCATTAGGGCCACACTGAAAGCTTGATCTGAGTTAGGACTTTCTTTCTTCTTCTTCAAAATTCTGACTTTTTTTCCCCCGAGGTCTGAATTTTTCTCAGAATTCTCAGAGAGAATAAAAGCCAGAACTTAACAACAGTTTACAAAGTGGCCTTCATTCTCTTCCGTACGCCCCTAAAGTGCTTTAGGTTATGTTAACATTATTTATTATGTGACACAAAGGAGTTAAAGTACACGTCCTGTGATCATACGCTAATATGTAATATAATGTATAAAACTATAAAGTCAAGGACCCAGTTTTAAAGACTGCTGTACATGTGCACTTGTTATTATAAAGCTGTTTGGGGTTTTTAATCTCTAATAACTGATTTATAGATAATGACCGGCTGAGTAACAGCAGCCATCAGATACATGTTGAGGATATTTCTCTGTGATATCTAATAAAGTATGAAGTTAAATCGCTCTCTGTTGAGCGGAGACTGGCTGTGGTTATGCACATTCAGACACTTAAAAGTTAGTTTGACTGATCTGTAACATACATGAATGTGTCACCTCTGTGGAAGAAGCTTTAACCCTGTTTTTTTTCCTCTGTGAATTTGAATTTTCGAATTTAAATCATGCGTCTTTAAATTACCGAAGTGTACTGTCAATGTTCAGAATTCTATATATAATATAATCTGATTCCTTTTTTCAAAAATCAGAATTAGTTTTCAGAATTAATTCAGAGATTAATCTCAGCAATAATCGGCCACCAGATAAGAGTGTGTGTGTCCTCCGCGGCCCTGTCACAGCGCTGCGCTCGGTGCTCGGCTCTCTGATGTAAAGCGCTGCGTGTCTGCACGGTGAAATAGCGGCCTTTGAGTTCAGCGCCGAGTCTTTCTCCAACAAATTACAGCTTGGCGAGGCGGTCTAATGTTCAGGCCCGCCGAGAACTAAAGGAAATAAAACCTGTCACACAGTGAAATGCTCGTGTCCTTTTAAGCCTTGCCAAGCCCGTAGCCGGAGTGACAAGATAGCCGAGAGTATTTCAGGCTGTCCCTTCCGCTTGGCTGCGAGCGCACCAAAGGATGTGGAGAGGCGCTCTGCGCTCCGCTCACTAACAACCGTCACCGGCACAAAGGCGTTAAGGTGCGAGCAGCTACAATGCTACCACTGTTTTAACCCCCGCTCCTGCTGCCGCATATCAGGGCAGAACCGGCCCCTGCGCCACAGAGACGGGGCGGCCCGGCATTGACTCGCTAACATTTGACTTTCTAATGGCTGTAATGGGATTACATGCTCCTGTCGCGCTGGTAATGAGGAGCGGTTGACTCACAGGAGCCGCAGTCTGCTGAGGAGAGAGAGAAACAAACAGGATCTCCCCCAACTTGCAAATAAATGAGGTTCGAACGTATAGGGCATTCTAAGAAAAGGAAAGACCTGGAAAGACCCTTCTGCTGTAGAGAAAAAAAGTCAAAAACCCATGAGAATAATCAAATGATAATTCTGATCAGAAGAATTATGAGCAGACCCACCTGTTGTATGCTGAAGGGTTTTAAATTCCAAGCTCTCACACTGCTCGCAGCGGCCCTGCAGCAGTGCTGCGCATGTCGCCTCAGCCGTGTGTTTGCAGCCTTTGGGCCAACATGGTGGATATAAACGCGGAGTGTGGACGGTGTGGGGGCGGCCGCAGCGCAGAGGAGGCCGCGGGGGCACATGTTGGAGGGATGCCGCTACCACGGGAAAATCTGTCCCGGCAGCACCTGGCAGCACAGAGCAGCATTCAGCAGCCAGCCTCCCACCCTGCTGCACGCCCGCCTGCGCCTTAAACACCTTCAGCTGTTGTGGGTATACTGTGTCCTCTCATTAGCATCTCATTAGCATATTTATGTCACAATATTGGGCTGTAGTTTGGGTTAACTGTTAGCTTCCCCTCTAGACTTGTAGTTCAAAGTGACCTCTTTAATGGCTGACGTCTTACAGCACCACGTGAGCACGAGTCATACTGATATGATGTGACAGACCCTTCATCTCTTCCTCTGCCAGCAATTATATATGTGTGTTTAATGAACATTAATCATTTGAAGGACCAACATTTACACCGTAAAACAACGTCAGGTTTGAATCTGATCTCTTGATAATATTGGTGATTAAACAGGCTGATGACAATATACACATAGACATGCAATGTCTACAAGTTAATATCATGTTTAGCTTCAGAATAAAAAACGTTTGCTTCTGTCTCCTCGAAAAGTATTGCCAGATTTCCAGGTAACCCTGGTTTCACCAAAGGCCTGTTCTTTACAATTCGACATTACGACGTTTTTCTTATGTTTCCATTCTCCAAAAGCAGATTGCACACGTAGGCTACCAAAAGAGCAGATCCACGGAGTCCAAGTTTATCGTAAACCTTCTCAGTGAAATCATTAGTGAGCCTTGTTCTATTCATTTCTGTCAAACCTTTATTTCCAAAGTCAGAAACGAAAAACCCAATCATCAAGATAAAAGCATATTTCTGCAAAACAGATTGGTTAAAACTTTCCTGTATGTTGCAACATTTCGTTTGTTTAGGTTACATTTTTTTGTTTTTCTCTTGTCACAAAGCTGTGCTTATTGTCTGATGAGGTTTAAACACAACACTCAGTTAAGTTCTGAAAAGATCATTTTGCCCCCTGTTCGCCCTCAAGTATCCAACATGTTGAAACACAGACTCGAACTGCAGTCACTGGCTCATCAGGCTCGCACCTTCCAACATGAAAGTCAGGTAACAAACATGTGATGTCAAAGTGATGTGATGGAAATGTCAGTGTGGTATGTTACCGATGACATGTACTCATCTGAACAGCGGTTTGCAGAAATGTTAAAATGTCACATGTTGTCGGTCAGTCAGGCGGCTGGGCTGATGATAACGCTTCATGCTCAACAGTTACTGCAGACTCACGCAATGAAGGGCTGCAATCAATACAAGAACACAAATATAGCCTAAATAATAAGAATAAATACGCATGTTGTTTTAATCAATAAGTGCTTTTATTTGCCGAGTGAATATAAATATAAATCATTGTACAACAATATATTGTTTGTATCTCATTCATTACAATTAAATTAAAACATATATTATCGCCTGTGGGGGAAAAAAATAAATACATGATTGCCAGTTGCCTGAATTACAAAAATAAAATTATCAACGTGATAAAAACTATTTACAGCATTAAATACAAACTATACAGTGAGCTCACATGGTGTTCACAGTTTCACAACGCGCTTTCAAGTGCACATTAACAGACATTAACATAATCCACTGAAGTCTTCACATTTACAATGTGTGTGTCACAGGTCGAGTCGGAGGTGTCTTTGTTCAGGCCACAAGGCCGAAAGGAGGCTCGTTTTCAATGTCTGTGAGGCCCGATCTGTTGTGCAGTTTTCGGGGGTCTTCCGGCGTCCAGACCTTGGCGGTGCGGATAATGTTCTGCTCTCGGAGCTGCTTTTCATCCGACCAGGACAGAGAGTGACCGGCAAGAGGAGGCAGGCCGTAGTCCGGGTCGCTGGGAGAGGGAGACCCTGGGGAGAGAAAACAAGAGGAGACAAGGTTAATATCCGGTTCTCACCCACACAGCAGGACTGTTCAGGTGACTGTTTGTGTAAAACATGTGTATCTTTCTCATGGAGCCGCATCATCACTACCGCATCACTTGTGTATAAAACGTAAGCTTTAAATGGACCTACTTGTTCCTCTGTGGCAGATGATGACCTTCTTTGGCTGCGCGTGCGTCTCGCTGTTGGAGTTTCTGATGGGCAGATCAGACTGCACGAGCTCGGCGAGAAAGTTAATGTAGCCAATAGCGAGCCGCAGAGTGTCCACCTTCGACAGCCTCTTCTCGTAGGGCAGGGTCGGGATGTGGGAGCGGAGCCCCTCGAACGCGTCATTGATGGACTGCATCCTCCGCCGCTCCCGGACGTTGGCCGCCTGCCTCAGCTGCTGCATCTCCATCTCAGACCTCATCCGCCTCCTCCGCTTCAGTAGCGGCCCGCCATGGTGGCCCATTGGAGGAGACATGTCCGCGGTGCTGTCGGCGCAGCCGTAGGAGAAGGTGGAGGACGAGGAGGAGAAGGACAGGTTGCCGATGTCGTAGTCTCCATCGTGAGGCGCTGCTCTGCCGCCGCAGTCTTTGCCGTAATAGTCTTGGAAATGACTGGTGAGGAAGTCCACGTCGTCATCCAGAAAGTCATCAGTGTCCAAGTGTCCGTCTCTGGAGGAGTTGTCGGTGAAAAACTCATCATCGTCGAAATAAGGAGGGGAAGAGAAAGAGTCGAGTCCGGAGAAAGGGTCCAGCACGGTGTCCATCTTTGTGTCCTGCTGTTGCGGAGACAATGACACTTTTTTTCTTTCTTCCTTTATCAACTCGTTGCTCTGTGCTCGCGGCTCGCGGTCAACACAGTTAGTTTTAGTTGAAGAACCGGCACGCGAGACCTCTTTATAGCGACATCCATAGTCGCGTGCCGTTTGCCAGGAGCGCCAACCAATCACAGCTCGGTCCGCGAGGCGCACCTCGAGATAATCCCCAGAACGCCACGCCTCCTGTCCTACAGTGTCCGGGTTTAATTTACATCTCAACTCCGCACTGACACCGGCTGCTCTCTGCACCAGACCCCGCTCACAAATCTGTCAAATAAGATTTCTTTGTTGAGCAGGAACCGAAAAGTCTCTGAAGGGATGACTCACTCCATGTGTGAAGATGAGGGGGAGATACGGAGCAGACTCTGTCCGTCAGATCGCCCTGACTCCGGCTCCTTTTCACTGTAGTCTCACACACACACACACACACACACACACACACACACACACACACACACACACACGCACACAAAACTTGAACCACATTGAATCCGCAGTTGTATGCGGTGGACACTCTGCAAAACTTGAACCACATTGAATCCGCAGTTGTATGCGTATTACAGGTTTTTTCTGCAGTTCAAACCTGAAGGCTGCACAGTTTCTAGGTAGGATAAAACGTTGCAGGGCCTGTTTAATTAAATGCTCACGGCGTTTAGTAGCAACAAATCGAATGAGTGTTTCCCTGGTTATTTGAATGTAGTCTCAGACTTATTCATCAGAGATACTATATCTTAATCAAGAATAATAACCCAGGATATTTTGATATTACCCTGCGGCCCTGAGGTCAAGCAAACACACACACACACACACACACACACACACACACACACAAACACAAACACACACACTTTCATGTGTAAATATTAACATCGAGGACGAGGTGGTTAAAACCCTTTTGATCATTATTATCATTAGTATAAGTAGTAGTAGTAGTATTAATAATAATCATAATAATAATAGCAATTATTATTATCATTATAATAATACTACTAATAATGATAATCGTGTTATTATTTTTCATTATTATCATTTCCATTCTTCTTCTTCTTCTCTTTCTTCTTCTTATTTTTATTATTGTCGTTAATATTATTATTGTTATTATTATTGTCATTATTATTATTATTATTATTATTATTATTATTATTATGATTATAAACAATAAACCATATCTATTTATAAATAAATAGATATTGTTACCTATTTATTTTTAATTGTCAAGTCGAATCAACCGTTCCAGAAATCTATCGAACGGACAGGAAAAGTCATGAGTGAAAATATTTTGAAATGAGGAGCTGTTGACAGAGCAGCTGTGGTCCTCAGCTGTCCATCAGATAAAGAGTGAACAGAGACGTAAAGGAAAAGACAGGTTGTATTGTAATAGAGTTTTCTTAAATGTCATCAGACGGCAGTGCAGAGTGTAGAGAGGGCAGTCAGCGTGTTGCTGTGAGTGCTCTCCTCTCCACCCTGAAGGACATATAGAACAGTCCGCCTGCTGCTCGCAGCTCCCTCATTTATTAAGCAGTAAGTGGGCAGCGCTGCTGCCATAAATACATGCACCAGTAGAGCGGTCGATGCGCCACTTGTGCCAGCCTGAGAGGTTTTGATTGGGAGAACTGGTCGACAAATAAAAGCACAGTGGTGGGCCCTGGAGCGCGCGCCTCTTTGACACCTCACGCGGCATATTAACACTCCTCGGTATACCGAAAAGAGACTGCCCACCGGTCTGAGGTCTGTAAGTACGCATCTATTAAATCACTTCATTGAAAGGGCTCACTTTGTTCTGCACACAACGGACCTTTCGCAGGGGCAGGCTGGATGCGCGCGCAAGTGTGTGTGCGTGTGTGTGTGTATGTGTGTGTGTGTGTGTGGATATTGGTGGTGCACCAGAAAGCTGCAACACGGGCCGCGGCCGTGGGAAGAAGGCCATTTGCGTCCCTATAGCCAGTCAATGCAACATGTCGTGTAATAAATGAGGCTTGTGTAACTGTCCACATAATGAAGCTGTAGCTGGAAGCCCGCATGTCTCAAACAACACACACAATACACGCACGTCCCCGCACCAACCAGGTGCTGAACACAACACCAAACACTGACAGGACCGACAGAACCGCACTTTAAAGGAGCACTCTGTAGTTTCGGGGCAGATATGTTAATGAGAAGAGAAAGATGTACGCCACAATTTATATTGTTTTACTTTGCTTATGTGGCGGACCCTGCCACCTTTCTGGTTTCAGTGTTCCGGGAACCTTAGTTTCCTCGTGTTTATTCACTTATGGAACAAATTAATATTGCTGAATTAATGTAACTATAAATATTGTAAATACTGAAGATCTGACTTTCTTCTCCAAAAACTACGTAGTGCCCCTTTAAACATGCATCTTCCATAAGCATTCTATCCCCATCAGCTTCCTGGATATGCTTTTTCCTTTGTGTTTACATCCACCTGTGACAGTAGCTGTAAATCCTGATGAGTGACAGGCGGAGCTGCTCCACATACACTGCAGCGTTTTTAGTGTGGCACCAATGGCGGAGACTGTGGAAAATTATTCAGCCATTTGGCACAGGCTATACAAATAATTGCTGTTTGTTTTGATCATTTGTGTTCATTTTGTAACCGTTTTCCCACTGAGATGTAAGGAGCTGGCCTTAAGTCGACCTGCCATGCTGGTAGGTGGCATATATTGTATTATTTGGTATTTTTCTCTCAGAACATGTCTTCCCCATGAGTATTGTACACCGCTGTAGATTTCCATCGTGTCCATTTAAACACATCATAATGTTCATTTCCACAGCCTTCAGAGGAGCGCAGTCTTCAGGGTTTCAGACTGCACGGACGCGAACGACGCGCATCAACATCAATTCTCCACATTCAAAACAGCTCCGGATCTGGACCAAACATGGTCCACCGTCTCTGTTGTGTCGTTATGGAAGCTTCGTATTAAGTAGGATAGGCTACATTAAAAATTGCCGTCCAAGTATAAGTAGGTCCAAAGACCGTGACTATGAGTCTGTGCTTGTGTGCGTGCGTGTGTGTGTGTGTGTGTGTGTGTGTGTGTTGACATGTTAGAAACGTGTGTGTGTCCCACCCCTCCCTTTCGCTGAAACCAGATGATAATTCGAACCGTGCAGGTTTTTAACGCGCCGTGACCGCGCGCTCCACGCCACCTCATTGATGAACGTGCTGTCTTTCTGAACGGGCCGACCTGCGCGAGCGGAGCAAGTGTTTCGGTTCCCATGCCGTCCCTCGGTCTGCAGCATGCAGCAGGCTGGACGCTGCATTAAACCAGCCGCACCGGTCACGGTGCACGCAAGGGGTGGTGGTGGTGGCGGGTGTGTAGACGGAATACAGAGTTAATTAAGCTTGAGTTCATAATTATTTGACTGTAAACAAACGATGAAATGCTTTACAAAGCATCAGTGAAGCAACTGTTTATTGTAAAGTTGCGACTGATGTTTGTTTATGAATCTTTAGAACCGCTTCATAAATGGTTTATGAAGCATTTCATTGTTTGTTAACAGCCAAATAACTATTAACTACAGTTTGATAAACTATAGATGTATCAATTATTAATGGATATGATAACATTCTACTAATAAATACAATGAAAGAAATTATTTGCAAATAGTAGTAGCCTACATTTCCCCTATAATACCACTGGTTGAAACTGATCTTGAAGGCCTCATTAAGACACGGCTAATTAGAGTAAAATAATTACTAACCATGAGATTGTAATATCAAGGAGATATGTTGGCGCACAGGAATCATTCTGACCATCTGTACTGTGAAGTCCTCATCAGCACACCTAACCTCATCTTCTGCTGCCTTTAAGACAACCTACATTCAGACAAAGACAAATAAAAAGTACTTTTCTTGCTAACACTATTTTCAACATAAATAAATGAACAAATAGGCAACGCTTCAAATACTATACAAAATGGAAAAAGGTCTTCATAATGAACCATTATTAATTAGTGATAAATATAAAGTCAATTAAACTGTAAGTAAACAATACATATTTTATAAAGCATTAATGAAGCAATTCTAAAGGTTTACAAACATCACTTGTAATTTATAATGGCTATCAAATTAATAGTCATAGATGAAGTACTCAGTATACATGGACATTTACAGCATTCTAAACATCGGTTGAAACTTAACATAAACGATTGCTCGATAAATGGTTTATAAAGCATTTCATTGTTTGTTTACAGTCAAATAACTATTCACTAAAGCTTAATTAACGATGATTATGATTATTATTATTAATTATGGTTTCTAAGTGTGTATCATTCATGACTTTCCTTTTCTCTATGCTATTGTATGCTATGTGTTGTTGTAAGTCTTTAATTTCCAAATCATTTTCTAGTAATTCATTTTTACTTTCAATGAAGGAGGCATTTCATTTGGTAGTAAGTATGGTAAAAAGTAATATCCTTGAAATAAGGCTTAATTTAAATATCCAATAATTATTCACATATCATTTCAAACTTAAGCTTGACTTCTTACATTACATACAGTATTTGTTGCTTTATTTGTCAACACAGAAATGTAATCTGGTAGTGCAGAAATAATTTATTTGACCACTATTTTCTGTATGAGAATCACATTTTAATTTCAGACAGGCAGTGACACTATGGCCTCTAAAAATGAGGCATTTCTGTTCCCAGGGCACAGCACCATGAGGAGGTCTTTGTCCCAGTTAGTCAAGTAGCCGTGAATTTTAGAAGAAGTAATATTGTAATAAATTCTCCCTTCTGTAGTATGGGTTTGTAATTTCTCCTTATAGCGCTTCTGCAGTGCCTATGGGCAACCTTTCTGGCATGAACTAGACAAGGAAATCCAGAAAGTGAACTACATGAGACAAATGTGTGGAATTAGAGCTGGAGCTAATCCTCCCACACCGATTCAATGGTAATCCCTAATCTCTGGCTACAGGGGATTATCCATCTGGATGACTAAAACAAATTAAAGGGATTTAATGAGCAGTAATTTAACAACTTGACTGATGCATCTTCGATCCTCTCCGTAACCTTTGATTGCTGGCCACTTGAAGGGAGCTAATTCGTGGATGAAATGCTTTAGAAGAGGTCATTTGTAGCAAATGAATCAACAAGCTTTTTAAGATTGTATTCTACCCTTTTGTGCAAATACATCACATGTAGTATTCTGATACTTCACACTTTTTAGAAATGTAAGCAGGGCCGTAGGCTTTTTTTTTGTAGGGATTTTTTTTTTTATGTTTTAAAACAAGTCTGCAGCTTCTTCAGATGTTTAAAAGAATGCTGCAACACTGTTTAACTGTGAAGCTCCAGAAATGTTTTGTGGACCATCAAACTTCACTCCACTTTCCATCAGCATGCAGGAGTAGATAATGACTGGGTTTTATTTTTCTTTATTCATTTTTGGTTGAACTGTTCCTTTAAGCATGTTGTGTTTAGCTGTCCTCATGTTTGGGGTCCTGTTAGGTGGCCAGTTCAGTATCCCCAGGAATTAATTTCATATTGGACAAATCTGAATTTCCCCATTAACATGTAGATGTACTGCATCAGTAAAGGAAGTACTGATCAAGAGTGCAGTGATAGTAACTTTAGAAAGAAAAAAAAAATTAAAAACCCTGATAATTTTAACCTCCAACCTAACCATAGTTGTTATGAGCAGATACTGTAAAGACAGAAGTGACTTTAAAGTCATTGTCATTAAAAACAACCTGGGGTCTTGAGAATGTCCTATCTGGTGATAGCTTTATTAGCTTAGGTTTGCCATGATTTAAACTTTAGATGTGGAAGAAGGAGCTCCATTTTCTTGTTTCAAAAGTCATTTTTATCTATGAATTCATCATTTATTCTTAAATTTATCATGATTATATGTTTTTTGCCTCACCTTGGAAATCTTGAAAATGAGTAATTTACTGGTAAAATAAGCTACATTAGATAGAGTGAAGCCACATATCGTCCTCTTTCACAACCATGTTTCAAGTACTAGTATACTTTAAATGTTCCTGTCCTTTGGCCTTTGCCTTTCTTAAGCAAAACAGAAACCGTGGTTGCTTATACTCAGTGCCTAGATGTCAAAGAAATATGAACAAAACAACTTTGTGACTGTTTCAAATCTTTGATCAGAGCCTACTCAACTGTAGACTGAAGCAACTTATTTGGAGATTTCTTGCCAAGTGAAATTATCTTGCTACGTGAATGGATAATGTTTCTAACATTTAAGTCTAATTGCTTTTTTAATAGGTATGACGTATTTAACAAGAAGAGCAGTGTTTAATGCTGACAGCAGACTGGACAACTGTCTCTTCCCCCAGTCTCTATTGCAGCTGACAACCATTTCACTTTTTCTCAGCATTCTAACCTTTTTCTTAGTTTAAAGTCAGATTACTGAAAAAAAGAGTCACAACCAAAATACGTTTTTTGGTTTTTTTTGGTTTTTTTTTATGTTTTCCTTTTTCCATTCATTGTTTTTTTGGTTGCTTTAACCTACTAAGAACTAGTCTCTATTTTGTGTCTCTGCCCGATAATCAACAGAGTGTATCTCCGCAACTATTAAGTCTATTTGAAATATCAAGGCATCATATTTGGTCATATGTGTAAGTATAAGTATAAATGTCACTGGGTCCAAGTAAATTAAGTTGGCGCACAGCATAAATGAAATATTTTGATAAAATATTACAGTCTTAGAATGAATATTTCTGAGGAATGATGCAGCTGCATCTCCAAATCGCTAGCGAACCATAGCACAGCATGTGAACATTACCTCTGCCTACCTTCATGCTAATAAAGGAGATCAGAGCAAAATTAGAGAGGTGTTGGTACGGAGCACTCCGGCAGAATTTCAGAAAAAGTTTTGCACATTTTGGCACCTGTGCCATTTCAAATTTCTCAAGTACCAAACTATATATTTCACTAATATGTTACCACAGGTGCTCAAAAAGTAGCCCAATCAGGCTCTGCTCAGGCTCAACAGGTTAATGTGTTTGACCAAATGACTGTCATTGTTCCAAAGAGGACAGGCTCCTGTGAGCTGCTGTGAAGCCTAATGACAGAGATAAAGGGGGGCTGCCTTCAGTCTTGAATTGATAGCTGTTGGACTTTGACAAGAAAAGCAAACTGCACTCAACCACAAACACTGTCCCACACAGCCACCATCATCATCATTCTTACACCTGTTAACTGAACACTGGTGCACTGGCATTAAGCTCCACTCTCTCTGTGTTTCTGTCCTACACTCAAACATACAAATCCAAACACTGCTGAAAGCAGGTCACAGGGTGTCAGCATGCAAGCTGCCATGTTAGCACTGGAGAGGCCTGGGAATCTTACCACATGCAGGCTGGACGCGGACAGCGCATGGACAGACGTCAGGTGGGCTGCCACTCTGCAGACTGACAGACAAATTAAAGAGCTTTCTGTGGAGAATAACGACTGTGCACTGTTGGTTCACGTTGAGGACTTGATATCAGTGCTGCTGGTCAACTTGACTAAAGACATCAGGCCAGTGAGGTAGACTTCTATAGCACACATCATGATGTATGCACATACTGACACTTATGTACAGAGCATACCATAATAGTAGACTCAAGTAAAGTTTATTTTTAACGCAAAATCCTTAATCAAAAACATTGTAACCAAGAATAATATATATGGTGTACAACCCACAAAACTTAGTAACACTATATTATCAGTCATTATTAATAAAGAGTAAGTTTATAGTTCATTAAATGTAAGTTAATAGTGATCTGACTGTTAACTATGATATTCTTTATAAACCATTTATTACGCATTTGTTCACTGTAAATGTAAAGCTGATGTTTATAACACTTTGTATATGGTTAATAAAAACTGTGTATTTCATCTATAAACATTATTATGTGTTTGATGTTTATGAATCTTTACAGCAGCTTAAATGTCTATAATGTATAGTTTGTTAATAGTTAAATGACTATTAACTAAAGTTGAATTTAGTATAAATGTACCATTTCTTAATGATGGCTGTTATAAGGTGTTAAAAACTGAGACAAGTCAGTTAAATGAATAAATATCCGAAGAACACTTTATCAAGGGATACAAGTTGTCATATCCCAGGAACAGCAACAAAGGAACACATGTAAGTAAAAAGAAGCAGTAAACATGACACAAATCGCACACACAGACACATTGATAATGACAGTTCCATCACTTTATTGTCAGTGTCCTTTTTTAATATATGTAGTTTAAACTAATACAGTCTGCAATTATGCAATTAATCCTCCTCTCTTGAAGGTTCTTAATGTGCTGTTTTTCAATTTTTTTTGTTTGTTCATTCAAACACTTTGAGTGTTGTGGATTCGCCTTTACTGATTTGTAAACCAGTTAAGAGGGAGCTGTCAACACAGTGAATGTCCTCAGGAATTCCATTTTATTGTATAAAAGGCCTTCTCATTTACAATTCAGTGGCTCAACTAAATCAATTAATAAATTATTATCATTAATGGTCATTGTCATTGTCGTAGTAGTAGCAGTAGCAGTATAGCACTAGCAGGATCGTTATATACTCAACTTTTAAGGTCTCACAGATAATTATTTTTCATTGCATCCGAAGAAGTCAATACAATGTGTAGGCTGAACTTAAAGATTTCCTTACATCCTTACATTTCGACATTAAAGGGACAGTTCACCCAAAAAATGAAAAGTTACTCACCCCCTGATGAAAGTCAGTCGAAGTTTTATAGTCCACAAAACATTTCTGGAGCTTCACAGCTAAACAACTTCAGCAGCTGGGGACCAAAAAAACAATAAACGAGACAAAATGGAAACCCCGAGATCCCAAATAGATTTTAAGAAGATGTTTTTATCCTTTTTAAGCCTAAATCTTCACTGCAGCTGCTAAGCTAAAATTGTGGTTGCATGAGTTTGTGAAATCTTCTCAAATCAATTTTAGGATCTTGGGGTTTCCTGCTGACTTACTTTACAAGCTCTAGAGGTGACATTTATGTCTGTTTGTTTGCTTGTTTGTTTGTTTGTTATACATTTGAAAAGTCCACAGCTGCTTCATCTGTTTAGGAGAATTCTGCAATGCTGTTTTGATGTTCCAGATATGTTTTGTTGAATACAAATATATTTATATATATTTTACTAAGTTGTGTACTTACATTATCCTACAAGTTTCCAAATCAGTTTAAAAGTTTTTAATCAAGGTGACAGTGTGTTTCATTTAGTCACCTGGTGCTATAAGTTCTGAGAGAAAGTCAGAGGGGGAGGAGCAAAGTCTGTGAACAAGACTAAACATAACCTAAATAATGTGATTGAAAGACTCCAAAACACCAAGCTAAGACATCAAAATATCTTGATAAGGCTTTTTGCTTCACATTATATTTCTAAACAGTAAACAGCTTCGCTTTCCCAGTTGGAGGCTCAATGCTTGTTCAAGGACACCTTGACAGTAACTGTTGGAGGACAGGGGGTCATTTCGCCTTCCTCCCCCACCCAGACACTCCATTTAGTGTCACTACTATGTCTCTTTAAACAAACACCACCCTCACAAAGAGCCCAAAACACCCCTCCAATTTCCTTTCCCCTACAAGATGTCAAGCATAAACATTACTGAAATCTGTATTATAATCCTTAAAAGTCCTTGAGATTGCAGTTGGGTGGGAGGACTGGGATCAGTATGGGGGGGGGGGGGGTTAATTGACTCATCTACTACTGGCTCTAATTGATTTGGGCATTAATCTGGTGGCTCCAGACTTAGAGCCAGGCTAATATGTCAGGAGACTGGAGAGAGTCCAGCTCTGCCCGGGGGCTGTTGTCGGCTGCAGGGAGGATTGAAGAAGATTAACAGAGATTTCTGAGCGTCCTGCAGGAACAACTCAGCTCAACTGTTTCTGTCTGCTCTTCTCTTGAAGCAACAAGGCAGGGTCAGAGTCTGGGGAAAGTCCTGCATGCAAATGTGGATATAATTACATTAAAGAGAAGGTTGTTGACAGGTTTTAGGGGAAAACTGTATCCTTCAAGGAAACTTCTTAGGCCCTTGAAGTGCTCCCAGGTGTCAGTGAGGAGGTTCTGGGGTCCTTCACTTGATTCCATAAGGGTCTTTTACTGAATTTTAAGAGGTGCTACAGATCGTGGAGTACAATGGGGATCTAAAAGTCCTTGACAGGACTGTACAGGTCATTGACTGGGGTCTATGGTCCTCAACTGGGATCTAGGGTCCTTGACTGTATGCCAATTTTCATGAGTGGACAATGGAAGACTCTGTGAAGTACTAAGGCGATTTATGACATTTCCCGATGGACAGATACTGATAGTGATTCCTAAATGTTACTAATTGAAACTGCCATTGGCCTAGTTGCTAACTCAGCTATGGGTTTGAATCCTCTAAAAAAAACCCCATTGGTACTGTATTCCTTGTTGTCAACCTAGACTCCATCTTCTTGGAGGATGTGTTGTTTCATCCCAGTCTGGCCAAGCTCCCCGTCTGAGCATAGTTAGAGGACTGTTCACTCAGTGATGGGGGATGTAATGCACATTTAGGGCTCTTGGCTACAGTAAAGTACAGTACACCAATCACCATCTATGACAAATCTCTCCCTAGCTGCCTGTCTTTACAGGAAAAACAATAATGCCAGAGCAAATAGCAGTCCACTATTTCACTGTAAGTTTAAGAGCGATACCTGAGCATCTGGCTGGAATCAATCACAGAGGAAACTATTCCAGTCTATGTCAGGGGTCTCAAACTGCTGGCCCACAGGATAAAAGAAGCTTTTGTTTTTCACTTTGTCTCAAATCTGCCACTGTACAGTCAGTTAGCAGTCCTAGCGCTCCCCACATTATTCATTTATATTTTGTTGATTCCTGTTACTCTGCTGCTGGCCCCGCTGCTGCACGGACTTGATCCTCCAGCAGTTTTTCTGAGTAATAATGGGCTATCTTGTAGTACTTGAATGCTTTAGTGGCCCTCCTATATGATGACAATACCAGCAGTGCCCCCAAGCTGATTTGAGATGGTCCCATGTGCTGCTTTCAGTCCTTTCATCACAGGTGTGCACTGATGTTTGCCACAGTGTCTAGACCTTCGCTTCAAATGTTGATTTTGCAAGGACCATTCAAACATAGCTCCAAAAGGACTTGGAGGCAGCATGTGTCATCACAGAGAAAACAACCGGCAGTGCACTTCACTGCCACAGTGTCCATGCAGGATCCACCAGAATCAAAATTATTGAAAGGAAGATGAATGGAGTTAGAACCCAGACATTCTTGAGAAAATTCTGTTGAAATCCACTTGGATGATGAAGATGAGATGTGGGTGGACCTTCCTGTAGGTCAAGATCCAAAACATACATGAAAGGAGAGCCAGAGGAAGAAAATAAAGACATTGAAATGGCCAGCAGACAACTCCAAGAGAACATTTGTGGGAGGAGCTGAAGATCATGTTTTTTGTTTTTTTTAAAAGGGGGAACTTTTTAAAGCTTTACTAAACCAGCTATTTGTAGCTCAATGATCTCTCATTGAAGAGGCATACATCCACACAAAGATCTCAATCCACACGGTAAATGAACGTAGAGAACAATAGGCACAGATGAAAGAACGCATCAACATGGCAATAGCTGTTTTATTCAAACACAATGCATAGAAAGCATAATGAGTACAGATAGGACTGTGCTGACTCATCACACAGTGTCCACTGTCATTTAAAAATCAGACTGAGCAGTGTGACCTGTTATCCAAACTGATGAGCCTCCTTCAAAGATCCATCATCACAATTTGCCAAAGTACGTATAAAGTGATCATGCAATACCAGAGGCAACAGGGTAATCACATGGTTCCATTGAACTTGGAGAACACAGGGACAAACCACACATTTCCAGTAGATATACTGTAGGCCTAAGATAACCTCAGGATGACAGCTTTCACTGCAGGGCTCATTGCTGAGGGGGGTTCAGATGAGTAGCCACTAAACAAGTTTATGAAGTTGAAGAGGTCATCTTAACATCAGCCTCTTCCTGGATGATTGTGTTTCTAACAAATCCTCAGATATCCACGATCCACTAGAATATGAACACTTCTAACCAACAATGGCTTCATTTCTGTGGGGATGGAGGAGCATGTCCCCCTCACTGATATTGTTTCAGGTTACTTTCCTTGCTACAACCTCTCTGCACACTGTTCTTTAATGTTCTAGTGATACTGTGGCGATGACTTTGACTTTTTTTACACTGGAGTTTGCCCATTATGCTACCTATGTTTTTCAGATGAAAAATAATTTAATGTGTATTTTGTGATTTTTTTTAACTCATATAGTCCCCACAAGTGCTAGAATTAACTTTCTTTTCTTTTCTAAGTTATTGTGTTGCACCACTTCTGAACCACACCCACTGTGAGGCCATTTTAAGTTTAAGTTTGCATAAATTCACAATTTGAATTTCAATTTTAAACACTTTTTATCGAAATCTTCACCTTAGCTGTTAAACCACAGTGATAGCGTTCATCCCATCTCAACCCCACACGGATGATGTAAATAACGTCTTTCCAGATCAATTCTGGATATCTGAGCTTCCGAAGACTAAGATTACACCAGTCAAGCTGTTTTTCTTTCATCACATTTTTTTGGTTTCGCTTTGTTTTGCTGTGAAGCATCAGGAAGATTTCACTGGACTTTTCATCCACACGGGGGTGAGTGGATACTGACTGAATTAAACATTTTGGGTGAATTTATCCTCTAATATTTGTATTTGAAGGTTTACAGCAGCAAACACGTCAAAGTGGACAACCACGAAGTGAAGAAAAAAAAAAAGCGTTTCCAATGGGCTGCTCTGACGTCTCAGTACAACACATAATTAAAAGCTGTATTCATGCAACAATGCAGACACACACACACACACACACACACACAAACACACATAGATAGAATATTGGGCAGTATGCAAATAAATGCTTACATTTCCCCCAAAAGATGAGCTCTGTTACAGAGAAGCATTAATCACTCACATCCTCAAGGAATATTAATCCCACCCTAATGAGGTTTAATATAACTTCATGGATGCTGCACTTAATGCCATCAATGTGTGTGTGATTGAAAAGACAGCAACTTCTAGTTTGAAGGTAAGATTCCTACTAATTATCTGTTAATTGTTGCTGTTGTAAAGATAACTGATATGGTATTCCAAAAAGTAGGCCGCTAAAGGACAATGCCATCTAATGTAAAAAGCAACAACAACAACAACACAACAAATTAAAAAGATCAGAGACTGACATGAGAGAGAAATACAATTCTGAATACATTTTATAAATGCATAGTTTTTCTAACACATGGCCAAAATGAAGAGCCAAATACTGGATCCATCTGTCTCTTTTGTGGTGCTGGGGTCCCTCTGGAGGACAATCTGTTTAATCCTGCAGTGAGTTATTTACTCTTCAGTGCATTACCGCCATCATGTGGTTACAGGGGAGAACATGTTCAGATTTAGGATGCATGCTGACGTTTGCATCTCGTTTCAGCACTCTTAACCGACCATCTCCATACTGACATTTAGACAGTCGCATTTTAGTAGTGTAATAAGGAGAACTTTCTCATTCCAGAAACTGACCACTAACATATCATTTAAATAAGAGCAAAGTTACCACATAATCCATCAGAAAGACAAGTGTCGACCTTTCCTCTACTACCAATGTCAGTAGAAAGTTTTCACTTTAGCTGTGGGAATATCAAAATATTGTTGCTTCCTGCCAACACTTCAGGGTGTCATGATAATTAAAGCTTTTGGGGGGCTGCTGTAAGAATGATTTAGAATTTCTTAACTGCAAAATAAAATGAAACATTAATTATAAAATGTCATAAAAAAAACCCCAATATGATTATTCTGGCATTCAGAAAATATAAATAATTGTGGTAATTCTAACTGATCTAAAACAGGAAGAGTTTAGTCTGATTTAATGTCAGACATTGAGAAAAAAAAGGTGTGTGTCTTTTTATACATACTACTTTTACACATTTTATTCAAACAAATCCAAAGGTAATCCAAAGTGCTGTACAAGTGATTTAAAAAGAAAAAGCATGCACACCAACTGCAATAAAAATGAAAAGTTAGAATAATAAAAGATAAAGAATAAAAGATAAAAACAAGAAAAACAAAATATTGCATGTAAAATGTTTATTAAGTTTAGTAAAGTTTTAAAAATATAATGAGATACTCTTGTTGGTTTGTTGTCCTGTGTGATTACAGACAGCCCATATTTCATTATGTTTCATGTTTCTGTCTATCAATTATTAATCAGAGAGGAAGCACAAAGATAGAATAGACATGTTGAAACAGGACTAACCAGCAACCAGGTGACTGTAAATAACTCAATAAACTGCCCAAAAATCCCTGACATGAGAAAACTGAACTTTGGAATGTTTAGAGCTCTTACTGTTCCACCTAGTTGTTGAGGACCGACTCTTAAAGCAGGGAGATTCCTTAAGGACATGTCCAAAGCAAATCTGAGGACAAACTGTTGTGATACCTTATTTTGGAGTGCGGGACTGACTGACCAATAGACAGTGCCATCTTTAGAAGAAAAAAAAAATAGTAAAGATTGAATTGCTCTATTCCTTATGTTTGGTACAATTGTTTGACATCCATAACATCTTCGATAAATATCTTGTACACATTTTCTCATATTCAAACCGTTGTGGAATCAGTACATAGAGCTACTCTCTTGATCACTGTGTATAGGTCCTTGTGCTTGTGATATATGAACATACATATAGTATGTGAACATTTGTTTTATATACTGATGAAGTGAATGTTTTGAATGCAGAATGAGTGCCATAATGTCTTTTTCCAAGATATAATGGCACACTGTAAAAATATGAGGCAGATTTGAACATTTTTGTAGCTGTTTTCTTCTTTAGTATGGGACAGCTTGTTACTGCACAAACAGATTCTGCAGATTATTTAAACATCCGATTATATTGAATAACTTCTTGCTTTAAATTATTCATCCAACCCTTTTGATAGGTTTGATGTGTTTGAAGGTGCTTTTCTTGCCATATGTAAAGAAGATTGGAAGGTAGTTTAGAAATAAAGCTGCCCCTCCATGACGTTTCTATCCAGTTAACGTCTCCAGGAATTATCTTCTCCACCTTGGAAACTAATCTAATCTATGCAAACCATAAGACTTACTTAATGTGATATGTTGTAAATATATGGAAGAGGATTAAATCCACAGAAAAAACACTGAGTTTATTTTCCCCCAGAATTCTTATTTTTCTTAGAATTCAGATTCCCCCCCCCCCCCCTATTAAACTGACTTCATTCTCTTCCTCCTCTTCCAGTGATACAAATAGGTACAGACATCTGTCATGGTAAAGGAGTTGATAGTTAATTTTATTATGGATTTATCAATAGTTATGGACATATAATCATCTCTTTACAATACAACATAAGATCAGAAGAGCATGACAGACCACTTCAACAGAATCTCATAGTTTTAAAAAAAATCAATAAATAAGGGCATAAATAAACCAAATACATGTTTTCAACTGAGATATAGATTCGTAAGTACTAATATTGTGTCTGCATGCGTCATGAAACATCCTCAACTATTTTCTGTACAAACACAGGAGATCTGTCGCATGTATGAGCGGAGAGTTCATATACAGAATGATTCTATGAGGCTACTAGACCGTACTGAGGAAAGGCCTGACATAGAAAACAAGGGACTCAGGAAGCACTTTATAGAGACCTCACACACCCACAGTGCATTTTCAGTTATGGTCATATATACATATGAAACGCATACAAACTTGATAACAAATAGACTCTCGCACACACACACATTTGAGTAACAGACAACCATGTCTGGGAGACCCTGATTTTATAGACTATGTTTCCCCTCTCTTCCTGAGGAAAAGAAAGCACACAATGCTAGCTCAAGCATACCATTGGTTGAAATTACAGCAGCATTACATCCAAGGCGGTACTATGGAAGTCCAGGACTGCCAACTTGAAAATTTTTTAAATCATTACAAAAAATTCAATTGTATTTTCCATTAGTGCGCTTATTATGTATGACTAAATTAAAAGCTCAATTTCAAAATTGTGTTTAACTTTCATGTTATAAAATCTCTAATCAGTGCTAGAATGTTTTGATAATTATATTGATGAATAATTGTCAGGCATACCAGGAGCAGCTGATAACGACTGTAAAAATTGACTTAATATTTTCAAATTGGAACAAACATATACAATTTGGCCCTTTGGCTAATTACCGTAAGTAAATACTTTTTCATTTTATTTTCTAAATGAAATGACTTTTTTCTTCTGTAAAAAGTTGTATCTTATTACAATTTGCAGAATAAGCCAAATTTAGGTAGGTGCACTCAAATTCAGTTTGTCTGAGGAGCCTTTGGAAAGGTGTTCAAGAATGTGAAAAACACAACTAGGCTCACATGACTGACGTGACTATGTTGTGACAATAAAGACATTTTAATAGTCCAAAGAGCATGCCTATTTTTAAATAGCTCATTCTTAAACAGTTTCTAATTGTAAGTTCTAGTCTGCAATTTCCTTTTCTAATTTAGGTGGCAAAGTTTTGGCCAATTTGGAAACATAACCTCCATTTTCCATCACATTTGATTTAATTTTCATTAGAGTTGTGCATTTTTTCCAGTTATCTGTGAAATCATCTGTCAAAGGAGTTATTTTTTAAAAACATTTTTGGCAGTCATTTTATATATTCATATATTAATTTAATTAATAACACATTCACAAATTAACATAACATAAAAAAAATGTCACTTTGTTAAAAAAAATGTTTCAGCATTGGCAACCCTGATCCTCCACAGTTTTTAGTCACATTTGTCTATTTTGACACCACAGATGTAAAGTTTGGCCAATGACTGGCAACCATTTTGTAACTGAGACAAGGAAGCCATGGTGTTCTACTCTAA
Organism: Sparus aurata; assembly: GCF_900880675.1. Lineage (NCBI taxonomy): Eukaryota > Metazoa > Chordata > Actinopteri > Spariformes > Sparidae > Sparus > Sparus aurata. The sequence continues at coordinate 4,209,590 of NC_044207.1, read as the reverse complement.
TGAGAGTCATCGTGTCTGAATGTTTTCATTTTAAACAATTCAAGATCCTAATATAGAGACTTAAGATTCCCTATGTGCTTATCTTCCTGTTTCCCCTGGTTCTCATTCATGTTGTGTTGTTTCTGCTCTACTGTTCCTCCCAAACACACAGACAGTAAGCTTGCTACTATAACACTAAAAAAATGATTCAATAAATGGTAAATGTAAAAACAAAACTTTCAGCATCTGTATGGCCCTTTCCTCTTGATAAGAAGGGTACTTCACATTGAATATGGCTCACTGTCATTGTCACTGTCATCATCATTTAAACACAGAGGTAATCTGCTCCTGTACAAAATTACATGCCCTCCCCATACACACACACGCATAATTAATCTTTACAAAAGAGGAAAATAAATACAGAATACTTTCATCAACAACACATCATCATCATCATCATCATCATCATATTAGAATAGTCTACAGAATCCTGTAAATTCTACTCTTGATTTCCAGAGTCTTGCTCTGGAGAAATGAATGGCAGTTATATAAGAGGTCATCACAATAAAATGTTGTCATAAGTAGTAGAAGTAGTAGTAGTAGTATAGTATAAATGGTATTATCACAGATAAACAACATTTAGTGGCTCAAAGAAAATCATCTAGGCCGCAAAGATGTTTTCTTTGACATCGTTGAAACCAGGTGTGGAGTTGAAATATGGAATATGAATTCCAGATGGACTTGTAATGTCTTCTTATGGTACTTTATTACTCTGGTCAGAGAGTCCATTAAAGTGTAGCAGTAACTGACAGCAGTTTCTCATCTGTACTGCATGTTGATTCACCTCTGTAACCAAAGCCAGTCCTCGGTTGGTGTGTTTACTGTATGAACATACAGATAGTGATAATTCCAAGTTAAATACAGGTTTGGTGTGTTTTTTAGTTGCTTCTTGTTTTTTCTTTGCTTAATCAGTGATGTTTTCATTCTTCTTTGGATTAAAGGGGTACTCCAGCCATTTAGTGTTTCATTTGCATAAAAGTGGGGGGACAAATTAAAAAATAAACATAAAAATCTGGAGTGGCAGAGGCTGAGATAACCTGACTAGAGACTATGGATCCTACATTTCCCATAATTTGCAACTTGTGAGACTCATACTGCCTGGCAAACACACACATCTTTCAAACTCTACATCACCAGTTAGTTACAAAGGCTTTTTTTGTAACCTGTAGTCTTTGAGCTCAAACTGAGATAACCCTGATGAAATCACTGTGACACCCTTCAAAGACACAGAAGACATTGCACTATGGTTTTTCATAGGATGAGTGATAATCAAAACTATGAGCAAGCTGACTTCCATGTTTAAAGTCACTGGGGTGCTTCTTAAAAGTGTCAGTAGCAGAGATGACAGCTAGATTTCATTTAAAAAGATGAAGAGTATGATTTATTCAGTGTATGATTTATAATTGTGTTGGACTTAAAATGCTCAGATATTAAACTACATTAATATTCATTGTAAGAATGATATTTAAATAAACCATTATGTGTGCAATCGTGATCATTTGAAGCGGTAGAGGCATATATTACAACACGTTCTTATTCCCCACCTCATCAAATATAGCAGCTTGGTCATTGGCCTTGTGCTATGATGCTCTTGCTACCCTACTCTAGTGTCAGTCTTGGACGTCACGTAAGCAATACAGTTTCATATACTGCATCTGGTTAGATTTTTAACATAGTTTACTTATTATGACCTTACTATGACTTTTATACTGTACTAATTAATAGTAATCGAAGTGACTTAAGTACATGTCTTACATAACGTAAGTTACATCAATTACGAATGTTAAATAACTTATTTACGAAAAAACTAATCACTCTTGACTCTAAGTCACAAGTGGGACTAGAGGAGTAACTACACTGTCAGACCTAAATGTGTGAGGCCATTGACCATGCTGCTCCAACTTTATGCACTGGGGTGAGAACAGGCTGTACCTTACAGGTCTGTCTGGTCAGGAAGTTAAATACCATATTTTAGAGAAATATATAGAGCAGTGGTATCTTTGCTTGCATAGTGTTCTAGAAATTATTTCTCCTTTCTGTGATTTATGCAGAGGAGAGACAAAAGTCAATAATGTTGCGGAAAATTCACATACCAGATACCTGAATCAAAAAACGGAATGTCTTTTTATCTACTTTGGACTGCTAAACGCATGTCTTTAAAAGAAAATAAAAACACCAAAGATATATTTTAGTTTTGTGACGATATCTGAAACAAGACTATTTCAAATCGTATTTCTGTCATCCAGCCATACTGTCTTTTCAAGTGACTAATGCACAAGATTGATGGCGAAGGAAAGTTACGTCATCCAGTCCAGACAAACACTGTGATTCATGAAAATGACACACTCACAGACAAAAACTTAATTATCAACTGCTACTTAATTCCAATGATAAACCTCTCATTTTTGGAGGTCAGTAAACCTTTACTTTATGGAACGGTGCAATGGTTTCCATTCTTTCAATTCTTTCATACACAGGAACAAATCTAAGATTTAGTAAAAAAAAAAAAAAAAAGGAAAAAAGAAAACATTTTCCCTTGACAACAACTCCTTAAGGGTATGGGGTCAAAATGAGTTCAAAGAGACCAGTTATGGCAAACCGTCAATACACTCTGAGCAGTTGACTTAAGTCACCCTTCACAGGATTTCTATGTAACTAAGAGCCTGGCCACACTAATTTAAAAAAATCAAGGTACAATTCTTTACAAATCAGCATGTTTTGTTTTTAAGTTTTTAGGCTAGGCCAACCCCTCTTGCTTTTTTGTGTTTCATCATACTGAATAGCTGACTGTTTTCACATTTAAATTGCTGTGGAATTCTTATGAAAGAGCTCTGTAACTGAGTGGCAAAGATGCTCTGACTCTCCTGACCTCTGATGAGGATACTGCATTCAGATACAGATTCCAAAATGAATGGAGCCATCTTTTTAGCTCAGTAGATTTTTCATATTTCATGGTTGGCATTTGTGTTGATGATACAGCTAGCTTGTTACTAATGGTGAACCTGTGCCACTGCCTGCATCACATTGGAATGTGAAGGAATGTGATCTTAGCAGTGTTTGTTGTGACCAGGCCCTTAATCAATAGAATACAGTTACCTCTCATTAACATTTGGAGCAGAATGTTGTACTCAAACCTGCCTCCTGCAGCAAAAACCATTACATCAGTGTAAAAAAGTTTGAAATATCATACAGCAGATAAAAATGTCAGGCTGTTTCAGACATCATGATATCATCCCAACTTTACTGTAAGATTTAAAAACTGGTCAAAAGATGCACTGTAGTCTGTTGTGTAATTGGTAATACTGAAACAACACTTCTGAAAATCATTCAATTTGCCATTTTGTTCAGAAACCTTTGGATTAACCCCAGGTCCCTTTATGCTCTTGTTTGTCATCTACTGGATTACTACTAACGGCTAGATTTATAGCCCTTTTTGTCTGATGGCTTTATAACAACAAGAGACAAACAGCTTTGATATTTATTTCTTTTTTAACAGCCATAAGATCATATCTGTCTTATCACCAGTTTCAAATTACAATCTTTTTAAATATAAAAGCATGGAGGACTGATACTGCCCAAATAAGAAAATAAAAAAAAATGTCTTAATTAATAAGTTGCACCACAAATATTACTAACAATAAATGTAGGGATTACTTAATTCAAAAAAGCCAAAAATGTATATTTCTTTTTCAATTTGCTGCCATATTTATTCATCTATTTATTAAATTCCATATATGTTTATTTTCCCATTTGTTTAAAAAAAAACAATAACAACAAAATAATACTAATAAAGTAAAAATAAATAAATACACAAGCAAATTCAAACAGAATTATAATGTCACATTTCATAAAGTAATGCCTTCATTTATTTTTGATATAATCTTTGGTGCATTTATTGGCATAAAATGTATTTATTGAGCCATTTATTCATTTTGAGTCTCAGGCAGTTTCAGTCCTTCACAGACAAGGCTTGTCTTATTATCTGTGTGTTTATCCATTGAAAAAACACTGCATTTAAACATCATTAAATTAAAAATATTTTCATCATACAACTAGAGAAGCTACTTCAGAGATGACATGAGATGTCTCATTCCATCCAATTAATCATTGGGTCTTGTGTTATATAATAAATCTTTGAGCATTAATTTAAAAGTCACTATCTCAACTAAGTATTGCTTAAGTGTAAATGTACCCTGTAAAACGAATTATCTTGATATCTAAGAGGGAGAAGGGACGTTAGGATCAAAACAAAGAGGAGAACCAGTGTGTGACCTATGCACGGTGTTCATCAAAACACCCAAAGCAGACCATTTCCCAGCATGACAGGTATTGTTTCCCCAATAACACAGTGTCTCTGACAGTATCAGCACTTAATAATTCACTTGATGGCTTTCTGTGTGACAAAAGCAGGGTTACAATTCTGTTTATTTACAACTGTAATTTTTGTAGTTTTGGTAATTGAATACTGAATTGTTAAAATAAAAACAGGGCGTGAGCCATCAGACAGTTTTAAAACAAATCTCCATTTTGATTTGGAACAAGAATAGAAAACACTGTTAAAACCTGTCTGATGGCTCCTTTTGGTGTCCCTTAAGAGTTTTTGTGAGCCAATAATAGAGCTGTGAAACATAAAAGTGATCATAATAACAATGATCAGGGGGGGCTCATATGTTCAATAAAGAGCTGATGTAGTGTGGAGATGGACAGGAGGACGAAAGATAAACAGTGATCATGGCATTCTCTTCTCCAGAGGGAAGAGAGAAACACTGTTTTTATATTACAACAGCCTGCAGTGTTCATACAGCCACAAGACCTGAAAGAATTACCTGTGAGTGCTGATGTGTGCAGTACACTTATGTGAGGGTTTTCATATGACACAGGGTAATGATTGTGTGTCTACTACTGTGTGTGTGTGTGTCTGTTTGTGTGTAAGGTTGTCCATCACGCCTGTACATGTACATGTTTGTGTAAAATTACAAGACCCACAGACAAAACCTTCAGCATCTACAAAAGTCAAACCTGATAACAATCCTCCACCTCTCTGCAGCATATCAACATGTAAACTGTTGCGTACTCTTAGATGCACAAAACATCTTGGACAGCAGAGGCTTGCTGGATGACATCTACTCTACTGCCAGCATTCAAATCTTTAAACAAACTAGCTTATGTGACCATGTCTAATGTTGAAGTGCTTCTAACTGTTCCACGCTGTTCATAATAGTTTTCTCCTTAGTGCATCCCATTGCCCCCCTGATCTTGTATTCAGACACTCATAGATGATCCAGCAAGGACCTTCTTTTAAGCATACTGATACCGTAAAGGGGTAATTGGTAAGAAATAGCCAGAAACTGAAGCTAGTTAAAACACTGTAGGGGAGAGCATAACCGTTTCCTGATGCTCACTATATTCTTTGCCGTTGCTATATTTTGGCTGTAGCGACTAGCTGCTCTTAGAAAGTAGCTCAGTTAGCCATGGAGCTAAGTGGTCCTATTAGCTGATGGCAGTCTGACATAATACTATTGGATAGTGAACCCAAAAATAGCCAATTCAGTCCAATAAGAAATGCTTGCCAAAAACGTTTTAAATTCTGGGTTTACTTTGTGGTTATGTGGCTCACTGAATATGCGCAGTAGTGTTTCTCCCGCTCAGGCCATAGATCTTACAGATTATTTTGTTTACTTATTTGAATAAGTAGCAAACTCATCGCTCGCCTACATCTCCCGGCTGGTGCTACAGGGGCCATCAGACTGGCACCAATTGTGGAACAAAATGGTATTAGGAGACAGGAGAGGATTGGGCTAGCTGGTTAGCATGCTAACTTCAGCAGACATCCCTGCAGACATCTCCTCAGTAGACATCATTGTACATAGATGTTTTTGACATAACATCTACACTGCTGTTTCACACTCACATGTTTTAATATATAAATGATAAATTCTGTCCATATCTTACAAATTGCCCCTTTAACACTAACCAGTGCAGTCTTTCTCTAACATTAACCAAGTAGGATGCAACAAGGTTGCTGCTTTAACTCTTCTGATCATGATCATGAGCATGCTCAGACTCAAGTTCTGAGAAAATATGGAATTTAATTAAATTACACCCCTACTGTGCATTGGTGTGGACAACCATACATTTTTGTTGTGTTGTGTTTAGTGTAGTACTGCTTGTCAGCCCTGTGTGTGCCCCTGGTAATGTCCTCATAGCCGTGTCTGAGCCTCAGGTATGTAGATCTCAATGCTGTCAGCGCTCTCCGTGGCTGAGTTTTGCCGTACGGACGCAGCTCTTTTGGCAGCCATCAGGCGCTTCCTGGCCTCCTGCCGCTGTTTCTCTGAGCTCTCCAGTGAACGATCTCTGGCCAGAGGCGGGTGGTGGTGGGGGCCCTTGGGTGGCTTTTTTGGCACTGGAGGTGGAAGACGCCTCTCCTGGTGGGAGAGGACGGTGGGGGGGAGTAGGGGAGAACATTTCAGGAAAAAGACAGACCTATATTTCTGTGAGTGTGTGTGTGTGTGCATATGTCTGTGATGCCCATTAGTACTGCCACCTTTAATGCAGTAGATGGTAACATACAATAACCATCATTAATAAACAGTAAATATAATGTTGATTAAACTTTAGTTCATAGTTATTTGACTGAAACAATGCAGTGCTTTATACACCATTTCTAAATACATTGTTTAATGGGAAGTTGCAGCTGATATTTTAACAAACATTTTCAACAGCTGATAATTAGTTTATAAAGCATTTCATAGTAAACTTAGTCGCACCATTTATTACTGATGGTTATTACAAAGTGTTACCCAGAAAGCTTTTGCTTCAATGTATGCCTGTGCACTTGTACATGACCATGAATACTCTAAGTAAAGAAGAGGTAAGCTGAATTTGACATAATTGACATAAATATTTTTGATCATCTTTAGATTTCTTAACATACTGAATCACACACTGTTTCAATGATACTGAAGCTACTTCATATGCTCTGATTTTGGAAACTTTCCCTTCAAGTGTTGATTCATACATTGTTGTTCTACAGGATTGTTTCCATTTTCTCTGCTTAACAACATCAGTGTATGCTAATATGCAATCTACTGTACATTACTGTCAAATGTGTTTGTGTGTGACATGACCTTAAACAATCTGAAGCTTTCAAATGCATCAATAACTTTTTTAAATCACTGTTTTGGACATATTTGGTTTTATTTTCCTTCCAATCTGTTTGTTTCAGTGTTAATGTATGTCTCTCTGATTGTATCTCCTCTGCTCTGTGTGAACTGCTCCATGCTGAAAAATGTATTTGTAGAGAAGAAACATTCTCTATCTTTACACTGGTGGCTACAACACACACAACAAAAAGCCACACATATTAAGGCGGCTGCAGGCGTCAGAAAGAAGGAAGGAAGGAAGGAAGGCCAGAAGGAAGCATGGAGTGATGGATGGAAAGACAGACATGATGGATCCATGGAGGCCCAGAGGTGTCAAGGCCCTGTGGTGTTGTTGGCATTGCAGTTATGCTGATTGATGCGTGGCTTTTTGCAAGCGCCTTCACTGTCAACACAAAAAAAAGCACAAGAAAGAACAAAGACAACAATGAGAGCAAATGAGGAGGCCAGCAGAGTCAGTATTCACAATGATGCAAAGCCACAACACATACTGCCGAAAGAGAGCAGGCAGAAGACATCTGAAAGAGATTGACAGATACACTTATAGATATGCAGAAGCAAGAGTATCTGTAACACCATAGAGACCAAGCCAGACAAGCATGCATGAACTCTACCATGAGAGGAAGTGATAATGTAGGATAAAAAAAAAAGGCTTTTTGCTTCCGTCATGGTCATGTATAAATTGAGTGTGTCTATTTTTGTTTCCTTACAACATTAATTCACCACCAAACCCCCACTTAAAAGCAGTTGAAGGAAACTGTGTACAGATCGGATCTGTCAGACTGTCTGCTGTCACTATTGCACGTCAAACAAGAACGGCTTCCTTCCAGTAACAGCAGATACAACTACAATCTAATTATTAGCTAAGAAAGAACTTTAGAGTGCAAAAGACATGTGTTGAAGTTAAACAATTGTTCTTAGGGAGAAGAAATAGTTTATATGAATTCTTCAGCAACAACATGGTCTGTAAAGGCCCCCACACATTACCTTATAATACCAGTCTTACAAGTTCATGTAAAGCCAAACTGTGTCAGATGGTGCATTCCAATTTTTGCCCTATCCATCATACATCACCAGCTGTCATCAATGGTGTTTATGTAAACAGATGCGACTGGGCATTTTCAGTTGTGATAATTTCTCTTGAGTTACCGTGGCAACCTTGGTATTATTACAATGCCATTTGCCATTTATCCAACACATCCTCATACCTAAACAACTGAATATGTAGAGTGTCAGAAACTATTCCTGCGTAACAGCGACAAACGTACTGGACCTTCATCTTCAGTCACAGTTTGGTAAGCTTTAGGCAACAAAACTACTTGTTTTTGCCTTTGGAAAACATTGTAGTTTGGGTTAAAATGCGTTGCTATCTTTGTAACTTACCTACAGCATACCTACATTACCTAAGCAATTTACATTACATTATGTTTATGACTTGACTTCACTACATTAGTAAGTTTAAAGGACTCACTGTTGACATATGGTTTCACATTGGACCTGAAAGTGGTCTTTTATATCATAGTCTTTCCCAACTGTCCTGAATGTTCATCTCCGGCCTCCTCCCTTACAGACTTTTAACTCTTTAGACCATCTCTCCTCACTTTCCTGCTGGAGGTCACCCCACAACATCCAACATAAATAAATCCTTAAAATGTATCCAATGGAGATGCTAAGGCATGGACACAAGTCTAATTCATTGACAATTTCACACTATTAATCAAGTCATCAAGTAAAAAAGTACACTGCTTCAATACTGGGCCACTACCACTGCTTTAAAGACTAACATTAGCAACCCATGCTCCTACCCTTCCAGTCTGCACTGGAGTGTTACCAAGTGCAGCAACTTCACTGCTGGACTTTACTTGGATTTACGGTGACAAATGCCATCAAAAAGGGGGAAATGCGACTTTTAAAAAGGTAAAAATGCGGGATCGCAATTTGTGTCAGACTATAATTAGAGGCATGTCAAACGGGTCACCAGTCATCAACAGTTAATATAAAATGACTTGCTTCATCCAGCTAAATTATTCTTTGAAAATACAGCAAAAAGCCAGCTATGGACATCAAGCAGGCATATAGAAACCAGTGTGGTATCCACATACATGAACTGTACAATATATGTCTTTTGCTGATTATTATATGGCATAGTTATTCTGTCATGTTATGCTGTATTTTGACTGTATTAGATGTGGGAGGGCATTTACAAAAATATTTGTTACATTTGAATCTTAACATGTGGTGAGAATCAGTGTTTCTTTTCACTTTTGAAGTAATTTCATTAGCTGTATCTTGTCTTTTTTTCAAAGTTTGAAGTCACTCATGGCATCATGATTGTTCTGACCCTAGTGGTGGAAGATTATTGTCTGAACACCATCACACATGTCAATAGGGTGGGACCTATATAAAATATCAGTACCTGTCTCTGAGTATGGTTGTTGATCTGAAAGAAAGCCTGAGGACCAGAAATACCATCAGATTAAAAACAGAAAGGCACACAGATTTTGCAACTCTCTGATCTGCTTTCTGGATGTAGCAGCAATCAAAGCACACTGTGAGAAATGAATCCTAATTTTGTGACACTTTATTGTTAGAAAATGTTCGGTCAGGAAAAATACATTCTTGTTGAGCTGGCATCATCCCTCAAAATCGAGTATCCTCTGGCCTAAGTTCCTTTCAGATCATGGTCATGCAGTCAGCCAGACATCATACTGGATGCTTGTGTTTGTACCTTTCTCTCGGGTGGATCCAAGGGTCTCCAGTTGTTGGCTCTGAGCTGGTGAAGCTCATCAAATTTGAGGCTTATGTTCTCGATTGAAAGCTGAAGCATATCCCAGAATCCAGCCAGGTCTGAGGAAACAGGTCGAGGGTGGGCGTTGGGGTTCTATTACAGTAGAGACAGGTGGAGAAAGAAAAAAAGCCAGGTAGCAGAAGAATGAATGACATTATTTTTATATATTCGGTCATCTTCAGCTTTGTTTGTAGAGCAGTTAAAAACATGTTAGCAAAATAATATAGAATACAAAACACAATATGTATATTTAATTACTGGTGATTCAAAAGTGTCAACTTTATCTTACCCCCCTGAAGGGTATATTTCATATTGCTACTCAGTATGTTTTAATGTCTTCAGATAGCTTTTCACACAATATGCAATCGGGGAAACATGATAAACCAGTATCCTCTGGGGATCATGAATATCTGTAACAAATTCCATCCAACCATCCAGCAGTCACGGAGATATGACAGTCTGGGCTGACCTACCAACAGTCCAACAAAGCCTTCAGCTAGCATGGCTGAGATATTTAGAAAGATTTAGTGCCCCCTTGCCCCTCAGTACAGAGTCGATAAAATCTTTTATGTCCCTATGAAATGGGACAACTGTTCAGGACCCTCATACGTCATCAATTGTTGATTGTGCTTATGATGCAACAAGACATTTCTAATATGCCATCTTCTGCTGTGGTGATTTCCCTTGTGTTACCATGCCAATTATAGTACATATCAAGTCATCAAATAAAAGAGAACACTGCTTCATTACCTGGCAACTAGTGGTGCTTTGTAGGCTTACATTTGCAACCCGTGCTCCTTACCTGCCATTCTGCACTGATAACAGAGGAGCTATTTGTAATTTCCAGCCACCTGTTTCATTTGTTTCTATGCAAATTCATTCATTCATTCAAGTAAAGACGGAAATAATTTCTAATGTTTGTATTTATTTGCCCATATATTCACTATCCCTCAGTTGCATTATTGCATTCTTTTGTTTCAAATAAGTGTGAAATAAAACTCTTTTTAGGTATACTTTGATATAAATTTCTGTGACCAGTTCATTCTATTGATGTAGCAAACACAGGTCTGTGTAAGCAAGCATACTGAACAACCACTGTCACCCACAATTTGATTAAAGCTGCCAGTGGTAGGGGTGAGGGTGTAGTAGGATTGGGCCTTTGTGTTTGATATTTAGACGGTCAAAAAAATGATTATCAAAAATATAAATAGGCATCTGGTAAAAAGAAATGAGTGAGGGTGTTTCAGACTCACCAGATTCTCCTCACACAGCTCCCTGAACTGTTGGAACTTCTGGGATATCAGGAGCTGAGCACTTCCTATAGCACTCCTCATCTTTCCGAGGACTATAAGCACAGACACAGTTCTTGAGAAAGTGCACACAACTGTTACAGCACATTTTGTTTTCCTGCTTACCAAGGACACAGCATCTAAATATTATGTTGATGTATAATCCATGATCTACGGTTGGTCTTGATGCATGATTTACGTGACAACATAATTGTTTGGTAACTGACAAAAGTTTTTCTGAAGAGCCCAGGAACCCCAAGTTTTTTCAGCTTCCTAATGAGTGTAGATATACAGCTGGCTTGAATTCCTGTCACACAAAACAGAATTCTGACAGAAGGACTTGAATGCATTTTTCATAGTGGCCCTCATCCTCTTCCCCAGAAGTTTACTTGACGTGACGAAGCAGCTAAAGACACAACACATTTTAATAGGACTTATAACTTTAGATTTGTAGAGGTAATTAAATGATATCTTTCCTACATCGCAATACACAAACCTACACATGACAAATACAGACACACACACAAATACATACTATCTTCAGGCAAGGCATTCTCTCGCTGGTCGAGCTCCATCTGTCGACACCATCCCTCCAGTCGGTCAGTCTCTGCCTGCAGCAGCTTCAGAAACCAGCGTCCATCTCTCTGACACACTGACCGCTGCACCACCTGCCATTCAAACAATCAGATGTTCACAACATGTAGAGACACACCTGCAGAGGTAGTTTGTCTACAAACACTACAATGACAAAGCCAATTATGTGGATAAAACTTAAACATCATATATGCCTTGAAAGTTAATGCTACGTCACCTGTAGTGATTAATGTTATATCAATTTACAAGATCAAAATTCCTGAAATTAAGATTTATACTATTTCATTTAAAGAATACAATTATGTACATTTTTAATTTTCCAAGAAATCTGGCCTTTTATTACAGTATACACTTATGTATACTTTAAATCAGCTGTAAAACCCAATTTATATATCTATAATTCTTTGTACCATTGACCTTCACCAACTTCCTTCAATAATCTCTTTATCTCTTTAACCATCAATGTGTCTGTTAGACCCGATCCCAACTAAAGAAGCTCTACCTTTACTTTGCACGTCTATACTCGACATGATCAGTCTGTCCCCATTTACAGGACATGTACCACAGTCCTTTTAAGTAGCTGCAATCAAACCGCTTCTTAAAAGCCTACACTTGACTAGAGGTTTTACCACGGGGAGGGATGCTGTTTTCTGGGGGAAAGTTCACTAAAGTATCTGTTGGGAAGGCTGACCGTTGCAGTGATTGCGTTTATTGCATTGATTGAGATGCCAGAAACAGTAATCCACAATAGTGGAAGGCAACAAAGACATGGTGAGTTAAAGCATTTTGCTCTGAATCCCATCACATAATCACCGCCATTCAACTGTGGAAGCTGCCTGGCTCTGCTGCAGGGGACAGATGCCGTTTTTCGGGCAGAAATGTGACGAGAGTCAGTAGAACAAAAAGGCTGACTGACACTATTCCATGTGGCTAATCCCATTTGAAACAGGTTTGGATGAATCGCTGCAAAATGAAAATAAATTTTATAAGTAAAGTAATTTATTTATTTCATCATTAGGCAATTTGATGAGATAGTATGAAAAATTCCAAAAGAAGAAGCAAACTTTCTCATTTATTTATTTTAGGTTTGATTGAGTTGTTGATGTCAGAAACTTGTCCAGAAAGTATGAAACCATGCAATACTGTAGTTTATGTGTATTAAGCTGTGGAACTAACCCAATGAACAGGCTCAGTAGGTATCACACAAAGACAGACTGTATACCGAGGAAGCCAGCACGAGTATATGAGAAATATAATATCTTTTTTATGAATGCAATAAATATTAACACATTCACATAAAAAAGTTTCAACGGAATAAACATTTACTTTAGAAAAATCTAAGTCAAAATATATTTATAAAGTGGATTATTCTGCTCTGAACCTATATTTTGCGGGATGTGTGGCACTCACAGGACCAAATAACTTCTAGATGTGATAGAACTATTTCAATACTAGACCGAATCCATAGTTTGTTGCAAGAAAGTAAAAATTAGTGGAGGTAAATTGACAGATTCTATGTTCCGGAAAAAAATAAAAAGACTTATTATTGATTAGAAATAAAAAAATAAAAATGATTTGATGACTATAACCATTTAGTAACTATTTACATCACAGCTATTTAAATTAAAACATGTTGCCAAATTTTCTTTGGGCCTCTCCCAATCCAGTGAAAAATGAGCAGTTGTTGAGGTTTAGAATACACATACAGTGTATTCTATGGCCAAACAAGTCTGTGATGTATGTGCTTGCCTCTGTGTCCACTCCACAAGAAAAAAAAAAAACTCTTATATGTACAAAAAATTCAGCAATATTCATTTTTTTTTTTATTTTGATGAAGAATTTAATTTCTGTTAATTCCTCAGACATGTTTGTATATACATCATAGATAAAAACCCACTATTGATATACTGGTCACAGGTTGTTTTTTTTCATAATGCTGTGATTAAAAGAGCAATGGAATATTTAAGTCCTTATCTTCAACACCATATTGGGTTAATGATGAGAATAAGCTACATTTCTAACAGAAATGACATCCCTGAAAACACATCAAACTCAACAGTAGAGACCAACAAAGATTATTTTATCATCATTAAGTGTGATCCATTATTAATCTTTTTCATAATTTGATTACTCAGTTACAGTAAAAATTGTATCCAAAAATGACAAGTGATCATGAGAGGTTAACAGATCCTTTGCATGTTCTCATATTGGCATAAAATCCAGATAAGATTATGGACACTTTGATTTAAACTCAGGCAGGTACTGAAGATGCATCTTGGCCTGCTCACAAATCTGATTGCAAACCATCTTTGTTTTCTCCACTGCATGCAAATCAGGTTTGGCCTCTTCCATTACAGAAGGAGGTGGTAATGCACCTGAAGCTGTTAGGTAACTGACACACAGGCAAGAAGAAGTAATTCTTCACTTTAGCAGTTTAGTCATAGAATTGACAGTTAAGATAGCATTAGCCTACATTTAGAGGCTATCGCAAACACATGACTGAGTCAAGACAACAGTTTTACTGTCTCCAGAGGCTCTCATTAAAGTAAAGACAGCTAATGAATAGATAAATCTTAATGTTTGTCAGGATGACGTTTGATTTCCCAACTTCTGTTGTCTCATTTAGCAACTTGCTAGCTAAAACCTGTTCTGATGTTAATGTGAAATTTTCCTAAGCCTGTGTTAACCACAGACCTTATTTTGGGCATCTGACAAAGCTCATGTAGAAAACCCATTGACTTGTGATTTAGCTAAATGCTAACTTGTTTCCGGATTTCTCATTCTTGTAGCGCTCTGGAGCAGCTCAGTGCACCAACTGTATGATTGTAAGTACTGAAACCACTGGAGCCACTTTTCATGTTGCTTTAGGGACTATTCACACAGAGACTAGTCACTGCAGGTGTGGTCGCTTTAAAAAGCCCTCTGAAAGGCTTGTTTTGAAAAAAACAGCATTGAGTGCCTGTGTAGTGTGGCTGCATGCGCACCCAGCCATCATATGTAATCAATGGGAAACAAGGTGCAACTCCTATGCCTTGTGCTGTAGAGCTGAACATTTTTCAACCTTTAAAACCACTAGAAAGATGCAACATGCAGCGTAACTGCTTTGTAACTTCAGCTTTTTGTTTGCACTTGTGCTACAAAGCACACTTTTCACATTTGATTTGATGATTAAAATAAAATGTTAAGGCTTTGATTGTAGATGATCCACATCTTGTAAGAATTGGGTTGATTGTGTTGAAAGAGGCTTAAAAGGCTCCATAGAGATGAACTGCAGATTTATGAGTGTTCTGTCTCCAAGCAACCCCTTTCACATTAAACAGTGTTGTAACTTACACTTATAACATAAGAATATTCATTAATGCAGCTTTAACAAGAACTTAGCATTATGAAAAAGCAGAAACTGAGTGCCATTAATAAGTGAGTATTTCTGGCATGATGACTGTATTTGTAAGAAATGAACGCTGTTGACAGTCTTTAGACCTGTCAATGAATCAGCTCCCACATACCTCCAAAATAGAAGAGCTGTTGAAGTTGACATCAAGTGGGTCATCTGATACACTGTCTATCCAGGGGTCTGGAGGGGGGAGGATGGACGGGTCAAAGCCTACATCCTCATATTCATCAGAGGCACAGGCGTGGTAGTGGTTCCCTGAGCCCTGGATGCTGACGGTGGAGGTGGTGGCATCGCGAGAATATTGCCGAGAGATGGCACCAGATGACAGGACTTCCATGTCAGTGTCCGGGGAGTCTAGAGGGGTGTCCAGCATGTCCGGCATGTCCAGATCTGCCTGAAAGGATTAATAAATAATTGTCAATAACTGACTGAATGAGCAGATGAGTTTTTGAAAAGTTTACATCGTCTCTGAATTATATTCAGTTTAATTAGATCGGGTAGAATTCCATTGCATGGCTGTGGGTCATTGTGTTTTTATAGTCAAATCGTCCAAGCAGACTATCTATTCTGATCAGATGCATTGCAGTGCATTAAAAGTGGCTCTGATGGCTGCTGTTAGGTACCATTGCTTTTAAAAGTAACTCATTACATTACAAGACAACTGCAATGAAAAAGTAATTTGTTATGTTACTGCTTAGAAGAGTATCATGTTAGAGTAGTTTGGAGTTAACAAAAATTAAAGCAAAACCTCTTTGCAACTTGTTGTGCATGTGGGTTATATTGGTTATATGGTGTGTAGCAGACTGTACATGTACCTTCCAATGTATTGACTCTACTGTCATTGTGTAGTCTTTACAGCCCACAGTTGGTAAGTGTGCAACCTAATAATAGGAATGACATATGCTATATAACATTTACATCTTTATTCTGCTAACAATCTGTCAGTGAACTGGGAAGAGGCAGACAGTTTTAGGTACAGCTGTTTCAATGGAAACAAGACAACAAGCACTTCTCCTCCAGGCACAAATTGAATTTCACTGTAATGTTGTTCTTGTTCTTTTGGCCCAAAAATTCAAAACAATGTGAATAACTTCACCAAGTTAATGCTGTCCTCTCTGCCACCTCGCTACATTGAATTAGCTAGCTAGGCGTGCACACTGACAAAACTGTAGGTTTATTATAGCCACCTGCTGAGCAGCAGGAGAGGAACAAAAGCAGTGACAATGCTTCAGGGATTTTATTTTTATTTTATTTGTTTTATCATGCAGACGTATATTAACATCTTAATCTTACTCTGATGATGCTCATAACAGGTAGTCTGAGTGGTAGTCTGATCAAAAATTTGAGGGACACCTCTACATGAGTTATAACCACTGCTGAACCCGATTAGTCTTCTATATAGCCACTTTGGTAAGGGAGCAACTTGAGCGTGTGCAGCCCCTCACATGCAGCGCCTGTGATATTTAAATGTGTTTTCTTCATTTTAAGCCTGTCACCATCATATATAATGAGAAAGGATAATCAAAAAATCTTGTGTATGTCCTTCTTATAGGGATAGGGATTAGTGCTGATATGTAGACATATGAAAGGTTTAATGATATTATTAACTGGAAATGAATGTGCCAATGTCTCTCAGGCGACGTTACGGAGTAATGCAAAAGTAATGTAACATGCAGTGTAAGGAATTACTTTCTACAGGCACGGACACAAATTTGATTAGTAATACTTGACCACTCCGTGATATCCAGAGACTGATAGCCAATAATCTTGTTGTTAAGTTTTCTGTGGCTTTTGTATACAAATGTTGCTCCCTTACTGACCACAGCTTCATAAACATTGTCTGAACTCTTTACAAGGAAAATATTTCCACCGCTGGGTTCAGTCATTAATATGATGGGACCCTCACAGTGGTTAACTCTCAAAAGACACCCAAAATAGAAAATTAATATTGCAAAGAAAATATATTTTATACAAGAGAAAAATCTGGGCATGCACACTTCTACCAAGGTTGCACAATGATATCAACAAGTATGATTTATCAACAGAAAATATTATCAATTATTTTATTATTATTGGCTACTGGTTTTGGATTTAGTTCAAAATACATATAGGTACAATCATGTGATACATGCGCCAAATATTTCCATGAAAGTCAAAGCAGTAGGTCAAGAGATAATGGATTTCTTAATTGTTACACAATGTTAATAAATCCCTTAAAAAACTGACCTTGGATCTGGATCCACAGTAAAACTAAACCAAGGCCCAAGGCCTAATTGCCACAGAATCTGAGGCCATTTTGTAGGATTTAGTGACATCTAACAATGTGGTTGCAGATTGAAAACAACTGACGACTCCTTGTTACGGCCAACGCCGAGCACTGCCTCCGTTTTTCTGTGTGTGTGTGTGTGTGTGTGTGTGTGTGTTTGCCTGTCTCTTGGTGTTGTTTCAGAATGTGGGTGCTCCTCCCCCTTCTTGGCCTGAGGGACTCTGAGTGGACCGGCACCTGGACGACGCACCAATCGGGACGGAGCAATTCGCGGAAGTGGCTATACATTTCTGGCCAGCATGGCAGTCGGGGCGGCTGTGATTTCTATTGAGCAGCACGCCACTGTGTCTCCCGAAATTTTACGGACATTTGAATTCCCTGTGATTGAGACACTTGTTAATTGTCTGCGGACTGGGCCAGGTTTAGCCACATTAGAGTACTGATCATACACACGTGTAGTTTTCTTTGTTAGATCCACTAGGAAGAGGGGTGCTGTCTTGACTGTGTTTTTGTTTGGAGTAATCAGGAAGTAGACAGAGAGGTTTTATTTTCATTTTGTTTTAAAACAGTAGCTCAGTTTTACAGGTCCTCTTTTGGTTATATTTGTTTCTTTGACTTAACAGCACTCGCAGGCCCTCTGTCCTTCACTTATTGGTTGTGTTTTTTTTGACGATCCCGCTTCTGTCGAATAAATAACTCTAAATTACCAATTACATCTGGTTTTATGTTGCTGCCTTTTCCCCTATCGAGCTGGGCCGTAACACTCCTCATCTCAATTTCCCTAAAAAATACAAAAAAGGCTTAAGACGCTCTGTAGAGTAGGTGACTTTTTGTTTGTGGTTTGTCCGTTCTGGGCTACTATGGAAACATGGTAGTGCAACATGGCAGACACTGTGAAAGAGGACACACTCTGTAGATAAAGGTTGATTCTAACCAAAACAAATATAATTCTTAGTTTTAGGTGATTATACATTAATGGAAATTTGAATGAATGAATGAATATGACATTCCAATTCTGTCCCTAAATGTTCCACACTGGATGTATAAAAATCTCCTTTCCAATCTTTTGTCCATTAATTAACATTAAACAGACTTGGAAAACACTTGGAAGAGGCAATGATTTTAGATGAGTCACTTGATAACAAAACAGCATCAGTGGAGCTTACCTGTACAGCTGCTGTCACACTGTTGGAGCGCTGGAACCGACGATACCTGAAGGAGAAGACTCACAGTAAATACTTAACACCAAGATTTTTTTCCTTTGCTTTCATGCAACAATTTCAAGATGAGGATTGAAGGATTTGTTAGTAGCACACTCATATTTCAGTGATGATGACCCTCTCCAAGTCTCTGTTTGGGGTCCTCCAAACATCCTAGCAGAGAACTGTAGACCCTGACTGGCGATACTATGGTGAAGTGGAAAGAACACTTTGAAGAAGTGCTGAATCCAACCAGCATGTACTGTGTGGAGGATGCAGAGTTAACACCTAAACCATCTTATCTCTACTCAACCATACCTCAGCATTTTATTAAATGAGGTATGGTTAAATGTTAAACAGTTTATTGTATATCGTACTTTATTGTTTCGATATGTGCCCTTGTATTTTGATTGTATTTGTACTTAATGTACTCACTGCTTTGATAACATTATTTCCCCTTTGGGATTAGGCTATAGCTCAGCGGGTAGAGCAGTTTGGCTTGCATGTTGAAGTATCCATGAGCAAGATACTGAACCCCAAATTGCTCCTGATATGCGGTCTCTGCCATATGTGAGGGCCCTGTGATGAGCTGGTGAGTTGTCCAGGATGTACCCTGCCCTCGCCCAAAGACAGCCGGGATTGGCTCCAGCAAAAAACCCAGTGAGCCCATAAAAGGGACAGACAATTACGGACGGTTACAGACAATGGATGGATTAATAAAGTTAAATAAAGTTAATAAAGTCCATCTTTCCGACTATACCCCTGTCCAGGGAGCTGTAGGAGTATGGTTTTTCTATGAATCATTCATTCCGCATAGAAATTGAGTGAGTGTCCATATCCTTGGCACGAAGTCAAACACGATTTCCAATGTTGCAGGATCATCCTTTGTTACTGAATTTGTTTGTGATCTGCATCTAAAGGTCCACCATGAGTACTGCTCCCACTAGGTTGGGAGAGAGTTGTTACCCAATTAGTTATACCTTGAAATATTTCAAGGTCTTGTTTATAAGTGAGGGTACAACAGAGCATGAGTTTGAAAGGCAGATTGGTGGAGCATCATGTTGTACTGGACCATTGTGGTGAAAGGAGAGCTGAGTGTAAAGATGAAGCTCTTGATTTAGCAATCTACATTCCAACACTTACCTATGGTCCCTGAGATCTGAGTAGTGACTGAAAAAAAAGTGGATACAAGCGGCTTGACACCTTGGTGCATCTTATTGGAGGTTTTCTAGGCCAAGTAGTAAGAGAGATAAAACAAGCTGGAGACACTATATATCTCATTTAGCTTGTGGATTTCTTCAGATCTCCCAGGAGGAGCTGGAAGATGTTGTTGAGAAGAGGGATATTTGGACTACTTTGTTTAGCATGCTGCCAATGCAACAAGGCTACCGAAGAACAGGTTAGCAGTGAAGTGCAGACACATTGATGTCTTTCACTCCATCCAATTTCTACTGGGCAAAGTCTTGCATGGATGAAATGCGCTTAGATACAAACAGTCCTACAGCCGAACAGGAGGGTCAATATTCAAACTGAACGCCCATTCACTGCAGGGATGGTAATTCTTTAGATGTGCTACAGTAGCTACATTCACAGATATGTGTTTTTCTTGCTTGCTCTGAAACCAAATGTCCAGCCTTGTTCGTGTGTTCTATATATCAAATGCTAAAGTATATACAGGACTAAAGGTCACAAAAGAAAAAGAAAAGATGATAAATAAAGACACAAGTGTGCCTCACCCTCTGTCATCCTCCACTTGCACCCCTACAGAGGTGAACTTGGATGGGTCCTCTGGATCTGGAATCTCCTCTGGTCCATCCACCTACAAGAGACAGTATAAATCTGTCATAATTATGACAAATAATACAATCAAAGTATTGAATATCAAAAACTGTGTTTGGCTTCTTTTTGTCTAAAGTGGAAATGCGAGTGCCAATTGCAACTACATGATTAAATCAGATACATCATATGAAGGGCAGCACTGATCGATTTCCATCAATCATATAGTCGAAGGATCACACTAGCCATAAGTGCACTTCTTTGGGGGGGCAAAGAGTTTCATACGATTCTGACCACACCTTTACATAATTTTTAGGAACCAGACTCTGCACCTCTCTTCTTCTGGTCTTCTTTGAGCTCATTTCTCGCTTCAGGTTTACACTGAAGACTAATATTTCATGAAGTGTTGGACCAAGTAACAGGATCCATCTGGCCCATTTCCTGGTCCATTTGGACTCATCATTGATCAATGTCATTCATTTCATGGTCAGTGGTTTTAATTTTTTGAGGATTGAGTTTTTCGATGGTGAGTGAATGTGAACACCAGGTCTTGCTTTTTCAAAGTATTCTTGATTTGCGGAGGGAATAGTGACTTGTAAGTAGAAGTGAATATGCAGGAACATATACACAGGGACTACATAATGTCTAAAGCTGGGCTCATACTATAGGACAGTGAAATTGGGTTGCTTAGCAAATAAAGAGAATCTTCACAGATAATCTTCTCTCTAATCTCGAACCTGCACACACTGCAAGATGTAAAAATAATGGCGAATTACACACTACAGGATATTATTAAGATTATCATGCCATTTCTCTAATGTGATCTCAAATGTGAATAAACGGACAACTTGCTCTAGTAACGTTAAAAGTTTTCAGTGAGAAAAAACGAAAAGCATATGAAACGAGTCCGGATGATAAAATGGTCAGTCGAACACTGCCAGTATGGGCTGTTTATCGTTCAGTGAGAACAGGAGGTGCTGTTGGTTTTATTATCTGTCGACAGTAGTATGCTAGCTAATATTGGTCTGAATATGAAGGATATCTCTCTCACTGGTTATTGTGAAAGTACTGACATGATGACAATCGCGGCCACCCAGATTTTGAATCCTTGATATCAAACACATTTGATATTTATTGGTGAGCAATCTTAGGCCCTGATATCTGGGGCACTTTGGAGGTTTAAGACTAGATCAGTACACTGCTCACATTACCAGATAATCTGGTTGGACCTTCGGGACTGACCAAGATCTCTGCCCAGATTTCTTCTCTGGCGGTCAGCAGGAGCAAATTGGGGTTAAATGTAAATTAAACTGTAAAAGAAACCCATCGTTTCTTCTGTTTCTCTTGATCTCCACTGCTGTCTCATAATTACCTGGATGCCTATGGAGAGACATTTGCCCTTCCTGAGTGCTTCTTTCCTGTAATCATCCCGGTGGTCCTCAACAACTGGCCTCCTTGTCAAAATTGGGGTAGGGGTGCTGACTGTCATGGTGCTGTTACTGACATGTTGGCTGGCAGGCCCATGGACCTACACAAATCCAAATATTAAGTCCATTATAATTACAATATTCAGAAAAACAATGAAACATGTTTATATACAAAGAAACATTTTGGGTGGCAGAAAGCAAATGTTGATCTGTCCATTGACAATACACTTCACAATTTAAAAAAAGGAATAAGAAAAGCATTCACCTGTGCATTAGCAGCTTCTATGGCAGCTGTCAATGCCTTCATGCTGTCAATGCTTTCTGTTGAGTTACTGAGCCCTGATTGGATGGTCATGTCACCTCTCGGTCCTTCCTCTTCCATGTATGCATCCTGGTCAGTTTCGGAAATGGAACATTGCTTTCAAGACACAATCTTATTATTTGCTACATAGCTGTGTATTTAACCCTGTGAGAATGAATTGCACTTTGAAAACTGGAGACTTTACATTCATAAGAGACAATTTTTTAAGAGCTAGCTTGTTTGATTTTTTTTAAGCGCTAGCTTGCCTCTCCATAAATGAATGGCCAACACAGGAGGGCCAACTCCTCAGGTCACGACTCTGCTGTCTACTTACAGGAGAAGGAGAAAAATCTTTCATTAAAGGACAACAATGTGAACATCTTGTGATCCATCTATCTCAAACTGGAACGACCATCATTGAACTGTAAGGACACTCCCACACAGAGTTTAAAAGCCTGCAACTCCCCTCTAGTTAGTTGGAACTGAAGAAGCCCCTTGGATGAGAGGTGAAACATCTTAAAAAAAAATACTGAAACACTTCCATTTGTTCTCAATACAGCACTTAGAATTTTCTCGTCTTTGTATTTTTGGAAATGGACACGCATCTTGGAGCAGGTGTCTGAACCTCCAGCGCTGAGTTATACGTCCTAAAGGTAGTTTTGGCCTTACTCTTTGGATACATAATTTAACCAATAGATGTACTCATGATCTAAAACTACATGAGGGGCAGATTAGTCTTTGTGCAGTACCTGTGCTGACTCTGTGCTGCTCTGTGCTGTGATCGAGATGTAGGGCTTGGAGGCTGTTGAGCAGGTAGAGGTCCGGGGTGGCACTGGTGGAGGAGTTTTCTTATAGGTGGTGATGCAAGATGAAACTATGAAGAAAGAAAACATAAGAAGGAGAAAAGAACGTTTTTGATAAAAAATTTAAACCATATGAGTTGAATTACCTGCTTATTGCAGCTGACTTCCTAAATCATTTCCATTCCAAATCACAAGGTTTGTGTCTGATTCAATTTGACTTGATTCAATTCAATACTGATTTAGTTAGGAATGTTTCATGCCATTGCTGTTTCAATTAAATACACTTTGGGAGAACTGATACTTTACATTTTAAAACCTCAATATGGTCTAGACCTGGTCCAATTGAAAAGTTTATTGAGAAAACTTTTGTAGAATTGGCATTATAAAGTAAAATAAAATAAAATAAAATAACTTTATTAAAACACAGTAGTGTATTAAAAGGTTGATTCACGATTTTTTACTCTGGTTCAATTGAACTATAGTTGGCTGTATTCTGTAGTGTGAAAAACCTCAAAGCCTTTGTTGCTTTGAACTGGAATCTGTCCTTTGCAGGTCCATTGGTGGAGCTTTCACTAAGACTAACATTCATTTCTTTCTTATTCCATACTGCAGGGTAAACAAGAAATTTCATTTTATCCATATGTGCATTCTTATTTAGCCGGTGGCTCCAGAAAATTCAAAAATAGACATGAAATGACATTCATTCATGCTTGTGTGTTCATAAATAACATGCACCCTGAGG
This sequence comes from Sparus aurata, assembly GCF_900880675.1. NCBI lineage: Eukaryota > Metazoa > Chordata > Actinopteri > Spariformes > Sparidae > Sparus > Sparus aurata. Next base: position 4,185,812 of record NC_044207.1, on the reverse strand, counting down.
GGGGAACAAACCTGCTTGTTAGCTTTGCATCTAGCTGCTGATAAATATCTGAATATCAATGCCCAGCTAGGAAGAAAAACATACACTGCTCAAAAAAATTAAAGGAACGCTTTTTTTCATTGGGTATGGCATGAGGTCAACTGAACCTGTCTGATAATGATCTGGTCGGTCAAATAGCAGAGGGCGTTGTTAATCAGTTTTAGCTGTATTGGTGTTGATGGAATTAACAACAGGGGCACTAGAGTGGCAACAGTGAGAAAACCCCCCAAAACAGGGCTAGTTTTGAATGTGGAGGTCATTTGAAGTTTCTCCCTCTAGATCTTTTTTGGCTGGTTTTCCACTAATGCTGGTTTTGGCCAGAGTCATTATCACTACTGGCAGTATGAGGCAATTCCTTAACCCTACAGAAGTTGCACAGGTTGTCCAACTCCTCCAGGATGGCACATCCACACGTGCCGTAGCAAGGAGATTCAATGTGTCTCCCAGCACAATGTCCAGAACATGGAGGAGATTTCAGGAGACAGGCAGTTACCCTGGGAGAGCTGGACAGGTCCATAGAAGGTCCTCAACCCATCAGCAGGACCGATATCTGCTCCTTTGTGTGAGGAGGAACAGGTTGAGCACTGCCCGTGCCCTATAGATTGACCTCCAGCAGGATGAAGGAAATTATACAATTGAATGGCCCTCACGATCACCTGACTTAAACCCGATAGAACACTTCTGGGACATCATGTTTCGGTCCATCAGGCGCCACCAGGTTGCTCTTCAGACTTTACAGGAGCTCAGGGATGCCCTTACACATATCTGGGAGGACATCCCACAAGACACCATCCGTCGTCTCATTAGGAGCATGCCGCGACGTTGTCAAGCATGCATACAAGCACATGGGGGCCACACAAGATATTGAGAAGCATTTTGAGTTGCAGAAATTACATGGCAAAATGGACTATCCTGCCACATCATTATTTCACTTCAGGGTGTCTATACAATCAAGCCCTCTGAAAACTTCCATTAAAAGATGTGGCATCCTTTCGTTCCTAAGACATTGCCTTGTCCATATCTGTATAGATATCCAACGTATTTTTTTGTTCACATTGAGATCTGATGTGTTTTCAAAGTGTTCCTTTAATTTTTTTGAGCGGTGTACATAGCCACATACAGCTGCAACACACTGTCTCTGGCTCTCACTATCACACACACATATTAACCTCGTAACTGTCACCACTGAAGAGAACAAATGTAAAAACTCTCTGACTCTGAAACCAAGTTTCATATAGTAAACTAGTTCTCTACAGCACTGTGCACAGCACACTGAGAGGACCAAAGAGCTCAAGGTGTAAGGTTTATTTGTTTGTTATTATTAACTTATTTACCATTCAACAACACATGGTCAGAGAAACTGTAAGCTGTGGTCCCGTTAAGCTACACCCAAACAAAAAGTATTGTTTATGGTGAGTGTTGAGGCATACCTGACTAGAAGAAGAAGAAGAAGAAGAAGAAGCTACACCTGAAATTCAAGAGCAAACACTGTGTGTGTGTGTGTGTGTGTGTGTGTTGAGCAGACATCATTGTCAGGTAGACTTTCAAAAAGAAAGATATAATGACGCAGAACTACAGTCTGCAGAGTGGAGGCAGGGGGGAGGGCAAGTGAGACAGCAAAGGCAAATGTCAATAAAGAAATTTGAAGCATATTTTTTGATACATTGAATCAACTGCTGCAGTGTCTCCCACTCACATCTAACACCAGATTGAAAAGTTGAACATTTTCCAAACAGAGGAACACTTAATTTCAATGTATTACCGTCCTTTTCACAACTTTAGGCGCGAAAAGGACCACCTCGGTAGCTAACTAGCTAGCCAGCTAATTGTTTTTGCTGATCAGTACATGACAGTCTGCAATTTAATGTACTGATGATAATGTCTCTGGCCCCTGTCTTTGGTGAAGTAGGAATGTGTTGAACTCAACCATTAAAAAACTAAATCCAGAGTCAATATAAATATTCAAACTGCAGCTGTGTGTCCGTAAACCTGTGCTACTCCTTTAACTGAAGAGTTGAAAGAGTGTGTACAGCACTCAACCTCAGACCTCAAAATATCAACAATAATAAGACGGTCTCAGTTGGGATTTTCAGCAGAGCTGTGAGCATGAGCAATATCCTGAAAATAACAACTTCAATAACAACATCCAGCATAGAATAATAAGACAGAGCTCAGTTCAGTGGTTGGTTGTAATTTACTCTGCAGTCATTAAAATGCATAAAACTACATACACTTCTATATTTTTAAATTTAGGTCTTTAAAAGCTCATATAAACTATATTTTGCTGGATTGGAAATGTAACTGGCTACAGAATGCATCAATCATCTGGAGGCTGGCAAAACCCTGCTCGGAGAGGGGAGAAAGATCACTTGTCTACATGATCACACATTGGCTGTGGTAGGGTATAGATGCTCCTATGTGCTCCAATGAGCTGTCAAACAGCTGCCATCTCAGGGGGTGCATCCAATTTAACCTAAATTGCATCCACAGTTCCCTCACTTGTGTCTTTTCCTCGTGTCTCAGTCTCTCTCACCGAGGATTCCTCTGCAGTTTCAAGTGAAGTGATCGTTTCTGATGACGGCTGCAGCTGATCACAGCTGGATCAGCTGTCAGCCAGCTTTAACAGCTGTGGAGAGGTCAGATTAATTTGTGTATGCACATTGCCCCCAAACATGCCATAATCTATATATTCTTTTAGTTACAACACAGAGTCACTGAGAGATTTAAATAATCATATAAATTGATGTGCCCGAGTGTAATTGCACACAGTTCTCTTAATAGACACTTAAAAGACACACTTTTATTGTTTCTTACAGTGCAGGTAGTTTAATGTGTTCCTCATTAATAAGCTTAATTTCATTAATGATCATTTTTGGGTTCATAATGTTGCTGAACCTAGACCCGACCAACTGAATCCACCTCAGATCATAACACTGCCCCCACAGGCGTGTATTTGAAAGTTAGAGTCTCTCAGATTGAGATATTTGTACTGATACTGATACTCATGAAAAATGGGAGTGAAAACAAGACAGTCAACTGTAACAGCTCAGCTTAAGTTCAACCAGCCAATCATGTCTCCGCTATCAAACTTAAAACCACTCTTCTCTCTGCTGTCAGCTGTCATTACAGGCATTCGTGTAGCCTCCTCCACCACATCCACCTCTAGCTCTTCATCCAGTAGCCAGGTTCTACTCGCCAGATTCCCCCATCATCATCATCATCTCCAGGATCTTTCCTCCTCCATCACCCCCACCACCAGTGTCTAGACTCCATCGGGGTTTCCTATTGTACACATCGCTTCATCACCTCCCGTTACCTCATCGCAATGGAGTCTAACCGCCAAAGACTTTCTCCTTCTCTTTTGCACACATGGCGATAAATCTTCATGTTCACTCAAAAAACTACGAGTCTCTCCTGACTGAACTGTCTGTGAACTGGACCATGCCTTCGAACGATTATTTTCACACAGTACTAAATTGTTTCCACAATGCGTTGCATGATCTAGTCTCAATGTGAATTGTTCTTCAAGTTGTCAATATATATCATAATTTGTAGTTGACAGGGTTAGTGTGCCGTAATTACCAAGAGCCCCTCTCTGTAGATACATCAAACTTGGCATTTCACATCTGTTGTGAGCCTCCTCCATCTTTCTGTAATTCTGAAACTTAAAAACAAACGTTGAGTGTTGGCTGTGAGGGTGCCTAAGGGCTAAACAAGAAATATGAGGATTATCCTCATAGAAGGTGGTTTTTAACCTTTAAAGTTACAGGGAGGAGAGAGTGGAGTCCCTCCCATCTGTTGAATCAGTCTTCCTCAGTGGTGAACCCATTGCTTCTCTCTTTGCTTGTCTCCAGACAGAGCTGGCTTGTCGTAATTCAAGTGTTTCAGCACAATATGCGGGTTGCTTTTGGACAGGGTCAGGGCAGCTCATCACTTGGTTTTTGATGCATCAACACAATGCTAAACATTCACTGGGGCTTCTTTTGAGAGGGGGATCTTTTGCTCTTACTCTCAGCAGTCAGCTCCTTTGACTGACATGTTAAGTGTTGAGAAACTGCTTGGCTGCTTGTATGTCAAAGGAAGCCTGTCCTCATCAGAAAAACAACCATATAGGTCAACTGCAAAAGGAACTTATCAGGACCCATATTTACATTACTTGTTAGGCAGAGACCTCTACTGTAAGTTGTAATAAGCAAAATTAGAAAGTCAGGTGAGGTAGCACAAAGTGGGAGAAAAAGCTAATACTGCCATACGCATGTCATAAAAAGAACACTTTACATTACAGCACATGACAATAACATGCTAGTAGTGTGGCAATAGTTAGGTAACACCATGTAATTACCAAAGTAATAATCAGATAATAGCTTGGTATTAACAATGGGTATACCTGTTTGGAACATGAGCTATTATCTGGTTATAACATTATATAATAATAATACATAATTATAATACATTAGGTAATTACATGGTGTTACTTACCTATTACCTCATTATTACCACACTATTAGCATGTTATTACAGTGCTGTAATTATAAGTGCTACCCACAAATATAAGTATAGTTAGATCTAACTGTACCCATAAGATGGCACAGTGATATTCTAAGTCTATTAATTCAAGTATTCACACAGTTAATGATTTGTTATCAATTATATGATCACATTGATGGCTTGCATTGGACTACCTTTGTGTTACTGCTTAGTGTGCTTATTGTGATTGGATGTTGAGCTTGCTTAGTGGCACAGGCCTCAGGTCTCTGAACTACATGGAGTATTCTCAGCTCTCAGTTGCAGCAGTGCTTCTCCCCACCTCCTGATTTCCTTAAGCCTGGATACTTAAAGTATCACTTCACATTGCATCTTTCCTCATAAGCCTTCAGGAGTCCGTGAAAACTTCTGCCCGGCTCCCACACAAGAGAGTGAGCTTGTTGTCTTCACATATCATATATATATATATATATGTACAGGCTATACCTGTATGGGGCATCTACTTAAATTAGAATTTTTGTATCAAACTATGCAAAACTCCTTTCCTTCTCTAATTTGCACCAGTCTCCCAGTATGAGTCATGACCTTGTATAATGCCATCTGTAAAAGATCCACTTCCTGGCCTCTTCACTGATCAGATACATTTATCTCAGACTTGGCAAAAAGCCATCAGCTCAACTGGTCTGCATGACCACCAGCATCAATGTCAGGTCAAAGTCGGCTACTTTGCCACTTCCATCTGCGGGTAAGTATCCATCACCAGCCTGATGTTTAATTTGATGCACGCTATTAACACTTGAAATGCAGCTTTGTGTAGATCCTGGTAAAGGTTTTGAGGCTCAATTACTTGTAGCTGATTGGAGATGAACCAAGGATGTTTTAAATGACAGCCTTTTCAACAGTATACAATACACTGTATACATATTCATCTTTCTCGTGTCAGAAACACTGAAATCACCTCCAACACATTTGAAAATCAATCAAACGGGACTTGAAGCATGGGTGGATGTCAGGAACCATGGCTCTGTGCAAGGCTAGCTCAGGCTTAGGTCATACTACACAATAGGCTACATTTTCCTGCTATGTGATTTTAAACTTGTTTATCATTGTTATGAACAAATGCCATGACGATTAACCATTTTCACCTTTCACCACGTTCAAGGAGAAAACAGTGGAGACGAATTAACATCCAATCTTGTATGACCTCATTCACTAGAATCACACAAAAAAATGGTGACTGTAGATCTGCTCCCACTAAGCCTTGTGGAAGAAGAAGGTTCTGGAGAGCTTACAGCGTTTGCTGAGCCATAGTACAAGCCAGACCAGACCAGATTTACATGGCAGCCATATTCCTGCCATGCTATGCTCAGGATGGGAAACTCAGATTCTGGGATAAAGTTATGCTGCTGGGTTCCAGGTTGAAAGTTGTATTAACTTAGAGACTCTGACATATTGTTATAATTTCACTGCCTTCTGATTGAACAGCAAAACCTGGAGGGACAACGTGCAATATGGTCTACTGCTGTAAAAAATTAGCCTTTTTAATCTCTACAGTCTGTGTCATTATAGACACACCCTAAACCTGCCTGCATTTTGTGTTGCTGTGTTTGTTTCTCTCTGACTTTTTTGGCATCGTCTGACAGCGCACAATTCAGAGAAACTGGAGAGACTACAACACAGATCAGAGATCACACTGAGCAGGCATTCCAAGGCTCTTCCGAGTGTATTACATGAATGCTAATCTCTCAGTATCTTTTCTTTGTGTGGATATGGAGACAGTTATATGGCTAATGTCAAGTGTGCCCTCAGCAACTGAATGAAGAACACAGAGAGGGCTGGTGGGAAAGTTGGATCTGTGAGGAAGCAAAAAGACAGGAGGTGATTAGCTGGGCTTACATGGCTCATCAGCCTGCTCTGCTTCTTAACTCACACTGACCTCATTTAAGTTGTATTTTACTATTTAAACCTCTGACTCTGCTTTCTCAGTTTTTCACCTGTATTTTTCATTTTGTTGTATGCTGACCTTACAATGAAAATAAAGGCATTGTGATTCTGATCCATCTGTCTGTCTGTACAAAAAGTTGAGACTTCTTTGCACTGATGAAGAATATGTATTATTAAAATGTTTTAATTTTTTTTGCAAGAACTTAATGCTGCCAGCAAATAAACAGTTCAGCGCATAAATGGCAAATTATTTTTACACATTATTGAGCTTTAGAGAGCTAAAATAACCAGCTACTGGCTACAGTGTCAGAGTGTATAGACAAGAGCGTAGTACAAGTCTGAGCATTAGCTTTGAGCAAGAAAGCACATTTTCCAAATTACTTTAGTTATAATTATACTTATACTACTTGGGTTTATATGATTTTGATATTCAACATAGTGATTTATTTATGTATTAATTTGACTAAAGAAGCTAAAAGATTGAAGAAAGTAGCTAACTACCAGCTAACACACATCTCCCAGCTGGCCAGTGAGAGCTATGGGACAATTAGTGTTGGTGTCTTTAGGCAGTACATATTTGTGTATTTTGGAAGAGTGGCTCTGGAGTGATGCCTGATGGGAGGTGATGGGATCTTTTTGGTAAGATTCTTTCAAAATTTTAACTGGATCTTGCTGGTTTCTCCAGTCTTACCAACCCCAGCTTTAATTGAATTTCCAAAGCCACTGTACCAAACTCCCTTTAAAAGTCATGAAAAAGCTAACTTTTCTAACTTATTGTTAAAAATAAATCTAATAGAATCAAACTTCAGACTCTCACCAAACAAGTTTTTTTAGAAAAACAACTACATGTGTGTATACTGACAGTACCAGTATATGGTGTTGCAGCAGACTAAATGCTGCTTGGTTGATGACATTTACTCTTAGCACCAAGAAGAACTAATAAAGAAATTAAAAAAACACCTGGACGTTCTGTCATCTGGTGGGTTGTCTGTTCACACAGACTGGATGATTCCTGTTGTGTTGGGGAGTAGAACTCATGTTCATCAAATCTACTAAATTAAATGCCATGCCAATGAAGCTGTTCAAGTCCTGTGTTGATAATTCAGTTGTACAATGAGCCTGGGTGGATAATTCAGTTCAGTGGGCATTGGACCAGTATTTATCAGCACAATGTGCAGTCATGTGGAAGTGGAGCCATCCATCTACTGTACTGTTGTGTGACACTGTGTGAGCGAGTGCATGACTGAATAATATATACATACACATTTGTGCTTATCTGCATGTGTGTCCATGTATCCTCTTGGGTAACTATATAAGAATTCCCAGAGGAGCTGCAAATGTAGGTCATCTCCAGTTGAGCACTTTGAAAATAAAGACTATCCTAATACCAAACAGCCGACACTATGCTAAGTCCCCTGTGGCATCCACTCTGGCATATTCTCATCTGAATATCACGCATGAAGACAGCCTTTTTTTGCTTTTACAAGATTATCTCTATGAGATTTCTGCTTTTTTGTAAGACTGTCCAGCAGAGTGCAGTTGTGCATGTAACTGCAACCTGAGGCCAGATTACAGTGTAATCCTTTCTCCTGTTAGGTGTGTAATCACATGGTGTTGTATAAGAGTGTGAGTTACATCAAATTGCCTCTTAGCACATAGCAGCACTGTGGCTGATCCAGTGTATACATGTAGTTTATCACTGAACAAAACCATTTAAAGACATTTAAAAATGTGCATGTTTACACTGTGATGTCCTGAAATGATACAGTTTAGGCATTTAAAGAGCACAAAGCTGCGCAATATTTTCATATTCCAATAATCTTCCAGTTCCATCTGCCCATTTGCAATAGCCGTTAGACACAAACAAGCAACAAAAAAAAAAAAGAAAGAAAGAAGAAAACTGAGTGGCCTTTTCCACAAAGGGGTCTCTGCAGCAAACAGTTTTCTACTTATGTAATCTACAAAACTGCAGTTCAGATTAAAATGAAGACACTACCAAAATGAGGTTTGATCCCTGTTAAACTAGTGGCCTACATTGTTTCAAGTTGAACCCTGTTTGTTCATGTTTTCTATAAAATAATGCTTTGTTTTGCAGATGGGTAATATGTGGGAACAGCTGCTGATGCCAAATTCCCACTCTTGCTCTCTCTCCCTCCTCTTATGCATCATGCCTCTTCTGTCCCTGCCTGCCATGGGTTCTCGTCTCAGCAGTCAGATTAGCTGTAAATCACCTCCTGACTGTAACAACTGTCTTCAATATGCTGTATAAATATGAAAAATGGACAAGCGTAAGGATTCAAGCAAATTTGACAAGGACCAAATTGCGATGGCTGGATGACCGGGTCAGAGCTTCTCCAAAACTGCAGCTCTTGTGGGGTGTTCCTGGTCTGCAGTAGTCAGTATCTATCAAAAGTGGTCCAAGGAAGGAGCTCTGGTGAACCGGCGACAGGGTCATGGGCGGCCAAGGCTCATTGATGCACATGGGGAGCCAAGGCTGGCCCAAGTGGTCCAATCCAACGGAAGGGCTACTGTTGCTCAAAGTTGATGCTGGTTCTGACAGAAAGGTGTCAGAATACACAGTGCATCACAGTTTGTTGTGTATGGGGCTGCAGAGCCGCAGACCAGTCAGCGTGCCCATGCTGACCCCTGTCCACTGCCTAAAGCGCCAACAATGGGCATGTGAGCATCAGAACTGGACCACGGAGCAATGGAAGAAGGTGGCCTGGTCTGATGAATCACGTTTTTTTTTACATCACATGGATGGCTGGGTGCATGTGTGTCTTATGTCTTATCTGGGACACATGTTACCAGGATGCACTATGGGAAGAAGGCAAGCCAGCAGAGGCAGTGTGATGCTTTGGCCAATGTTCTGCAGGGAAACCTTGGGTCCTGCCATCCATGTGGATGTTACTCTGACACGTACCACCTACCTCAGCATTGTTGCAGACCATGTACACCCCTGATCAGTATATATATCCTCTTTTGAATAAGGTCAGTCATTAAAGGGGGTTAATATGTATGCAATCATCATAGCAGCAGTTGTCAGTACCTCTGGTGTTATGCTGCCCCATATATTTGTGGACCTACCTTTAATTTGGACCATATTTCCAAATGACACCTTTAACCACTGACTGCAAGGTCAGACCAGTTTTTGAAAGCTTTTACTCTCAATGTGTATCTACAAGCTTGTCAAACAACATTCAGTACACAGTACTGGATACAAACATTCTCTGTAAGCCAGATATTAACTATTTAACAAATTTGTGGAGAAACTTCCCATCAGCTCAATGATCTAGGAATATGTAGTATTTAATAAAGAAAAAAAAAAGTTTCAGAAAAAAAATGCCAACATTCAGAAATTCATTATCGATAGGCAGTGATACAGACAGTCTACCTGCTGGCATCACAAATCTCCTTTCACTCCATTGTATAGTCTCAGCTTCCTCTTCCAATCACTTTCATTAACACTGACTCGGTTCTGACTAACTCACTGAAAATATGGATCCAATTTAGAAAGCAATTTGGCCAGTAAAGGCCCATTTCCTTTGCTTCAGTACTCAACAACAAGCTTTTTAAACCCTCAAGCACAGACTTGGTTCAACAATAGCATTGTGACTATTATTACAATCCCTTACATAAGCCCTCATGTTTTATTTAAATCAAATTATAGAATTTGACAACATACAGCTGAAACCCCTCAAACCTTGGTCAACTCTCTCCTGAATATGGACTGTAAACAAAAGAAGGGCATCTCAATTAATTTGTCAAACCATGGGCTCTCTTTCATTTGTGCCCACCATGGGATAATTCAATACAACATTTTATATCGAATCCATTATACGATTTGACGATGTGGTCATCTCCCATAAGTTTTTATCTGCTGTTTTTAGGTGCTCCACGAGACACCGGCCTCTCTGTTTTTATACAGCAGGCCCTAGCCTTCTCAACTTGGCCAGATGTTTGATCTTACTTAATCACATTTGCTCCATTTACATGACCAATGGATTAAGGACATCCTATATTATATCAAATTGGAGAAACCTCATTCTCCTTGATAGATTCAAAGAAATCATTCCAAGAGACCTTAAAACTCATTCTTGGAGTACACCAACCTATATTTCACTAGACACAGAAGAGGATTCAACATTAAAGCTAACCACGATTTTGTCTTGCTCTAAAGTCCTCTTTTGTCCCTACTGCTACTGCCCTGTTTTCCTTTCTTTTTTTCCCCTTTCCTTTTTATTATGTGTTGTAATCTGAGCAGAGTGAGGGTGGGGAGTACCGACTACCGACTATTGACTGACATCCAAAGGCCAGTGAAAAGATCTTTTTGAAAAAGAAAAAAAAATATCAGAACTACCATGTTTGTAATTATGCAGGTGATAAATGTAACTAACAGTCTATCTCATGAGACTCTACCAAAAGAAGTCACTTAGAAAATGGAGGCCAGATAATTGTCAGCTCTCTTGAGAGAACTGTGGAGCTGATTAATTTGGCTCTGCATATTATCACAGATCTGAATACTATTCCAGGACTACAGCAGCAAGTGTGCATGTTACAATGATTAGTCAGGGAGAAAAGGACAGAGGGAATGGGTAGCGAAAAAAAATTAGCCTTGAAGGTTGAAGTAATAGAACATAAAAGAAATGTATTTATTTCATATACTGATTGAAGGTGTCTGTTTTGCAAGACTGTTATTCTACTTGACTCCTGTCAAACCAATCAAATGATATTTGGAATTTAATAAACAGCAAGTTCGTCTCTGAATCTTGTGAACTTAGACGTCCCCAGTAGTGACCTTCTCAGCATCAGCTCTGAGTTTCACAGTGATGTCAGGCATATGGAATCCAAGAAAACATGACGCTTATTTAGAAAATAATGAATGATGAGTCTTATGACATTATCACTGTTTTCAAAATGGTGGAGCTGTGCCTGATGCTTTTGTACAACTGAAATCCTGTGGTTGGGCTGATGTAAAAAAAAAAAAATGTGTCTCTCAGTCAAAACAAATCAAGAGATGCTAGGCGGCACACAAGGGCAGAGCCACAGTTGAAAAAACAGAGAATCTGGTGAGAGGTTGACCTCAGCTCAGACAAACAGACACTAACACCTTTGATGTGTGCCATTGCTCATTAACTTACAGCTAACGTACAGTAAATTAATTTGGTTGATTAGGGAAGATAAACACTTGTGTGAGTAACTAATGAACATCCCATGATTGAATTCAAGTTTTATTCACATTATATTTAGTGTTTTGGCTGACCTCCTTCCACACTTCCTTTCCACTTCATCCTTTTGAGCCACACAGAAATTGATACACACTATGGGGACATACCACTCTGATGTGCTCTGGCTTAGCAGTGTGACTGTTGCAAGGCATTTGTTGAAAAGAGGTCACAGTCTTGTTGAACTGAGCAAGCCTGAGTGGTTGGTAGACCTCTTAGACCTGAAGCTGATCTCACTGGGCATGTTGAGCCGCAACTGCAGGCATACATGCTGTGACTTCCTGTGAGAAATAATCCCCATTTTCCCAAATGCCAACATTCCTGTGTAAAATGGGTGATTTATAACTTTCAGAAGGAAGCCAAAGATGACAGCCATGTAAAATGAAAATTCTGAAAACTTTTGTCTTAAATTCCTGCACAAAAACTCTCCCATGGATGCCATTTTACCCAGTCTCTTTCTTATTGTTGAATCATGAACACTGACCTTAAAGTTGTGGTCTGTAACTGTTTTTTGAGTCCCAATTGTTCTCTTTCCGACCATTACAACTAAATTACAATGACGAGTGCCTCATGCCGAGTCACTGTTGATATCCCGAGTAACAAACAATATTCCTCACATCGTGGTAGACAAAGTTACCAAGTAATCAATACCTGGTGCAATGCCATGCTGCCTTTCTGAAGCAAGAGTAACGTTATTTCGCTAAACCAATTCAACCACTTCAGAGTGTACTGAACACAAACTAACATTATAACTGCCCGGTCACTCTAAAGACTCTTTTGCTAACCAGTAGCCATAAAGACAGAGCTTAACACCACAGTTAGCATACAACCTACAAGCTACGTAGCTCGACTGCAACATCGTACAGCCATATGCGCTATTGCAAGTATTACTGTAACCACTTCTACCATAGCCTTGTGGTTAAAACATACTGTAGAATGAAAAGCCGCTAACTCTGCGTCGCTCTTGAGTCCTTACAAATCCCACAGCTCCCTCCACCTCTGAAATCATGCGCCGATATTTATCCTTGTTTTATCTCAGGCTCTGTCCAATTCTTTCTTTTTACACTGCTTTTATTCTTCAGTCTTCGTATTTCTTCTCTTTGACGTGGGCAATGGTGGGGCATTTTTCGGCTCTGTTGTTGTTGTTGTCTGGTTTCCACCATTGTTTACAATTTTGGCTTGAAAGTATCTGACCAGGTGAGAACAGATACTGCGCCTGTGCGGGGGAGGGGCACTGCCCAGTGCGCTGCTCAAGGGAGGGGGGCTGCCAGCAGGGTATACACAAGAGTGATTGACACTTCTCAGACACTCCCCTTGGCTCTGATTGGTTGTACTGAGCAGCGTACTCCTGCAAATTAAATTACAGCCACTGGGTGGAGCCACAGACATTGGGTTTTTACACAGCTGACCTGTATCTTATTCTACTGTCAGATCATAATGACAATTTTAGCATATATAACAAAAAATTGTTACAGACTACAACTTTAACTGAGGCAAGTGAAGCCTGCAGTGCTTTGGTTTGGATAGCTCATTTCCCTGATATTAAAATTAGTTTGATGATCTTAAATATTTACGTGTGACAAAAAAAACAAAAACAAAAGAAATCTGTAAGGGGGCAAACACTTTTTCACAGCACTGTACCTAACAGCATATCAAACTGGATAACTGATATTTAAAAATACCACCTGTAAGCGATGAGGATAATTCCACACCTCCTTTATCAGCAGATGAAACTCTCCTTGCTCCGCAAAATCACTGCCTGACGACTCAAGGTTGATCATGACAAAATACAAGTAAAAAGTGCTCAGACTCGGATCAGTCGGTTAAATTAAAAAAACAGTGGTTCAGAACTATACTTTTTGTCTCCATGAGGCCCACACCTGTGTTAAATGTTAAAGAAGATAGATACAAACACGTATAGCCTCTGTGAAAATCTCCAAAGGGGTATCAATAAAGGAACATCTTATCATCCATTCCTGCCAAAGAGCGCCATACCTGTGCTGCTCTGGATGGTTCTGACGGTGGTGGCAGATGTGCGTGGTGGGGAGGATGGCAGCAGAAGCAGAGGCCTCCCCCCTTCTCCTTCCTCCTCCCCAGCACAGCCCTGGTCGATCGCCCTAACGTAGCTGTGGCTTCGCATCCTGAAGCATCCTGGCATAGGCAGGGTGTCCATGGTGTCCATGCTGTCCATGGCAGCCTCCATGGCCTGGGCCTGCATCTCACTGTAGACCTGCTCACACACTTGCTCAATCTGACCATTCACCTCCACCTCACTCAGCTGGAGGAGGAGAGGAGAGGAGAGAAAGAGGGAGAGGGACGACACATTAGGGAAATTCCTAGACCATTGTTATCCAAAATATCATACATTCTTTAAATCATATCAAATCAAGTTTATTCATATAGGCCAAAATCACAATAACATGCTTCAATGGGTTTAACAAACTGTAAAGTGAACAACATTCTCTGTCCTTAAGTCCTCGATTCGAGTGAGGAAAAACCTGCAGCATGGCACACTTTAGATGTGCAGGTCAAAAAGATATTGAGGGTTGGCAACTGCATTATTCTTTTTTGGCACTGTCATCAGCATGTATGGTGAAACTTAGCTCTTAGCTCTCTGAATCTAGATAGCAGCACACAAGGTTGCAGTAGGGGGGTGGAGCCTGCTGCCACAACATGGAGCAGATCAAATGCACCTGGAAGGCTTGATGCTGTCAAAGTGGGCAGGGCCTTCCATTGCTATAGGGGCTAGATCCTGCTGTTCCATTTGAGTCTGGCCTTTATCTGCTACAAATGGCAAAAGTTGCTCTTATCACAGTAGGTGGGATCAGTGTACCAGTTTTGGGTTTCGTGTTGTGGTGTTGGATCTTCCAGACAATCCAGTTGTGGATGGCGTGGCGCATAGAGCATGTCACTAGAGCTTTACACTGGCCGAGTGGATAATTTCATTATAAGCGTGCCACTAACTTGAATGGGAATGAAATAACTTCATGCAGTGGCTCTTCTAGACTGTCCAAATGTTATTGGACTGAATGGATCAAATTCTGATTCTGGGGCTGTGATGCTAAAAAAAATATATCCACCATTTTACAGCCACATCTTCATAATGTAAGCTTATTGGAAAAGCTTTGGGCCAGGGTAACAGTTCAACCTAACACAACCAGCACGCTTTTTGGCTCAGAAAAATATGAATTTGCCCTTAACTGAACGTGGCTCATTTCATGCTGCATTAAGACAATACCTTCAGCTCAAGCCCCATTTTTCCTAAACCCTTGCTGCAGGGGCATGTGGGTGTGACAATAATATCTTAAAATAATGACATTTTAAAATCGTTTTTTTATGTTTTAAACTGAAATTCTGGCCTTAACTTACAAATTGCTCCTTTAAATGAGTGGAAGCATATATTTTGAAAAAACGCTGCAACAGAGAAACAATAGCATACTCACTGAAACATCCCATACTGGGATTCTATTTGTCATTTTTATTCCCCTAATCTTTCTTTTCTCCAATCACTAAGCTTAAATTGCAGATAAATTGTAACTGAATGGATCTCGACTACAACACAAAAGCATATTGTGCAGGGTGGGGTGACATTAGCCACATGCAGATGCATGCAGAGGATGAAATTAAAATTGTTACTAAAGGCAATTCAGTGTGAAATTGGATGAGTAATACAAGTGGAGGTTCGAGGTAAGGTTAAGGTGGGACAAATGAAGGCTTCTTGGGAACAGCATCATTTTGTGTGATGTAGCTTTAAAGTAAAGCTCAAACAGTAGACTATCAGGAGAAGGTGTAACATACATTCATCCTATGTGCAGTAGGAGGGAGCCATTCACAGCTGCTGCAGTGGGATTCTTTAGTAATATGTTGTCATTTTAAGTGCATGTTACCTCCAAATATAACTGAGCAATACTTACATTTTGTTAATGGTCAAGTAGTCATGAAAATGCTGTCATTCATGAATTATTTCCAACATAACCAACATTAAGTTAGATAAATATTCCAAAAATGTTTTTGTCTCCATACTTTCAAACTTCTCACCACTGCTCTTCTGGACATAACAGAGCCTCACTGATATGTTCAGATTCTAAAACATAGCCTTCTGAAGCAGTTTAATCCTTAACCCTCATGTTGTGTTCGTTTCATGTTAAACAATTTTGTGTTCCCGGTCAAAAATGACCGTTCCATTTAAACTCATCATAAAAACTGTATAATACATATATTATCACCACTTGTTGTGTTAGATCTTTTTATCAACTTCAGTTCTTGTGAACATTACAAGTTTTGAACTTCTATTTGTTATTTATGGCCTGTATACCTCACTGATCTGAGCGTATACATCTTGAATTCGAGTTCTAAAAAGCATCATTTCTGGATTATTTTGACTATAAAAAATAATCAGATGAAACATAGTATATTATTTATCATAGACTACTTAGGGTCAAAGTTACCAAGGACATTTGTTTTGAAACCATTTAATTTTTTTATACAGTCACATAAAGTAACACTAGTCGTGTTCCCGGTCAGAGGGTTAGGTGGGTCTCAGGTGGGGATGAAGACCAGGATAAGTTCCCATTCTTTGACCTGAATGTGACAGCAGCCTCAGCATGGCCATCCTCTTCATCACTAGATTACTTCCCATCAGTTAATTCTTGGCCTGGATTATATTCTGTGTCGTCTTCATCTTCTGACACTTCCTCCTCTAATCCATCCTCACTGTCAGTTTCCTGGCCTCTCTCCTCCTCACCAGTGTGGTGATCACATATGTAATCAATAGCCTCACTTATGGTCTATCGACGTGCCATGGTGCTGCCACCCAATGAACTGTGAGCAAGGCCTGAAAAAAGCATTTATATAGGCTACCAAAGCTGCGAGAAAAGTTCAATGTTATTGAAACAATGTTCCAACAACTTTCTGAGAACAGGTGTTGTTCCCGCGGGAGAGAGGCTCTACTGGGCTAAGGTTCCCGTGGTGGTTGCCTGGGAACCAAGGTGTGTGTGTGTGTGTGTGTGTGTGTGTGTGTGTGTGTGTGTGTGTGTGTGTGCATGTGTGTGTGTGTGGTGTGTGTGTGTGTGTGTGTGTGTGTGTGTGTGTCCATATGACAAATGAGGATGTACCTGAGATCAGTTTTTTACACTAATTGTAGTCTCCCCCATTCATTTCTAATGACTGGTCATTTTTGACCGGGAACACAAGAGTGTACAAAAGTTGAATAAAATACACAAAATTGTATGCAAATAAATACTATTTATTTTGTGTGTTGAAATCCTCTTTGTGGACAAAGTCATGGACTCTTAGGTCAGTCTGATCAAATTAAATACATTTTTCATAGATAAAACTTTTAAATCGGACAGATTTGACCGGAACACAACATAAGGGTTAAAACCTTATAACATAGCCATGTGATGTGGTCAAAAGCTCTAGAGCAAATGATTACGTGGAAATGCAGTAGAAATGTCTTAAAACTGATGGTATGGTGAAATTGAGTGGTGTCTAATTATAAATGATGGTACATATTTTACATAAGGTCTGTGTTGGAAAATTGTGAACCTGTCCTTTCAAGACCGTGAGAGCAATACAACTTGTCATACTGTGTATTATCTCTCAGATCCCCCAGATGCACAAGTCATACCAAAGAGTAATGTCATTGAGTTAAAAAGGGGAGGATTTTTTCAGTCTGAAAAAGACCACTCCCCACATATTTAATTTTCACAGGTCAAATACTATTATATCGATCCAAGTCTATCTGTATCCATGGGGAAATGATCAGGTGTGACATACTGTAAAGATAAAGGCAGCAGTGTTGGCAACCAACCTGACTGATGGTGCTCATGGCTCTCATGTAGCTTTCATTTCGTGAGCGGTATTGGGGTGAGGACAGCAGCGATTTGGGGTCGAGGAGGGTTTTGGGGTCCAGGGTATCCAGGCTTCTATTGATTGAAACCTCACTCACCGCACGCAGGTAACTGTGGCTCCTGATCTGCAGTTTGGGGGAATGCTCCGTTGAAATCCTGACACAGAGACAACAGAGATGCAGTGTTATACACACGGTGTACATTGTGGTTACCATCCACGTTACATGGAAAACCATAATATTCAACCATAGGCACATGGTGGTTCAGTAATGCAGCTACTGAATTCCTTAAACATGAAGATAATGGTCTATCAACCACAGCAGCTTCTGAGCCAGCCAGAATCTCTGCTGTGGTAAATCTATGACATACAACCAACTCAGGCTAGGGCAAAAATCATACATGGTATGTGATTAATCTATGGTCAGAAAATCATATGGCAATTATTTTGACAGATATTACAATTGCAGTATGACTCATAATGACAATTATCATTTTTACATCACAAAACTAACTGAAACAAACAAAATAAAACTATTTATATCATCATGATGTGACATTTGCTGGTATATGTACTACATAAACGTGTTTTCTTACATCTGTAAGACAAACAAGATCTGTAGGCCAGGACATCTCTGCACTACAACAGTACTTCATTATAAAGCCGTTTTGTCATGCATTCTACCTTTATCAAAAATCTGCAGCTTCAGTGATTTGAATATTGCACTTTGCCACATTGAAATTTCAATAAGGTTTCAACTGACTGTGAAGCCCTTTCTCAGAGATTGGTTTGCAACTCCTTGTCTTCAGTTGTAGTATGATGGTTCAGTCAGTGTGTTTCTAGTATATGGTTTTGTCAATATGTCCAGGTATCGGATCAAGCAAGTCATGCACCAACTAAAAAGCATCTTTCTATAAAACAAAAAGTGTCAGTCTAATGTATGGTTTCCTTGTGGCAGTGTCAAAAATGAAAAAAAAAAAAAGAAAGATAAAATGATGATAATGAATAGTGCACTAAACATTTCTTAACTAATGTTTTTAATAGCTGTGAACACATCTGACCCAGATTCAGGCTAACAACAGATAAGTTAGTATAAACGCTACTGTAATACTCAGGGCCATCTCTGTCTTTTTGGGGGCCCTATGCAAGATGCTGTTTGGAGGCCCTATTTTGTCAAACTACGATGGATAGATTCCTAACCCTTTTAGGTGATCCATAAAGATGCAACAATCTATTACATTTTAAGAGGAAAACAGGCTAGAGTCGTGAGAACCTCTCTCAAATTAAAATCAAACATCTTAAGTTGACCCACCCAAACAACTGATAGAAAATGATAATAAAAGGTAAACAACTGGGATCCTCTATAGGTCAATAACTGAAACTGATGCAGTGTTCCTCAAAAATGTTTATTTGAAATCGTAAAACATTTTTAAACTTAAACATCCTGGTCCGCTGGTGCTGAATGCGGCCGTGCTGCTTCCTGGTCCGCAGCTCCAGCTGAGTATAGCGGTGTTTATACTTGCATATAATTTTTTGAACAGATGAACGTGGCACCTTCAGGCATCTGGAAATTGCACCCAAGGATGAACCAGACTTGTGCAAGTCCACAATTCTCTTCCTGATATCTTGGCTGATTTCTTTTGACTTTCCCATGATGTTACACAAAGAAGCAGTGTGTTTCATGTGTGCCTTAAAATCCACAGGTGTGTCTCTAATTAACTCAAATGTTGTCAATAAACAATAAAATCAGAATCTTCAAAAGACATGACATCATCATCTGGGCTTTCCAAAATTGTTTAAAGGCATAGTAATCTTACTGTATGTAAACTTCTGACTTTGAAGAAAGTAATAAAAAATTGTCTAAAAAAATCCTTCTCTCATTATTCTGCTATTTTGCAAAAAGAAATAATTTTGGTAATCCTAACGGACCTAAAACAGGAAAAGTGATGTCTGATTTCATGTCAGACAGTGAGAAAAAAAAGCATATGTGTCTTTTTATATAGTGTACGTAAACTTCTGGTTTCAACTGTACATTTTATTTTAACCCTTTCCTAAAGCAAAGCTAAAATAGCTAAAAATTTGGCATCAAAGCTCCCACTTCACCCACATCATGAAAACACGCCTTACCTTTATCCTGTGAGCGTTTTTATTCATCTAGTTTCTCCTTTTTTCTATTTTCATGCTGCGAATGACTGGTACCGGCGGCTCAGCACAACTCGCCTCGCCTCTCCTCGTTTTGTATTACTCGTCATCATAGCAATGTGGCGCAGTAGAGACCAGATCTGACCAGTCAGTAGAGACGAGATCTGACCAATCAGTGGGCACACGTATCGCCTTGGCTCGCTTGAACCTCAGTGGAGGTGCTACAAATAAAAGTGCCAGGTACTTTTCACACCTTTTCTCTCGGGTCACTCCTCAGACACTGAGGCCGGACTTGCAACTTGAGGGGGTCCCCTAATGGTGCAGGGGCCCTATGCACCCGCATAGTCTGCATATAGAAAGAAACGGCTCTGGTAATAATGCTTGTCACTTAGGTATAAGAGTAGAACTGAGTTATTTTAAATTAATTATTGATCTCAAATTTAGTCCTAATACTCTGATACATTCCTCTGTTTTCTCACCACTGCATTGTTTTATATCTCCATCACTTCAGGTCACCCCAGAGCAGTAAAGATGATCAGAGATCACTGCAGATCACTAAAGGTCATCGCAGATTACTTCAAATCATGATAGATTACCACAGATCAATACAGATCACCACATGTCACAAGAGAAAGAAAACCATAACTGACTTCAGATCATCGCAGATCACTGCAGATTAGCAACTGTGGTTAGTAGAGCCATACCGAGTAAATCTGACGGATCACCACAGATCCCTACAGATTACTTGAAATCACTACAGATTTCCACAGATCAATACAGACCACCACAGATCTCCATGGATCATCAGAGATAAACACAAACCCATCAAGGGTGCTTTCGCCTCACACACCCCAACGGGCTTAGACCCATGCAACAGTCAAACTATGTCCAAGATGTGCAAAGCCCTATGTTGGTATAACAGCCTGATGCTGCCACTGTATGCTTAGATGTGAGACACTACCTAACACCTTACTGGCCCTGCAAGACTCCATGGTTAATGACTACATGGGTGAATGGGCCACTCAAGCTAGCCTGCCAAATGCAATGCTAACTGACTGATTCAAGTGACCTCCCAAAACAGGCTACCAAAGCAGGGCTGGCTGTTGGGGGACCACAGGCTGTGCCTACTCCTGAGATAGGAGCAATGGTTTTCTTTTATAGCTTCAGGGACATGAGGTGTACAGACGTTCCCACCCCCGGTACATGTGTCAGTTTGCAAAGGCAAGGGGAGCCAAGGCCTCCCTGTCTGTGGATGTAAGATGTTGCAACCATGGTGTCTGACTTCAGCTGAATATGGTGACCTTGCAGGTGTGGCAGAAACTTCAGGTACATACCAGCCAACCATCCTGGCAGTTTAGAATCCCAATACTTCTAGCAGAGGCCCAAGGACAGCATCAATGCACCTGTCTTTTTTGTGAGGGTGTGTGGGGCCATCAAGATCCCAAGGAGAGGACATGAAATGTGTAAACTTTGTCACAAGTAAAACTCAGAAACCGCCTGAAATCAACCAGGGGTGTGCGCCCAAAGCTTCCCAGGCCCTGTGACAGGTTAAGCAGATGCAGAGGCTGTACTCCCTCTGGTACCAGGAGGAAGGCAGTCTGCCTGTCTCTGACTGAGGGCTTCCAGCCTGAGGGATGCTGATATGTGTCCACCCCGGTGGCAGTCGGAAGTAACAGAAACCTATTATGCACAATGGTGGGTCTTTTTAGCACACTGGAGCAATGCCATAGCCTCCTGGTCTAATATGGCTGATGGCTCTACAGGAAGCTTCCCCAAATACACTCCATCCTTCTGCTGCAGCCTGGATTGGAACAACCAGAAAGTGCAGCCATATCCTTCTTAGCTGCCTCTGTCTGCTCCTTCATCAGCCTACGCTGATACAGTAAGAATGGTCCCTGTGTTTTCCAGGTGCACCTGAAAAGCCATGGCCCTGTGCATCTAAGACAACATGGCAGCATTCAGTGTCTGGTACACCCAGTCTGGAGCTGAAATCAAAGCTGCTATAGCCTGATCCACTAACTGGCGGGGGTAACTGGCCACAACAGATGCTCTCTCGGTCTCTAGTGGCAGCACTCTCTGACATACACTGCAAGCTTAGCTCCTCCCTCTTGGGATGGCAGGGTTGCTCCATTAAAACCGTCACTGCCTGTATGCTGTCTGAACATCTGACTTGAGCGGAACAGAACTGCCTTACTCTTCAGGTCGGTTTGACTGTGGGTTGCTGGGACACATATCACTATTGTTAAGACAGTTGGGCAACAGGTCACTGTCAGATTTGTCTTCATCTTGCTTTGTAAATGACACGCCTTTCCTATTACTTACTGTAAGGTTTACAGTGTGTCATTATTTAGCTTTTATCACTAATGATGATGTATTATGACAGCCAGTTATTCAAGCCGCCTGTATCTGTTCTACAGAGTTATAGTTTGAGTATTATTTTTTTCCCCACACATTTCTTTGTTGGCTTTTGTTTTTGCCAGATGTTCCTTTTCCAAATAAAAATAACCACATAATACAGTACATAAAAAAAGTCAGGTCAAAGTGCAGTTTTAGTCAAATGGAAAGAAAGAAATTGAAAACATCTCTTATGTAGGAGTTATGAGGGGATTACATTCTGTTGCTGTGAGTGTTATCCCTTTGTTGAGAGTGAGAACAGAAACACCCAGTCTAGCTGAGCTTTTACAGATACAGGAATGTGACATTTTTGCAATTAAAGCAAATGTGTCATTAAAAGGAGAAAGAAATCATGGATACTTAATAAAAAAACTGTTTGGGATTCACTTTTACAACTTACGTTCTCCAAGGTGGTACCAATCTGTGTTTATAGATAAAAGCTTTTGTTCATGCTTCATCTGTAACACTTTTCATATCAGTGATTGTAGAAAACTCATTTCCTGTGGGCTTATTAAAGTTATATCTTATCTCATCATCTGTGTTGATGACCTGACTTTTATATTGGGATCAGAAGTTATGGCACAAAGGCTGTCAAGACACTGACTGCAGCGCCCGACTGTGTTTCAACATTTGTAAGTGGGAAATTTGTGTATCTGTGTATGTTTTTAACAAGACCTCTAGATCATTTCCAGCTGTGTTTAAAGCAACCAAAACAGGTATTTTACGCTAAAAGATGATCTTTATCTTCAGGGGCGGTTTCTTATATGGGCAGTATGGGCAGCCGCTTAGGGCGTCATTTGTGAAGGGGCGGCATGAGCGCCCGCAAAAAAAAATAAATAAATAAAAAAAAAATATATATATATATATATATATATAATTCTTTTTTTTTATTTGTTTGCATTCATTTCCTCTGGTTTTTGTATTGCTCATTTACATGCAGCGTCAATGATGTCATGTTGTCGTGTTTTATAAAGGCGTGTCTGCTGCTTCTGAGAGTCTCACACAGAGTTTGTAGAAGAAGGGGGGCGATTAGAAGGATAAAGTCAATCACATCACAAATTCCTTCCACATAAAGCACATTTCAGTCATAATAATATTGTGAATAAAAGCCCATTGTTTCACATATGCTATTTTTCGGGGTTTGGTTAAATAGTGAAATATATTACAAAACGAGGTGAATTGGTTTAGTCTTAACTTTTGGGTGACAATGTTGGGGGATGGGTAATGTGTTGATTTTCGAGTGTCAAATAAACAAATGGATAAGAAGAGGTCAAAGTCATCCGGTGCCCAGTTCAGGAAAAAGAGAAAAGAAGGAGAGGAGTAATGAGCAAAAGATAAAGGTATGGAGCCATGTCATCTACTCTTTGTTCATTAGCACAGGCTAACTCGTATGTTTGTTAGTCTCTTGCTATACTGCTAGCTATAATAGTAGATGACAACAGCATCCGTTTTCAGTCCAACTGACTAGCAAACATTATATCTAATTAATTTCACCCTAATAATGTGTATGTAACTCAACGATGACTAGCTCACATACTGTTAGTTTAACGTTGCGTTAGGTCCTGTGCTGCTCAGTAAAGTGAATTATCAATTCTGTAAGCTAATTTAAAAGACATATATTGCACTGATATTTCGTGATATAGCTTTCTGAGTCATTTGGAGCGTGTCACGTACATAACTAGCCATTAACCAAGGAGGTTGTGTTATTTATTTGTTTCCTATTCTAAAAGTTGGATAAATTATGCTTAATAACATGTTTATTTAATTGTGCTATTCATGCATTGATCATATATGTTGTACTTTAATGCAAATCCAGGGGCACTTTTTAATATTTTGGAGCACCCTCTGGCACTAGCCAGGTTGAGGAGCCATCTACCTCCTCAGCCACACATGTCTCCACAAATGCTGTCTGATCCTGAGGATGAAGACACATTTACCTCTACTTCTCCCCAGCAAGACTCTTCAGGTGAGTTTGTGTGCAGATATGTCTGTGTGTGTTTGTGCGTGGGTACACGCGTTTGTTTGTGTTTGTATGTGTGTGTGTGTGTGTGTGTGTGTGTGTGTGTGTGTATCCCTGCAAAGCATTATGCAGACAGTTTTAATGTTGTTATTACTAGGTATGTGTGATGTTCCACCACCATAAACGCTGTGAATAATGTGTGTATACTAATGCCCTTGTGCTCTCCTTTAGAAATGCCTGGAGCAGAATCTCTGCCTACTGTCCACTGACCTGCTAACTGGCCTTCAGTTCTGACTGTGAGAATTCGAACACAACTGGTTTCCAGGGGAGCAAGTCAGGTACCATCTGACTTGTGCAATTCAGAAATTTGATTATCTATTTTATTTATATTTTATTCTATTATACTAGTTCTTTTGATTGTTTGTACTTATCTATATTATGATTGCATATATGCTTTATTGTAGCTGTTACTATGTGTGTGGTTCCAAATGTCCAACGATTACTTATCATAAATAATTCTGTCCAATTTTTGGGGGACGGGACAGGATGACCACTGTTTATCTTACCCTCACCAAGTGTTTTTTGTGCCTAAACCTACCAATGCAAGCTGAAGAATCGTGAAGTTCAACCTATCTGTGGTTGGCAGAAATGTACATTGGTGAACCTGGTGAACCCTCCTCCCATGCAATACACTGCCGAGGTAATGCAAATAAAAAGAAATAAAAGCTGATTCATGATCATAATGAGCAGCAACTTTCTGTTCCACCTCTGGTTCTTACTGATCTAAGTTCATCCCAACCATCCCCATCTGTTTCTTAATTAGCTAATCAGTGCACTGTTTAGGCGAACACTGCATCCTGCTCCAGGCTTTGTATGATTGTAACACAGATTCAGTGACAAAGACACCAAATGTGGAGGATCACATAATGAAATCAACTGATTCTATTACATTTATTAAAAGCAGGTTACAATGTATAAAGCTTCTGTTTCCTAAGTCACCATACCAAAAGCTATTCTAACAATGTCTACAATTAAATTTTTTTAATGAAGGGTAAGAACAAACTGATAAGGAAAAATAAAAAGTTCATGGCTATATATAATGTTAGAAAAAAGACAGTCACAAGGAAATCTTACTGTAGAGTGGTCATCTCAGTGAGCGATGGCTGTGTGGCTTTCAGGTAACTGGCCCGGCGTGCCTGAATCTTCGGTGAAGGTTTTGGACTCCCGTCTGAGTCTCCACTGTCGTCCTCAGCCATGGCTTTGACGTAGCTGCCGCTCCTCATCCTTCGACATGGGATGTCATCCTCCTTCCCCAAAGGAGAGAAGCCGCTCCACTCGTCCTGAGGTACCTGACCATCCAGTGGGAAGAATAGAGAAACACTGTCAGGAGGATCCACTCTGCTGCTGTCTGAGTCCCAGCCACCAAACTGGCTAACTAAACTGTCCTGATGGTACATGGAAGCTATAAACAAAGAGCTAACATGCAGAACAACAATAATTACAATACAGAGAGAGACCTAGCATCCAAATGCACAGACTGGACTAAACTGATGGCTGGCATTTTTCTTAATCCATCACTCTCTCAAGCACATGCATCCATACACAGCTCCTACACTATGGTGGTGCATTGTGTCGGCTAATTAGCATGAACAGTATGTGCAAGGGTCTGAAGTTTCTCTCTGGCTAATTCATACATCTGTTCCCAGAAGTCAGCTCGGTTCACAAACTGTGTCAATACAGAAGAAGTGTGTGTTTGTCTGTGTACAGTATGCATCTGCACTCATCTTACCAGAGGGTCTGTTTGTTACTAGAGCAAGACCTGTTTACTGGTAATAACACCACAAAGAAAACTAAAGGTGTTATTGTAAAATATGGCCAGAATTTAAAGGTAGCTCAAAAAAAAAAACCAAGAGAGCCAGCATATGACCAGAGTAAGCAACACTGCGGCTCTTTTGTGGCTATCCTTAGTTCTAGCCAACTACCGTTAGCTAATTAGCTCATAGCTCATAGCTGTGGAGCCAGTGGGCCTACAGTTCACAGCTTGGACACTGGATCACAGGGGGAGTCACCAGAGGCAATGGGGCTCAGATCCACCGGGTTTAGCAGTTTTAAGTTAACACAGCTGGACCTCAGACTGAACACAGTCTCAGAGAGAGATGTAGGTCTGTATACAGGGCATACCGTATCGCTCTGATCATGACTATGACTTTTGAGACAAGAGGACACAGCAGGCAGGGACGGGCATGAAGTGGCAGAGGTGAGCATGCTCTGTGGTTAGCATGCTGACTTCCGTAGACATCTCTGCAACTCAGTACATAGACATCATGGACATATTGTCAACACTGATGTTTCTTCACACAGTTTTTCATTTGTTGAATGTTTTAAATAAACATAAAAAAAGGCCATATCTCAGAAGACAAGACAGAGAATACAACAAGTACAAGGAATGAATAAAGAGCACCAGCAGGGGCGTGTGTAGTTTTAGGATGGCTAAATTGGTGCAATTGACTGATGACTCCCTTTTAACTGTTTTCTCTGAGTTTGACATGGGTATCAACGAAATGTCCTGTTAGAAGCACCACAAACATGAGATAGATATGAGTAAAAAAACATGATTATAATAAGAAAAGAATATTACCACCCGCCCCCTACAATCTTCCTGATACTCAAAAAGACCATCATGAATAATTTATTGTAGTTACATAGCCCTCCCTCACAGAGGACAAGTTGACTCATAGAAGGAGAAGCACAGGTGGATCTAATAACAGTAATGATGCTCCACTCCTCTTAGCTGTGCTAATATCAGGGGCCTTATTTATTATACATACATACATACATACATAGATTTATCATAATATGTATTATTTAACAGATTATGGATCCATTTTGATCTTAAGTATAACTTGAGCAGAAAGCCACAAATAGGCAGCCATGTATAAACCTTACTTTGGCATGATGAAATGTCCTTATCCCTAAGCAGTCTCAACTTAACATCAGTGATTTTCCTGCTGGTCCAAGCAGTATGTGTCCAAGCATTCTGTACATTTTGCTTGAGCTTTAAACTGACTATGAGGAATTTTCACTTTCTGTTGATTCTAGCGACCCCTTTTGACAAAAGCAGTATGACACCAGCACCTTCTGTTGTAAAGACTTCTGTTGTTAGCAGGTGCTGGCAGCGTGCATTTGTTTTGGAAGTGAATGACACAGAGACAGCAGGATGGATTGCGATGAGGTAATGAATCTATATGTGATATTATATGTGATATATGTGTATATACATATATATTTCTATATCAAAACCTGAGCACAGGCATTGATAATAACTGTATAAAAATAGCAGTCTCCTCGCTGATGGTCTTGTTTGCTGTTAAAGGTCATTTATAATCATCAGAGGGCTCACAAGTATGGAGCAAGAACAGTCTCATAATGGATAAATGCACACATAAAGGAATAAATGCACGAAAAAGGACTCATAAATGTATTTGGGGAGTTGTATATGCATATATATGACTTGATACACAAATGCATTTTCAATGCACACACAAATATGCTTCAATCCATATATAAGTAAAAAAAAATTGTAAACATATTTGTGATGCGCACACAAGTATTTCTTGTTTTAAATATGTGCAATACAAATTCACAAAATGTACAAATCGTCAGTTATTTGCAATTTTCATCAAAAACATATTTGGAAGTTGTTCCAATTGTCAAACACACATGTGTGCTTTTAATTTGTAAACCTCCCTGCATTTGTGTGCAGATTTTTGAGACTCATCTAGCGCGACTCCGATTCACAAATGCTTTTTTTCTACAAGGGGGTCGTCTGCAGCCAATCAGATGTCTCACTCCTTTACAGCCAATCACATGAGTGCCTCCCCATGAGGAATTTTTAACTGACGTCAGTACAGCGCGCAGTGGATCTAGGAGTTTACCCATGGTTCATAGCGGTAGTCGGCTTTGCTCTTTTGGTTGAACTCAGTGTTTACACTAGCGTAGCTGTCATGCTTGCTCTAAAAACCGGCTTTTAACACAAAGAAAGCGACAAAATGGACAAAAATCGGAGGTGGATACACAGTACGGATGTTTTAAAAAGTCGTGAGGACAGTTCTCACCCATCAGTTCTCACGGAGTGGGCAGATGACATGAAGCAATGGCACGACGTTAGCTACATCGACATAGTTAATTATCTTATATTTTCTGAAGGTGTTGACGGCGGAGAATTACGTAGTTACAAAAGCACCGAAGCATACAACTACCTGCACAGTAACAACATAGGTAAAGTACTGTTGAAGAAACACAGCAAGTTTATATTTCTGAATGCAGCAGTAGAGCCCAGCCACAGCGTCAATCAAGCTAAACATACAGCGTGGATAATGCTAAAGGAAAGAAGAGTCGTGGAGACAGGCGGCTGCTCTTGCATTGCCGGGTTAGGGAAGTCATGTAGTCATGTAGCAGCTATTCTGTGGAAGATATTCATAAACCCAAATATTTATTTTAGTGTCAAAGCCGCGAGCCGCGCTAGTCTCCGTTCCTCCTTCCTCAGCATGGCGTGTAGGACGCAGGAAATGTTTGTTGAAGTTGTTGATGTTCTACACAAGACGTTTCTGAAAAAACCTTCAATTTTCATGAATTGCTGTGTCAACCAACAACAGCACATGTTGTACCTGAGCTCATTTTAAAAACAATTTAGCATTTATGACATAACACTAGTTGTTTAGGGTTAGCTTAGCGGCAGCAGTCAGTCATGCAGTTGCAAGGCAAGCGGACACAGAACACCGCCAGCGGAAGTAGTTATCTGTCATAGCAGCCCCAATAGGCTAGATCCGTTGCGCGCTGTAATGACATCAGTTAAAAATCCCTCGTGGGGAGGCACTCATGAGATTGGCTGTAAAGGAGTGAGACATCTGATTGGCTGCAGACGACCCCCGGAGTGAATCGGAGTCGCGCTAGATGAGTCTCAAAAATCCGCACACAAATGCAGGGAGGTTTACAAATTAAAAGCACTGAGACAAATGCGCGTTTGACAATTCATATATTAATGTAACAACTTCCAAATATGTATTTGCTGAAAATTGCAAATAACTGACGATTTGTACAATTGTGAATTTTTATTGCACATATTTAAAACAAGAAATATTTGTGTGCGCATCACAAATACGTTTACGAATCTTATCTTTATATGTGAATTTTGTTTTTTTACTTATATATGGATTGAAGCATATTTGTGTGTGCATTGAAAATGTATTTATGTATCGAGTCATATATATATACAAATCCCCAAATACATTTGTGAGTCCTTTTTCATGCATTTATTCATTTATGTGTGCATTTATCCATTATGAGACTGTTCTGGCTCCATACACAAGACTTTCATAAACACTTCATGTCACTTTAATCAGAAGTCATACTCACTTTTATGTACAGAGCAAACACAGTCCCTAGTTGACTGTTTGTATTTGTTTGCCATTAAGTCTCCTGAATGATGTGCATTGCATGGCTTCAATTTCCTCTTCCAAAAATGTTGATTTTATTATTTTGGTCTATGGTTATTTCTGACTGAACCCCTTTGTGCTGCCATTATATAAGGGAAACTGTAAGGCCATCAATTTCAGTCAGAGGTCTTAAACTCATATTAGCTTGGTGGCACTGCTGGTATTATCATTTATTGCCACTGCAGCGTTAAAAAAAAACTTGAATGGCTTTACAGCAGAATTAAACATGCTTTTGGTTTCTGTAGTTTCAGAGTAGTAGTAGTAGTTGTAGTATGGGTGATAATTTTTATAAAACCCACTCTTTAAATTATACAGTATTACGGCTTAAAGTTATGCATAATTAGGTGTAACCGCTTCAGTGACAGGTAGCCATGAGCTGTCTGCTGGGCTACACCTCAGCTAATGCCAGTCACTGAACTTGATTTTTTGGCCGTGTCTGTGGTTTAGAAGCCTTTCAGAGGATTTTTAATGCAAATAATATGGTTTGTGTGTGGTTAATTGTAGGGCTGACAAAGAAACATGCTCCATCGGTGCCTGCTGTTGCTCATTAATTTACAGCTAATGTACAGTAACTTGTTCTTACTGTTTGGGGTGCATAAACCTGCAGTATAATAAAATGACCCAATAACCATCTCAAAGGAACAAAGCAAGACCAAATGAGCTTCTCTTTCTGTGTGAAAACAGCTAGCTCGTTAGCCTTAGTTAGCGTGGGAGGCTTCATATGGCTCACCTCAGCTACATCCCCATTCCACCTCTTTGCCCGTTTCTGGATTAACCCATTAGATGGAGTCAGGTACTGCCAACATGACGACGGCTGGTACCACCCACATTACCCACCCCTTTTATCCACTATTTTTGACAGTCAGGGCCACTGATAGCCAAGAGAGGATGATTCCCAAAAGCCCCTCCATCAGATTATTTCAATGGTTAGAGATCATTTTAAGGACCTTTTGTGCCCTCCAATGACCCAGGGCCCGGGATCACAGACCTGGTGTGCCCCTGCTCTCAGCGTCCCTGGCTTCAGTACATGCGTTTTTGTCTGGAGACTGCTAAATAACACAAGGCTGCTGAAGTTAAACTTTACAGATAATAGTATGTTAAACCTTGATGCAAGTCCATCTTATAGTCTATAGTTGGTATATATATACAACTGACAACAGATCATTACTTTTAATAAGACACATCTTTTTGTGTTTAAGCCAACTGTGATTCCAGCATCATGTGTCCAACCTGTGAAAGTTTACTGCCTTCAGACTCGAGGCCAGGATGTGAGAATATGACAGACAATAACTGAGACAGACAGCAGGAGAATTGCACCGCTACTCTGACTAATTACATATGAATCACAGAGGAAAAGAGGCTGAACAGATCTGCTGGGCTCGATGCCTCTCTCTCTCTCTCTGTATATATATATATATGTGTGTGTGTGTGTGTGTGTGTGTGTGTGACGTCAAAGAGACACAAATGAGCAGTTTGGCTATAAAAAGAGAATGCGGGGAAAGGACCAGCTGCAGTTGCATCAGCAGCGCCTCTCACCCACGCACAGGCCTCACTTCCACTGCAGCTCAACACTCATTCTACTGAGGAACACTGCTTTCTATGGACTACGCTGTCATTAGTGCAGATGCTGTTTGTGGAAGATTTGATGCATTTTTAGGTTCAACAATACCATCAATACTCGATCTGTCTGTCCATGTTACATGCACAGTGACTCAGTTAGTATATGTCCTGAGCATTTACTGTGTATTCTATATTAGAGCCCGTAGATGGTTTCCTTGGCAACACTTGGCTTTAGATGGCTGGAGGCAGCAGCATTAGAAATAACAGGTACTGTAACAGTCCAGCCAGCAGCCGTGCTGTTGAGATGCTGAAGATAATAATTTGCAGATTGAACATATATAGCCCAGGGGAATGGGGACAGCTTCTCTTAACATGACTCACACAGCAGCTCTGATGTGCTCCATGCAGCTCATATTTGCCACAATCAAAGAAGACTTTATTATTTGAGAAAAGGTGTTTTCTTTTGGTTTTTTTTCTCTTCATGCTCAGCTTTGAGTTTGTACTGTATTGCTGTTCTCATGTTTACAAAATCAAATTCACGAGCTGTCTAATCTGCAGTTCTGGCGACAATCACTACAAAATCTTGATTTGTTTTGTATTTGAACTCAAGGAGGATTTTCCCACTTTCTAATCCACCAGCAAATGACTGCAGGTGTCTATGTAATCCACACAGTGGTGTGTTGCTTTCTTAAAACCATGATCACCAACTTTCCCTTTTCTTACCCGTGTAGTACTGTTGCCTAACCTTCCAAAATAGAGACCGTCTTCCCTGGACAGCAGTCACTGTGGCAACCAATAAAAACTATGACATAATGTTACAATCAAACACAGATGAACAGTTTTTGAACAGCTAATCTCACAATTTGAGAGGAGCTGTAAAGTCTACAAACTGGTTCAGTAATAACAATCATACAGCAATATCTATCAAAAATTTGTATCTGAAGGTCATTTGGACCAAATAAGACTCTAACAACAAGTGTGTTGTATACTGAATTGAGTGTATTGAATTAAGTAATATGTGTCTTTAATTACTTAACCTTTCATTTGTAAGAAGAAATATGTTTCATCCTTAAAAAGTTATAGTCTGGCTTTAATGACAGAGGTCACACAAGAAAATGCTCATATGGGGTGCTTTGTAACTGACTGAAATTAGACTTATTCTGACCACTTTTTTACTTGAGGCATTATGACTTTGTGGTATTGATTTATTTTACTAATACAATCACTCTCATAAAATAATGTGTATGTAAAGCATGCACTTCCATTAATCAAATTGATATATCGTAAAAGTTTGCTTTTTTTGCTGTGTGAGGATATATATTTGTGTGCTACACTGCATGAGGCAAATGGTAGGAGTCAAACTGCCCAATCAACGCCTTACAAAGGTGGAATATGGTCACTTTTATAACACAATGACTCTTTGTAGAATAACTGAAGAAACTAAAACTGAACAGAAATTGTGTTTTCACTTTCTGTCAGTATTTTTGAATAAATGTCTGTATCACAGTTCATAAATGAGTCACACTGCTGCTTGTTGAGACTGATAGAAGGCAAATAGAGAGATATTGCAGAGTGGATGTGAAACAACAGTCTGAGCCACTAAATGATCTCTTTGTCTCCTGCCCACTCAGGTCCACTGGATCCTGAAATATACAGCACTTTTGTTGATCCACTCCATCAGTCTGTGCCTCTCACATATCAGCATACATCTGGTTAACAGAAGTAGCCAAGGGTTTCTCTAAAAGGTAATCAGCCAGCCATGTTTGAAAAACCTCAAAGGGGTTGAAAGCATTTTTTATCGTGTAGTGGAAATACAGTCAGAACAGCAGCAAGCATTTGTATTGTATGTACAATATACT
This sequence comes from Sparus aurata, assembly GCF_900880675.1. Lineage (NCBI taxonomy): Eukaryota > Metazoa > Chordata > Actinopteri > Spariformes > Sparidae > Sparus > Sparus aurata. The sequence continues at coordinate 4,152,859 of NC_044207.1, read as the reverse complement.
TAAAAATATGTATTTATTTTTGTTTACAATGGCAACAGTGGCACATTCAGATGCAACAGATAGTCGCTCCTTCAAATTTCCCAACATTTTTGCCTTTTAACTGTTATTAAATAGCTCATCTCTGTGACCCATTCATCAGCTTTGGAAAGGAATGAAAGGCTTTGAGACAGCTGCCGCCCATAGCATTTTTTTAAAGATTGGACCTGAACAGCCGGACCGCCCCAGTGGGGAGACAGAACAGAGGTGGGATAAGAGCCATGCTATTCCATCTTGGTTTAAGGCTGCTCCTGGCTAATATCTGGTCGCAGGAAGAAGAAATGGCAAAACAACCGGAAATCAGAGACTGCTGTGACTGAACCACATCTTTACAGAGGCCTGTCTCCACCATAGCATCTCATATCAAACTGTCGTGTTCTGAACTGACAGCAGCAAGATGAGAAGAGGGAAACTGTTTACATCATTGCAGCTTGGAGCTTAACCACAAAGTACAGTGTGTGCCTGATGTCGAGCTTTCAATATGAAGATGCCATATTATCATCACTGATATGTTGTTCTTTATGTATGTTCTGGTGAGAGTGAAATCAAGTCTTTAACAGTTGTATTAGAAATGCTGTGGACGGTTAGTTCTTCATCAAAGTTGGTCACCAATTATTTCTGAGGACAGGAATATCAAGCTGCAGCACACCAGTGTTGGCACATGCACTGTGTCCCTAACAGTTTATCCATGTCCATTGAGGTGCTGGAAGGTTTGTTATGTGGAATATCTGTGCAATGCGTGTTCACATTTATTGACAGGAACTTAATGCCGATAAGGTGGCAAAGTAAGCGGAAATAAGTGTGAACTGCAAAGTAATGGGCGTTTTGGAAAAATGTAGTTTAGAGTGAATACATCAAATTTCATTTTTACAATTGTGACTTACATCTTACAATGTACTAGTACTAGTTTTTGTCCTCAAATGAACCATGCTACATTCCCATCCAAGGACAGGGTTTCTGTGTCTTGTGGCAACTTTGATATCATGCATTTTCCTCAGCCCAGACTGTTCTGTGGGAGAAGGAGATAAAATTAGTTTGGAAGTTTATGTCATTCACCCCTACTTTCTCTGCTTTGGTTTGTGCGATGAACACAGTAAGACTGTATAATGTGCTGTAAATTTTAACTTGTTGCTTATTTCTGTCTGTGATGGGGGAATGCATATGAAGAATGAAATCTGATTTCTCACCATGCTGTTGGCTAAAGACATTGCTGCAGCATGGGTATTGCATAACTTTTACTGATTATACTTTACATTATCCAATACGACAGCTATTTATGGTGGACAGCATTGAATGTGCATTGACAGCAAACAGCGTCAAAACTTAAATTAATTTCGAGCAGATCAGGAGGACATTAGAGGAAATTGTTGGGGTGTCTCTTGTAAACATGCTACAGATAAAGGCCTGGTTTAATTTTTGGTCTTTTGAATGTTCAGTATTGTTTATAATTTTTAAGTATGTCATTATTATGAATTTTGCAATGCAACCTCACTTGTGCACATTAATTATTAACCATTCACTCACATTCAAACACAACATTATCCAATACACCACAATACATGTCACAAATAACCAATACCAGCAGCTGGTGGGGAGGCCATTTAACTTTTCCAGCTACATGTTATTACACATTGAGACTTACCTCAGTCACTTGGCTTCTCAGTATATAAGACATATATAAATTATTTAAGGTGAATAACAAAACACATTTTGTTTTTATTGTTGATTGTCTGTGAATAAATTTGGCTAAATAATGACTTGTGGACTGTCAGATAGCTGTAGTCCTGTTGATTTTGTTTTTTTCCAGTTCGTTCAAATTGATGTTTGGGATTTAATAGCAATTTATCAGATCTGAACCAAATATTGAATCCATTTGTTCAATCCAAACCCTTTAAAATTTCAGGTGGAATCCATTTTGGTTCATAGTTCATTTTTAAATTCAGTTTAAAAAAACTTAAAGTTCAGTTGAGCATATTAACATTTTAGTTAACATTACGGTCTAGCAGCCTAGTAATTGTTCATAACCTGAAAATTAAGTGACACATAAGATATTAAATGTCCATTCCATATATTATTACATAATCCAAATATTGGCAATAATCATAATTTGTGCGATTATAGACACCATATATATTTCACACATTAACTAGACTTACTATCTTTTGGCTGTTAGGCGAGTTATTCAAGTAATTACAAGGCAGCTATTTAGCTTAAAGGTCCCCTGTGGAGTTTTTCTTTTCAACAAACAAAACGTATGTCTACATTCAATGTTTCTTGACGAATTGATTAAGTGTATGATTGTGGTCTAACAAACATATTGAATGTATTTCCTTCCTCATGCACCCTGATCCCAAAAAAGGTGGGGCTGTGCAAAAATTAAATAAAAACAGAATGGAACCTTTTGCAAAGTAACTGTATAGATAGATAATCTTCATATATGAATTTCACCCATTTGGCTTCTGAAGTGGAAAAGCAATCACCAGAAGTAATAAGCTAACATTTGACTATAAACCATGACTTCAATGCCACCACTAAGCTACTGTAAAGACAAACGACTGAGTAGATCTTGTCTGAGTCTTGGCGTTCCACTTTTTAGCACACCAAATTCACAAGTGGGGTACTTAAAGTGAAAAATGCTTTTTTTTGTGAATGTATTTGAGACAAACCTTCGTGTAAAAGCATAATTACGACAAAAGAGACACTTTTAAGATTTACCCCATTTTCATTTTCGGGTCAAACTAATTTTAAATGGGAGTGCTTGGGGCAAATTAGCGATAGCATCAAAATTGCTATTTATAAAAGACTAAGAAGGCTCGACACAACATGAAACTTTGCTCGTAGTATCACCAGGGTCTCTACACATGAACATGAGCATTGAGAACATTGTTTGTGTACACAGAGTTTGCTAAAAAGAAAGTTTTTGGACAACTCACGTTAGCAGATGTTTCCTCCGCTCGCCTCCGTCCTGCCAGTGAGAAGTGTCAATCTCCGAATGTGACGTAACATGGAGGACAGTTAAGGCGCTCCTAAAACTTAGTTCCATATAAATGCACAGATAATTCATTGTTTTGTCCTTATCAAAAACAATATTGACCTTGAAGTTGAAAAAGGAGCCTCATATAAGAAACAATGCTAAAATCAAAAGCCGTAAAAGTCACGTGAGATATCGCATAAATAGTTGTTGCCGAAAGACAGTAGCGGTCCACCTTAACTCTCCTCCAGGTTATGTCGCATTTGGAGATCGATAATTCTCGGCTGCCATGACGGCAGCTAGCTGAACAAGCTACTGCTAAGGTGAGTTGTTCAAAAACGTTCTTTTTAGTAAACTCTGTGTACACAAACAATGTTCTCAATGCTCGTGTTCATGTGTAGAGACCCTGGTCTGATGATACTACGAGCAAAGTTTTATGTTGTGTCGAGCCTTCTTAGTGCTTTAAAAATAGCGATTTCAATGCTATCACTAATTTGCCCAAAGCACTCCCATTTTAAATGAGTTTGACTCGAAAGCGAAAATACTGTAAATCTTAAAAGTGCCTCTTTAATCATAATTATGCTTTTATACGAAGGTTTGACTCATATACATTCACAAAGAAAGCCTAGGTTGCATTTTGGTGAGAGTTTCACTTTAATGACGTATTTTATTTTGTAAAACAAAATGTGAAAATCTCTGCAGCCTGTGGTAACCGAAGACCTTATTTCAGGCATTTAACCCAAAACCCAAAAGATGAGGGAAACAGAAGTGCAACAAAGCTAACTTATATCCGAATTTTAGGACTCATTTCTGAGGCACTCTATTGGTAGGAATATGTATTGCATTACCCGCACGCATGTGCGCCCTTGTGCATGTGCATGAGATAAACAACACATGGACCCACCCACACAAACAGATCTATTGCACTACTGAAGTTCAACAACCCCACAGGGGATCTTTATACAAAACAACTGCTTGGGTCCTTCACAAGTTTTGATGAAAGTCATGTCATCCAAGTTGACTCAGTCTTGAACTTTTTTCTCAGATTTCATATTTGGGCTCGCCAGAAAGTGAAAATCGAAAACTTAAACCACATTCAAAGGTTTTATTGATTTAAACTTGATTACTCTGAACCAGCCAAGGATATCAAACTCTTCCACTTCCTTCATGAAGTTAGATGCCTCCCCAACACAGTTTAACACAGTACTTCAAAGAAAAGTACGACACAACAACAAGCCACCAAGACAACAACAGTGAGGAAAGGCGAGATAACTGGTAGCGAGGCAAAAAGGGTAGCACTACTAAATTAAAAATGAATTCTACAAACAGGAAAGGATGTTGTTCCTCATGAGTTCATGTCATTACCTAGCATTCAGAGAGTAAGGCTGCTACTGGCTCTGCACTTACTTCTCTCTTCAACTCAAAAGGAGGAAAGAGGAGGAAGAGGAGAAGGAAGAGGAAGGCTCTCCAAACCAAGAGGAAGTAAAGGAGGTGGTGGTGGGTGGCAAGGGGGTAGGGTGGAGAAGAATTGTGGGGGTGAGTTGGGTGAGTGGAGGAACAGCAGGAGGGGAGTAGTGGTGGGAGGAGGGGGGGAGGTGGCAGTGGGGTTCTTGGGAGGTCAGAGCAATAGACTGGTGGTAGGGAGCAATGTTCCCTCTAAGACTGTGGATGCACTATAACGATTGATATGAGCTGACATTGAATACACATTTAACAATTCATCTATAACATTAGACTACTGTAGAGTGTAATTTAACCCTTGTTAGAGGGGAATTCTGGGATGTTTGGAGAGTTTGCCTGTTGTATTATCGCACTGTCTTACACCACTGCTGATTATATTCAGATTGACTATTAAGTCCAAAAGTAAGTAAACCCAAGACTGTATGAAATGTCAGGATTGCTAAAATAACCAGACGCACTATCATCTGCTTTTGTATGGAAGTGGACAACTTTTCCATTGGATAAGAACCTTATGGAATGATTGTTCCAGCTATTAGTCAAACTCTTCTTTCCTCATAAAAAAACATTTTGATTGAAAACCACCTAAATATAAAGTAATGGTCTAATTTTTCTTCCTTTTTTTGAGGCCATAGCATAGGGAAGTTGCCTCTGTGATAATTAGCTTAAATATTCAGCATTTTCTTTTTAAAAGAGTCAGTGCTTTTTAATATGATGCTGAAAAAATACATTATTAAAAAAAATACACTACTTTGGTTTTGATGTGGCATCTGAAAAGTTAGTAGTAACTAAGGTAATCAAATAAATGTAGTGGAGTAAAAAGTGCAACATTTGGTACAAGTGCATTGTAGCAAAAAATGTATATACTCAATTAAAGTACAAGTACCTCAAAACTGTACTTAAATACAGTACTCGAGTAAATGTCTTTGGTTGAATTCCACCACTGACCAGGAGTATCTATACTGACTCTAGTAATGGAGTTGTGTACTTTGTCCACTACTGGTGTTACTAAAATATTTCTTCATCCAAAACAATCATCTAATTAGTTGCATTATGTCCAGTTCTCCATAATGTTGGCTTATTATTACAAGTTATTTTTAATCCAAATTATTACATGGATAAAATATATATATATGACATTCTTTGGGAGACAAAGGTGTTGTAATTTCTATTGGCACATCGGACCAGACCAACCAAATGAAAAAGTCTGGTTAAGTGATTGTTTATGAAAAATGTAAATCAAATTAATAAAAAATGTTTAACCTAAATCATAATACTGATAAACTGGCTTCAGTGCTCATAGAATCTGCAACACAAAACAAGACACTTGAGCTAGTTGTCAGTTAGTTAATGCCAAAGTTAACTTTGACGTCTGGACTGTATTTTCTAGAGAACCAGCAATAGCAACCAGAAAAAAGACAAAATTGGAAATGGACCAACATAAAATGTGAATACCACATATTTTACATCACTCATCTTTTTCCAGCCTGTGCAACATGTGTCCAAATGTGTTGCTTTCCTGATATTACTTGATCGTAAATTCAAAGACACAATTTGATGACATCACTTGGCCACAAAGAAATTGTAAAGGGCAATTTTTTGTGTGTTCTGACATTTTATAAACATAACAATTAATCTTTAATCAAAATAATTGTCCGATGCACCCCTGATGCTCACAAATATGATACACTATCCACACAAGATAACTTTAGAACAAATAATAAAATATATTATTCATATACATAAAATTATAAAATCACTTTCATGAAAAATTTCTGAGATACAAGGGTACATTGGCAGTCTATGACCCTAGACCACACCACTGAGAGTGATTGGACCCTGAATATGTATAGAAATACTGATTAATCTAATCTAATCAGCTCTAGTGTTTCCACAGCCTTAGACAGTTATATCCAGTCAGTTTTTCTAGCCGCATAAATCTGCAGTTGTCATTCCAACCAAACACTTAAGCAATGCAGGACCCTGGACTTTGACCGAGAGCTCACAAAACTGGGATGTAGATCCAGTGACCCCTGGCAGAGCTGTCATATAGAGCTGCATCGACTGAGACTGCTGATGTAGAAAAGCATGGCTTCCTCTAAGCAGCCCTGCATACAGCCCCGACCTCTGCAAACCTGTTGTTTTTTAACTACGACAGTCTTCTTTTCAAGTGTCATGCAAAAGACAATACTGCTAAGTTTTGGCAAATGGAGATAATATATTTCACTTGTAATATGACTTAATTGTTTTCTGCCCTACTCCATACTGACTTTTTCAGCAAACTTATAATAAGGGCCCCCTTAAGCTCTCAACATAACTTGATAGGTGTTATCTCTAGATTTGGAGGTATTCAGTTTCCCTAGAGTGTCCGGTAATCCAAACGAATGCCATTTCCCCCACCCTATCAACTGCAGCCTTCAATACAACCTTCGGTCACGGGTGGATACTAATTGTAGTGCGTACGGCCTACATTTCCCTGCTCATCCTAAACAGATCTCGAACAAATCTCTAACTTCTTGACCTTTCCACTCTCCTCATTCATTGAGAAACCAGAGTGTAGTGTTTAGTAGGAATGAAAACCAGAAGTCTGACAGGACTGGACACCACTGACTTAGAGGAAACATTGGGCGAGAAAAGTAAGTCGTGGAGAAAAGGAAGGCAACAGAGGGGAGAGGGGTGAATCGACTGGTTTTGGATGGGAGTCGGGGGAGGAATTATTTACCTGTAAGAAATGGCAAGAGCGCTCCTGTTGCTGACTGCCCTTAGATTTGACTAGAGCTCTATCTAGGTTTAGGTTACCGGATCCTGCGCTGGCTCGTAGCTGGTTGTGGCTGCTGTTGTTGGTGTAGACCTCTCGGGCCCTGCTCACCGTTAGGCTCGACGACCATGCCCCTTTCTTCACAAGAGGCCCGTCCACAAGACCCAGTGGCAGCAAGGGGCCACTTCCTCCACCGATACCGCCACCGCTGTTATTGCTGCTACCACTAACTGGCACACATGCCGACGACGCCGCATACTTCACATCGTTGTTGCTCCGGGAGGCTTTGAGTGCAGGATGGTGGTGTGTGTGGCCATGGTGTGCGTGGGTGTGTGTGTGTTCGTTGAGTGTGGAGTAAGGGTCCATCATGAAGTACTGCTGGGACTGCGAGGAGGAGAGACTGGGAAGGGGAGTCTGGGGGAACTTGTCAGGGTTATTGCCGGGGTACCGGCCCATTGTCATGGCGATGGGTGAGGGGGAAATGGAGGGTGAGGGTGAGGGTGGAGGTTGGTGGTGGTGAGGGTGGTAGAGACACAGCTCCCGTTCCAGGTTGTCATCTGAGCTCCAATATCCGGAGCCCGGAGCAGATGCTGAGCCGTGGAGCTGGTGGTGGTGGTGGTGGTGGCTTCGATGCTTGGGCTCTGCTGATCGACAACGCTCACGGCTCTTGCTGCGCTTCCTGTGGCGCACTCCCACTGGTGGAGTTTCACCTTCTGGGCTGGCCCTTGAACCACCACCACCACCTCCTCCACCACCACCACCACCACCATTAACGCTCCCATTGGCCCCCTTGGAGGACTGTGTGTGGTGTGGGCCCTCCAATGAATGTGACTTGGTAAAGAGTTTCTGGACTGAGTGGACCAGGTGGCGAATTCTCCCTGGGCTGTCATTGTTGTTGTTGTTGGCCCCCATCCCCCCACTGTGGGCCAACACTCCTCGTTTGTATTGCAGTGTGTGGTAGCCATCTCTGGAAAATGACGGCTGACGCTCAAACGGGTCCGCAAAGTTTGCTGGTACCCGGGTGGGCGTTTTACCTCCATAGCCTCCTCCACCTCCTCCTCCCCCTCCTCCTCCTACATATGGTACCATGGCCATACACTCATCCTTTACCTCAGGATGGTGAGATGAGGAGGTGGAGTGGCACCTCCTTGGGAAGGTTCCATATGGGACGATGCTGTTGCTGTCAGAGGGGTACGAGGTACGCTGAGCATTGTAGTAGGACAGCTCAGCTGGATGCGGCATGGGAATGGGTACAGGTATGTCATTCTGACTGATCAAATATGGCTTGCGGTCAACATGGTGACCCAGTGGATCATATGATGGCTCATAGGAGACCACATGATGGTGACTCCGACTACTGGACAGGCCTTTCATGACAGGGGTAAGGATGGGTGGATGGAAAGAGTAATGATATGGATGAGAGATGCCAGGCAGGCCCGTGACCAGAGAACGGCTGCAGAAGACTGTCCCTGAGAGGAGAGCTGCAGACTCTGGAAAACAGGGAAGAGAGAGGGGCAAGAAGACAAGCAGTTAATAAAAGGCAACCAAGTCCAGTAACAACAAGTTATATCATGGGAATGATAGGGCCCAAATAAAGTCTCAACAACATTCCTCTGGGTACAACTGAACAACATGAACAACACCGTTAAACATGGTTTAAGTTTCAAATAATGAGGTCAACATATGTAAAGGTAAACCCTGGGACGAAAAAGTTCTGGTTTCAGACTACTTTAAATACTACTACAGCATTTTGTCGTCAGCACTTTTATTGGTCATCCGCTCCAGACACATGACCCTGAGATGTACTGCGAAGAGCCCACCTACACTCTCCACCTCTCTATTTGTAAAGACGTAATTTATAGCAGCTCTGACAAGGACTCTGATATGGATCATATTTTATGAAAAAATATTTTGTGGCTGTCCCTCTGTTGTACTCCAGCTGTTCTGCCTGAACCTTTGCTGATTTACAAAGTTCTCTATCTGCTAACTGTATCAATAGCTGCTGTTAACTAGCTCAGTTAGCCGTGGAGTTAATGGTCCTGTTGGCTTATTCTCTCTGATTGGTCCCTCGGACCCTACTCCAACTAAAAAGTTGTTGCTTAACAGCTTACTCCTACCCATAAATGTTCGAATTAGCTCAATTGTTAAGAGTGACTGCTTAGAGGCTTAAGGGTACTGTAAATTACTCTTTCATAAGTACTGCAGAGTGTAGTCTACCAGCTTAACATTTTAATTTTGGTGATGGCAGAAGACTGACTTCTCCATTTTTCATCAGTTCCATCAGTTTATCTATTGGACAAAGTTGAATATACGTTAACTCTGTAATGCAAGTCTGATTATCATGAACTTTATTCTCTCAGAGGCAGTCCAAAAAAGGCTGAAAAGTTGCTTTGGGAAACACCAAACCTCTGAATGATTGGACCAAATTCAAGAAATTTGTGGAGCAATTTATCTAAACTGTTTTGATTTCAGTCCAATAAATAAAATAATAAACACAGGCAGCAGAGGGATGATAGCCATTAAAAGTGTATGTATATTTTCTCCAGTTCAAGGCCTGTCTTTTCCTTTTTTCAAACACATCCGTTTAGCCTGAACTTTTTAGTGCAGGTAAAAGTTCTGTAAGAAGTCCCTTCTCTCTGACCTTATATAACAGTGAGTTTACATCCCCGGTGACTATGGGAAAAGGCTCCAGGATCAGACCCCTTGCAAGACAGTTTTATTACCGATGAACAGCCATGCAGGGCCACAGTGTTGATGTGTATACTACATGCAGGTCTGTGTGTGTACTTGCAATTGCTCTTGCAGTTGTGGGATAGGTGTGCGTGTGTGTGTGTGTGCGTGCGTGTGCGTGTGTGTGTGTGCGTTTGAGTTTCCTCTGTCCAACTTGGTCTGCGACACAACTACTTAACACAACCTGACAGCTCCACTGGTAGAGGGGCTGCTAACAAGCAAGGAACTGGGATAAGGCACACACACACACACACACACACACACACACACACACACACAGATGAGTAGAACCACCATTCTCCTTTCAGAGTTCAATGAAAATAAATCTCACAGATATCATATCCATGTTAATAAGTGAGAGTACTTTGACAGTTTAAACCTCCTGCTCTATTTCTTCTATTCATTTCGACACAGACCATTTACAACATTTAATATTAAAGAAACATTTTTGGACCATGGTTTGTCCCTGTCCTCAAACATGATATGGTTGCAATGTGATATTGTACCGAAAATAGGAAAAATGAAAATGGTACTCAGAAGAGGACATATCTCTGGTAAGGCCAAACAGTCCCCTTTAATTCAATCAAGCCTAATCCAATATCAGACTTTATAACCCTGTAGCACTCTAAATTTAGCTCACCAGATCTGTGACAGCCAACACTCAGACAGCAAAACAACTGTGTTGTGACGGTATAGTAGGTTGATAAAAAGTGAAACAAATTTACACTACAAATCTCCGATGCACATCTGTGGTAGTTACAGGTTTTGATCACTACTTGTTAGCGTAAAGCTGCTGAAAAAGACTACCCTCTATGAAAACATAAATAAATACTCTCCATTCAGATTTTCATCAGGACCCACATGAAATTGTACTCAGTCATAGATACCATAAACCTAATTTAAAACATTAAAAAATAAAGATATGTGAATTATTCCTTTAGAAATTAACAAAAATGGAGAAAAACACCCTAACTAGCAATGGTAAAGAAAGTGTGAAAAATTAGTGGATGCGTCCCTTATCCGGATCAAAACCAAAAGCTAATGAGGTCTATTCTGGGCCAACAAACAAACAGACAAATTGACACGGCTGAAAACATAACCACTTTGGCAGAGGTAATAAACCACAACCATGGATTTTTTTTTGATAGACATGAAAATGTATCATCAATTCAATAGCTAAACTACTAATACATCATCTTTTGCATTGAGCTGTTGTGTATACAACATATATAAATGTATTCATGTAAATCAAAACTCTGAGAGGATTTTTATGGTCAGGCAGACATTCAAAAGCAGTCTGAATTAAAAAAATGAAGTGTGTGACATAACATAAAACATTACATAAATATATTGTATTCTATATGTGTATGTGTGTGTGTGTGTGTGTGTGTGTGTAAATGACCCATTTTTTTAGTCTATACCTCAACCTTGTCATTATTGATAACATGCAATTTGCATTCTACAGTTCTTAAAATGCTGTTGTTTCTCCGTAAGCTCTTTTTAAAAACAGACTGTGGAAATAGAGGCCACAGGCTTTGGAAATGTCTAATTCCTCCTGGATTGGACACTTGCTGTCTATGGACAATTATGAGGAGGAAGTCCTAAATTAGTATGTCTCACTGGAAAGGCATTGTACTCGCAGCACTGTGTCTAAAAATAAAATGAAGTGAATCAAAGGAGGAAGAGATTCATTCAAATGATATGCAAGTGAAAGTCAGACATTACTGTTCAAGGACTCAGATAACAGGGGCTTGAATAGAAGCAGAATTTATTTTTTCTCTAATAGCAGCATACATCAAATACAATTTCATTAAATCATCTGAGCTAACTGGAGGATTCTGAATGGAAGTATTCCCTCTGAATGAAAGGTGATCTTTGGCCACATGTTTCCCCTACTTTGATGGCACTGGCCACTACTGACAACATTGGCATATAACATCTCAGGAAGTCATGCAGGTCCATCTTTCCTTAAGACAATGAAAACTTTTCTTAAATATATCTTTTGGTCTATATATATATATATATATATACAACCAAATTAGTGAGCTTCAGACATCTTGGTGAGGCTATTGCTTAAAATTACATCACATTAAATCAATTATGTCAACTGTCAAGCAAGATTGGGGGTCAACAACATCATGGTATGATGCTGCTTTGTGAGTCCCAAATGGAAGAGAAAGGGCAGGGAATCCTAAGTGACTAATCACCTTTATACAGAGAATGAGTTGTTACCAGGATGGAGGTACAGTGCAGGCTACCATCTTTGTGGACTTTCCAGAGATCCTTTATGTCTTCCAGAATAATTCCACTAAATGAATGGCTTGTGATATGAGTTGTGGCTTGCATTTCGTTTTACTAAAATATTTATTGTTGGTGATGTTGTTGTGGAGCATGCTGTCATCAAATATTTGTCTTTGAGGTTTATTTGTCTGAAAGCTGCCACAAACACAAAAACTCACACTGCCTGCAAATCAGATTTGTTTCTTAATTCAGATCTTTAAGACAAACTATCAACACTGTTATTTGCAAGTGATCAGATGAGATTTTTGTGGACATCACCAATTTATCTGCATCAGTTACCCTGCAAATGAAGTGGGCGCCAGTAACTTTGTATGCTGGTGACGCAGCTTTCCAGCACAGACGCGTTATCTCGCCCTTCAAACAAGCGCGCTGTCAGGTCACGGAGCCGTTTATTTTAGCCGCTCGGCTATGAGCGGCATGATTCTGCTCAGCTGCTCTGATGCACTTCGTTTGCTCAGGAGTAGATGTTGTCGTTGTGTGTTTTATTGTGAATGGCACAATAGATGGTTTAAAATCTGATATGAGCAGTCAGTTTCCGGACTGAGACTCATCTTTAGCAATCTTGATCTTGAAATGTTATCTGATACTGAACCTCTCATTAGACAGGCAAATAAAAAAAGCTTTTTTCCCCAAAACTGGAACTGGATCATTGGCCAAAAGTTGGAATCTTTAGAAACTACACACCTTATAATTCCATTATAGACTGTCAACACCAACCATCTACCATAGAAATGACTTGGTCCAGTCGGTCATGCACAGACTTCTGTGATAGCAATAAAAGAAAGGCCTTATTGTGGTGTTGGCCATTGAACTCATGTTCAGTTCTCAGCATAATTGGCAGCGTTCTCAAGTGGAAAACCTGGTGAGGGATCATAGTATTTGAAAAAATCAAACAGGAAGAAGCTTCTAATCAGAACGAGACAAGATTATGCTGTCATAAAAAACGGACTGTTATTGTGATGATTGTTTTTTCCTAGGCTAATATTTACTTATCAGCTCCACAGCAGGCTCTAAATAAGCTTACCTACAATCAAAGTAAATCAGGACATGCAAGAACATATCATTCTCTGCACTGGAGAATAGCTATTTCTACAACTGACACAACTGGATGTTCATTTTTTAGGAGGAGAGGAGAATAGAAGAGAAGTTCTGTGAGAAAGGGAGGAGAGCAACGGAGGAAACACAGCAGATGGAAACAAACTCTACAAGTTATATAGAAGAAATAAAAAAAACGATGAGAGACTGACAGCTGAACCCCCCCCACCAGTCTTTTACCACCACCTCCTGCTGCATTTTTCAAAGAGCCATATGTGCCAGGCAGGCTGGGTTGATGCTGTGTGTGTAGGCGGAAGGAGAAATGAAAATAGGGCTGAGATCAAGTTATTTTGGGCTAAATGGAAGCAGGCGAACAAAAAGCCTTTGAGTCACCCTCTGAGGGTGGATACCAGCACCGGAGGCAGACAGGATACTCATTTAATGTAGCCCGACGGGCATTTTCTTCCATTGCAGGGCACACATGCACAAGGGAGATACCTCAATAACGAATCCAGTAAATAACTAATTCAGCATGTCCTAGGCAAAAATGATCAAATGACTACATGCAGAGAAAAAAGGGGTCTGAAGGGTCAGGTGATTCGAAGACACATACCATAACATACTGTATTCGTTAACCATCAGAAATGTTGCCATTTCATTTTTAAAGAGGTAGCCATGTCTATAAATGGTCAGGTTGATGGTTATAGTTAGTCAATAAATAAAAGTATCTTAAACTTGCCAATTAACAACTTATTTTGTACACTATAATAGTGGTTGTACTATATATGCAAATGAACAATATTACACTTCTCTTCGTTTTTTGGAGGTACAAATGGACACAAGTAAGCTGTCCCCAATTACTGGTCTAAAATCTCAAATTTGTCCCAAAAAGTAGCCTATGGGGGCAACACACACACACACACACACACACACACACACACACACACACACACACACACACAGGCCAGATTAGGACACATCTCAGTGTGATTCAGGCTATAATTGAGCAGGATGGGACTTAATGGATGGTGTAATAGTCTCTAGTCATGGACAACACTAAGAGGACATTTTTCTCCCTCTGATCTCTCTTTGCTGATTTAATCTATTTTCCCCCAAACCTTACCCTGATGGCTTTTGTCTTGTGTTATATCATTGTCTTGTGTGGATGTCCTTGTCATTAGCCAGGGATAGCCAGGGTGGGTAACAGTTTACCCTCTGGGAAGTTATGCCTTTCCTGCGTTGGAGCCATATTTGATTATTCAAGCCATCAGCAAAGATAGAAAAGGAAATACAAACAGAACCTAACAAGACAGAGGGCTCTAGTTTCACTTCAGTAAGCCAGATCAAGGTTCAAGGTTCATTAATATGTCCATCTACAACACAGGGTTGTACATCGAAATGCAAGTTGTAGTCCCTTTATGCTCCAAAGAAAAAAACTACTTTTTACGGTGTAGTGTACAGGATCAGTTCAGGAGTCTCACAGCCTGAGGAAAGATGCTGCTCCATGGGCTGCTGGTATAGCAGGCAATACCTCTGTATATTTTACCAGATGGCAGCAGGGTGGACAGACTGGACCAGGGCAAACCAAGAGTGCGGACACTTGTACCTGTTTATACTAAAACACTCCCCAGCTACACACAGCCATGTGTGGTAAAGGGGTCTAGAAGTGGGGTTGTTATGAATGATCTGCCTACAGTGTCAGTTTTAGTGCATGGCCAAATCTAACAGCTCACTACAAACAAATCTATTTACTGCTCTCACTGATAATTTACTGGCAATGACTTTTAAATTAAAAACATCATAAACTCCCTTGTCGGTAGCTATAGACAGAAAATTAAGATTAATTTGAATTAAGTAATGAGATATAAATACAATATTGAGACAACAATTTCTCCATGGGATTATAGTGATGAACCCCCAAATTCCACCAGATCCGTGTTCAGTCCATCTCTGATCCACCATGGCAGCAGAACTAGAATGGTTTCACTCTAGTCTATGTGTGTACTTCCACTGGCTCTGCTGCGTTGCATATCTACTGCAGCTCCGGCAGTCTGAACCCTTCCGCAGCTGATACACTAAGGCTTCTATTTTTGCTGGATGCCGGAGCACTGCGAAGCAATTCAGCCTAATTTAACACATAGCAAACCAGAAGTCAGACACCAAAACAACATCAAAACATCTGGTAATTTTCTGAATAAAACACTCTGTGTTGACACAAAAATCTAAAAGAAAGAGACAAATCCAAGCTCTTCTTCTAATCCTTTGGTCGGGAAAACTAACCTTTTTGTCTGTTTGTTGTTCTGATTATAACACACACATGTATAATTGAGATCATGCTTGATTCTGTAATTACCGCCGGAATTCTTCGGTCCGCCATTCCAGCAGTCGGACGGACGAGGAGGCACAGAATAGATACACAGCAGAGCTATTCCGCAACACACATAAAACCGGTGAAATTCTAGGGTTAAAAGAATATTTAGTGTGTAAAGTTGCTGAAACTACTAGATAGGTCCTGTGTCAATCAGTGCGTTTACATGACACTCAAGAAAACCGAATTACTGGGTTAGTCTGACTATGATCGGATCTTTAAGATGCATGTATACACCTTAGTCTGACTAAAATCGGACCGGATCAGATTTCTCATAGTCGGATTAACACACCCAGATTATTCGATTCATAGTCGCATTACTCCTGCATGTATACGTTCCATTAGATCGGATCGGATTTTGCGCTCTGCGCAGGAGCGAGATTTTTTCCCCAGGGCTGTGAGCCAGAAGTAGACGGACGGTGGTGGCGTCTTTCCTCCGAAATCACCGCAAGAAAGAGCGCCAATGTGCATCTAGTTTGTGTAATTATCATGTACACCATATACGAAATGTACAAAGATGTAGCTTCATCTTGCTCTTCGTACGCCATCTTTCTTGAATGCCGAGGCAGCTGGTGACGTGAAGAGGTCAGCCGGAGGAGTTTCTGTTACCACTAGTTGAAATGGGTACAGCGCCACCTAGCGTACCTGGGTATGACATGCTTCGGCCCAATAATCCTATTTTCTCACTGGCATGTATACTTGGATAATTGCAGTTTTCTGGTTGAGTAGCATAGTCGAACTATGGCTGTAATC
Organism: Sparus aurata; assembly: GCF_900880675.1. Lineage (NCBI taxonomy): Eukaryota > Metazoa > Chordata > Actinopteri > Spariformes > Sparidae > Sparus > Sparus aurata. The sequence goes on along the minus strand of NC_044207.1, from coordinate 4,136,449 downwards.
TGACTAAGCTGTGCATGTAAACGCACTGACTGTAGGGATATAAGATTACAAAATAGTGAATTGATAAACTAAATTAAGTAGTAGCATGTGGTCCCACTATATGATAACACAGCCCCCACTGCTGTAATAACAGAGATATCATATATTATGATCAATTAAGAATTCAACATGGATGCTGTGTTTTTTGTACACAACTACACACGAAGATATGGAATTGGTTGACAACAAGGGACTTTGGTGGGACAAACAAGTTTTTAGTCATAGTCTCCTCAGATGACCTCAGGTAATTTGTTTGAGTGGAGGCTGACAATAAACCGAAATGTTACAAATTATTTTTTGTTAAACTGTGATGAGTTACATGATATCAGTAGCTGAGGTGACTGATAGAGTGACAACCCACACACATCAGTATTTTCAATTAGCTGCAGCACTATGGTCTCATTAACACTGGCTTTGCAAAACTGCTGCTGCTGTTTCTGCGGTCACATACTGCAGCCAATCATACTGTCCGATGTAATGTCTATACGCTATATTTGTTTTGTTGTTTTGCTAAATGGTTTGTTTTGTTACATATTTGAAAAGGTTTATGTCCTAGGATGCAAGACAATCAAATCAAAGAGTACCATCAACAACACCTCTGTTATACTCATGGCCTGGAACTCTATGGGCCTGCTTTCGGTCCAACGATTTTTCAATCAACATCGATTCCGAATATTTGAAACTGTTTGAATAGTAATTTTCTGCAGTATTGATAAACAGGTAAACTGCGATTTAATCGCTCTCTCTTAGTAGTTACTCAAACAAGTAATATATTGCAGATCACTTGTTACTTGTTTAGAAAAATCAACTCAATACACTTTATTTATTTACAACCTGTGAAATAATGCATGACACTACTTACTTACAAATATTACTTGCCTCAGCGAAATATATCTATATATAGATAATGATGAGAGGAAAATGATGATGACAGGACAAACATGTTTGAATGGCATATGAAGTGCTTGGAAAGGGCCAAACACACTCAAACAAAATCGACCAAGTGACTCACCAGACAATAGTCACTACAGCAGTATGGTGACAATGATACACTAATTCAGCTTGTTTGACATGTTTATCACTAATGCAGTGCTAATACGTAATGAGGAGGAGTCTAACAATGCGTTGGATTTCATGGATATCAGAAAAGGAACAGTAGTTGCCAAGCTTACATGAAACGGCATGTTTGATGATATTGTCTATCTATCCGATATGCAGATATGCAGTCAAAATTGCTGAAAAACTTTGATGTTACAGAATTTTGTAACACTTAGGCACTACATATTACTGCATTACAAACTAATGTAATATAATTACAGTAATGAATTACTTTATCACACATTACCCCCAGAAGTGGAGTTGACGCATTGAGATAATGAAAGAAAGAAAGAAGAAAGAAAAAGAAAAAGTAGAAATAAGTTTGCAGTAATGTGGTAGGCTGTTTGTCATTGAATAATGCTACTCAAAATCTTCAAGCTCAAGCCAAGTTCCTTTGTCTCATTTGCAAATGATGAAAGTGAAGGGGGTAAGGCACAACTTTGACCCTGGCTCACTTAAGGTGGAATGACCCTTAAGGTGGACCAGCTATTCTCGTGTAAGTGACAAGTAGCTGATCCAACTCGCTCACTAACAATCTTAGGCAGTGGTATTGGGATAAAGGTTAGAGAACTGAACTTGTGACAAGAAGGTTGAAGGTTCAATCCTGAGACTGGGTGGAGAAAATGAAATGAAAGGCAGCGCTTCCGCCCCTACCTCATTACCACCCATGATGTGCCCTTGAGCAAGGCCCTTAACCTTAACTGCTATTGTGGAGCTGCACAATGACGATTCAGATCAGAATGTGGCAGCTCAGGTCAGCACTACAGGAAAGGTCAGGGGTCAGCAAAAACACCTGAAGTCATCTGGAGAACCATTAATCTGGTGTTTGATGGCTGGACAGAAGGAATGACCTGCATTCTTCAGGCCCTGCAGATTGCAATGTAAACACAATAGTAAAACATGCTGTAAATGAACCTACCAATACAATCCTGCTGGAGTGTAGAGCTCTTCAAGCTCATATGCCCAGTCTATCTAATAATTTTACATTGGATAAAACTTTGTCTCAATAATTCAAATGTTTAGTCTTATCTATTTTTTATTTTTTTTTATCATTCCCACTTAATTGCATCATAAGGCAAATGGGTCATCATATGACAACTGACTGGGAATGAAGACCACTAAAACGCACTACGTGTGTGTGTGTGTGTGTGCGTGTGTGTGTGTGTGTGTGTGTGTGTGTGTGTGTATTCGTGCATGCGTGTACATGTTTCTTGGATCTGTACATTTTCTCTTCCTTTCAATTCTTTCTCTCTGTCTCTCTTTGCCATACACATTGCCAAAAAGAAGAGGGATGTATCGCCATGGTAACCACAGCAGTATGTGAAACAGACATGACAGAACAGAAATGTTAAATGGAGAACACTCATTATACCTCCTGCATCATTTAGCGCTGTCCTTCCAGTTACACCTACGTAGACACACACACGCACACACAAACACACTCACATGCACACACTGAACGAATTGTCCTTTGGAAGCTAAAAATGTATTTTCAGTCAGCACCACAGAAATCTCCGTCTTTAAACAGAACAGGCAGGTGGCTTTTCCTAACAAACACTTGATGTCTGAATATGTGCCATGATACTGATGCAGAAGAAAAGAGTTGATCCAACTTCAAATCCTGTTCAAATACCTGTTTCATCACTGGAAAGATGACCCTTGCATAAAACTTGTCTGTCTTTTAAGTAGAGAAAGAAAATTATTTTGAAATCAGTGCTAAATGACCAGAGAAAATCGAGATAAAGGGCTGGAGTATTCCCTTTCCCTTTTCCCTACAAAACATGCACTAGACTGGACCAACACACACTCCTGCTGACTGCTGACATAATGCAAGTTAGGCGGTGATTGGTTTTGGCCCATCCATTTTTGAAACAGGAAACTATATGGTAGCTGGCTGGTAACATATTACTTGTATTACCAGTGAACAGTACACAGAAATATGTTTTTGAAAGAACTTTAGGACACAAACATGCAATCTGGAACAGATTCTTGATGCATATTTGATCAGCACTTGGTTTAACAATTGTATCTGAGTTTGGTCTTAGTTAGAGGGAGAGAGGGGCACTCTCTCTAGATGAACTTCTGTACTTTTCGTGTCCAGGGAGGCGCTGATATACAAAAGAAAATTAGGAAGTGCAAACATGCTGACATGTGAGTAGACTTTCACACCAGTGACCGCAAATGGCATTATTATCATCTGTAAGCCAGAAACCACAGGATATTTTTAAGGAGACCTCGGGACAAATTTCAGCCAGGCTTGTGGAGACAAAGACTGGTATATTAAGCCACAACATGATCTTCTCTTAACCCTAACCAAGTGGTTTATGAGACTAAAACTAACCAGACTATAAGCTAAGTGTTTCAACTTATAAGTGGTTTGCTTACATTGCCAACACTTAATCTGCTGATCTGATAGTCATTTTCTGTTTAGGATGCTATATCTTTGGATAACAAATAGTTATTTTGCTGTATAACCTTTGACAAACCCACTTAATGCTCCACTAAGATAGACCAGGTGTGTCTGATAGTTACTTTACTTGATCTAAGCTTTTGTGCCGTTCACTTTTTCTGTATATGCCCTTTAAATGGGCTTCTGAAGAAGATCAAGTGTTAACTATAGTTATGTATGTGGAAGTAGTATGAAGTACTATATCAAATATTGGTCTTTTGAATGTGACTTGAGTTTGACTGAATGGAGGACAGAATCAATGCCTCTATATCTATTGTAACCAGCTGTATTGGAGGACGGTTGGTGCTGTCTGAATCCTCTACATCTGCTCTCAGATATTTATAACACTACATCTCTCACAAGGTCTGAACTTAGAGTGTGTACAACATTATGAATGCTGACACTTTACATGAAAAAGGAAAGCCAAGGTGAAGTGGATCCACGGAGGAGCCATGGTTGCTTAGTACTTCACTTGTCAGATTCAGCTTACATGAAGAAGAGGAGATGGCTTACAGCTGCATTATGCAACATATCTACTAAAATATACTAAGCCTCATTCCGTAACTTTCAATGTAAATCTTCAGGTCCCAATGCCCTACTGGTCAATCTAGTCTGCTAAGGGACTGCTTTATCTTCACTGCAGTTAATTAACCTCCAGGAATATTAAACAAGGATGGAATTACAAATTTGACCAACGCGGACAAAACCAGCCCCAACTGGGAACATGTGGATTTTCCCTGGTTGCCTAAATTAAATTTAATTGTGAGTCAGTTGGAAAGAAATCTTTACTTAAGATCTGACAAGCTGAAAATTAATCAATGTATATTATAACAAAATAATATTTGTTGTTTCACACTAATTTATACTACACTTTCATATACAATTGAAATAAAAACGCGATTCCATTAAAAAACTAAACGTAGAAGCAGTATTCGTCACAGTAAATGACCCGTCCCTCATTCATTTTCTCAGATTTCCCTATTATGACTGAGTTTAAATGTTGCCAAATAGGTGCTAACTCTCCACGTTAGCAGCTGTATCTCCACCGCACCGCTGTCATGGCAGACAAAAAGTGTCGTTCCCCGAGTGCGACCAAACAGGAAGGCTTGAGGAGTGGTCCACCATTACTCTCCTGCCTGTTAGGTCACACTCGGGGATCGACACTTTTTTTCTGCCATGACGGCAGTGCGCCAGAGATGCTACTGCTAACGTGAGTTGACCAAAAACCTTCTTTTTAGTAAACTCTGTGTTTTTCATGTTGTTGTCAAGTTTCATGTTGTGTTGAGCCTTCTTAGTGTTTTAAAAATAGTTCAAAAAATATTTTGATGCTAGCGTAAAAGTGCCCGTAGCACTCCACTGAAGTGCCTTTTTCATCGTAATTATGCTTTTACAGGAAGGTTTGACTCATATTCAACCACAAATAAAGCCTCGGTTGCTTTTTGGCGAGAGTCTCAATTTAAGAGTTGTGAAAAAAACATCTGCACTTACTTAAAAACTGATCATATGAAAATGTTTAGAAAATGCTGTTTGCAGTTTTGTATAATTGTGTTAATAATTGGGGGGAAAAAAAATAAATTTTCAAAAATATTGCACTTTCTTGTAGTACTTGAGAGCTGTAGTGGCCCTCCTATATGATGACAATACCAGCAGTTGCCCCAAGCTAAATTGACTTTCAGACCCCTGACTTAAATCCAACATGGATCTTGTTTATATTAGTTGTTTGCCATTATTGTTTATATACAGTATATCTTTTTGACATGTATATGTATTTATTTTAGAAATTGTGTTGTGGGAGGAGTAAACTTTGACAGAAAAAGTTGGAAAAACAGTTAACATACTAACATTTGCTAACCAGCACATAACACTGTGTCCAAACTACAAACTGGTTCTGAGCAGGTTTTTAATATCTACTCTGTTAAAAAAAAAAAAAAGACAAAATCAAGTAGGCTCAAACCAGCATGTAGTCAAAAATAACAGTCGAATTTGCTATTGATGTAAACTATCTTCTATAGAGGCTCAAAGGAAATACAGGACTTATTCACAGCTTGGAAAGGTTCCAATTGGTGGTGTCATTCCAGTGACATTTAACAATTGCAGTTTGATTAACACCAACATCACAATTGTATCTTTTTCTGTCCAGCAGAGGTTGTCCACTCTGCAACAGCTCAGGAAGTTCAAGTTGCCTCAGGAGCTGATTCAGTTCTACACTGAGACCATTCAGTCTGTTCTCTGCGCTACTATCACTGTCTGGTTTGGATCTGCAACCAAACAGGACAGGAACAGACTGTAACCGACAATCAGGTCTGCAGAAACAAATGTTAAAGCCGGCTTGCCCTCCATACGGGACTTGTACCGGTCCAGGTTCAGGAGCCTAGCAAGTAACATCTCTGCAGACCCCTCATAAACTGTTCAAGCTCCTCCCCGCTGATAGGCATTACAGAGCATCCAGACACAGAGACAGTTTCTTCCCCCAGGCTGTCACTCTGATGAACACTTAACAGTCCATGTCAGCAAACCACTGTGCAATAACCCCTGTAAATACTGTTGGAGATTGTGCACTCTTTACAATTGTACATATTGTAATTATTAGTACATATTAGTCTACATTTTTCAATTATTTGTTTTTGTTTTAGATGTAATGTTTATTATACTGTACTATTCCCTGTACATTGAGAGCAATCTTAACTGGATTCAAATTCCTTGTTTGTGTCAATACAGCTGATTCTGATTCTGTTTTAGTAAACAAGCATCTCTGACACAAGTAATTCATGGTTGTATCATTAATTGAAATTAATTACAATTTAGATGTTGACATAATAGAAAGTTAAAATTACAATAACTGTGATATGACAATTTGAAAGTTGTGTTCAAGTCACCAAGGATTATAACATCCCTGGTTAAATGAAGTGCTATATGGAAGAAGCTGGACTTTCCTTATTAAAGATTAGTAGTATTGCACCCATTTCTTGTTGTGGCTGCACTATTGGTATTAATGATTTTGTTTCTGGCGTTGTGATATCCGACATCTAAAACATAACTGCAAATGCATTGTTGTCTTATTTTACACATGGAATTAATGCACTTTTTATTGTTTTAATTTGAATAGATAAATTGTTATAAATAGCAGCAGCACGAGCACTGTCCAGTCCTTTCTCACTACAGTGCGTTAAAGATGTTTTTGTCATCGCTTTGGGGACACTTATATTAGGCTTATAGATATTCTGTTGTATATCCTTTTGTCAAATTTAATTATAAACTACACTGATTTTGAATGTGTTGCGTGCCATATTTGCTCTGACTGAAACGATGAATACTTCTTGATAAAGCAACTGCACACACACATATTGGTCAAGCACCACTTTAGAAAGAGATAAAAATCCTGGTGCCATCCATGCACCCCAAGGACCTATGGCTGGTCCAGTTGCCTCCATATAGCACTTAGATATATCATGACCTGGATGACTGAGAATCTTCACAAGCATATCCTTAGTGAAGTACGTGACATGTGACCAACCACGATAGCAGATCACAGGAAAGGTTCTCTTTAACAGATCCTCATACAAACTCCAAACTGGGGAAGATTACTGAAATTAAATGCAACAGATATTAAAGTTACTTAAGTGAACTGCTCTTGTCACATGTAAAAAGATCATCAGACAAAGTGTGGAGGAAAAGTCAAGGATGCTTTGCAGAATTCCATGGTGTTATTAAATGACAACTTTGACTTAATGTCCATGTACTGTCCTGTATGTTTTCAGCTATCCAGCTAATGCTGGAGGGATTAGTTTGTCCATCTTGCTGCTTGGATTATTTGAAAGCTCTCTCCTTTACCGACAAATCTAACTAGAGAGCAAATTGCTATAAACCGTCAATTCGTTGACGTAAGTCTTTCTATCTGAGCTTGTGTGTGTACTTCTGTACTGAAGAAAGGCGTGAGGATTTCATCCAGCTGGATAGATTTTATGAGGAAACAAAACAACCATTAAAATCCCATAGAGAGAGGGAGAGGGACAGACTAAGCACTGCTGGAGGCGAACAACAACTCCCTCTCCATCTTTCACTCCTTCCCTTTTCTCCCATCATCCCATCCATACGACCCCCAATCGACTAGAGATGTACGTCAGAATCTGCGTGGAGAGGATTTTTTTTTTCTCTTTCTTTTCGCCCACTGACTGTTATGATTCAACTCAGCCTTTCGAGCAGGCTTGAGAAGAGAAGAGCGTGGGCTTAACCTGCTTCTCCCTGTGTCTCTCTCTCTCTCTATCTCGGTACCTGCTTCGTTTCTGCAGAGCTCGCAGAGCTGCTCAATCTTAGTCAGAAATTAAATCCTGGGTTTGTGCATGCCTGTGAAGCCTGCAATAAAGAGACAGATAGAAAGGAACAGCTCAGTGGTGGGATGTGTGAAGGGGGTGGGGACCGAAACGACCAGCTGACTGTGAAAGAAGCATGAATCATATCTTTAACGCCTATCTTCCCCTGTCATATTCCTCACAATACATGACAGACAGATTACTTTGGACTGCATGTTTCCGGGTTATTTTTACCGTATTTCTGCATCAACTAATCATTCATATTAGAGCCATTTATGTATCTCAGATGAATTAAGGGGTTAATAAAAGACTTAAGAATACATCCACAGTTTAAATGTAAGCCAGAACTGGCCACAAAGACTCATTTACAGAAACAAATTACAGAAAAAAGCCAAATAACTGATTGTAGAAACAAAAAGAACACAGAATCACCAACAAACAGAACTGAGGCTGTTCTGGAGGATTGTGGAGGAACAACACCTTCCTAAAACACTGCATGCTGGCTGTTACTTTCATGACTAGTATACTTGGATTTGGATGGGGGTGCTTAACAGACTCAGTCAGAAGCTTCAGCTCTTGCCCAGTGCTGGCACACTAAAGTATACCAGTACACATTGTGTTAATCATCATGAGTCTGTCAACCAACCTTGACTGTGGCTTGGTCAGTCAGTGGCTCTAGTCAGACAGACTCCTGATTAGGGGTGTCGAGGTTCTAACAGTGGGAAATAAGAAACAAAAATGAGAAATGTACATGGCTAGCTTTTTATTTAACTGATAGCAGTGTAAGTGACAGTTTGTTCAACCTAAGAAAGTGGATACAGCCTGTGGGCAAGGAGGGAAGACACTGAAGCCTTATCCTTCTTGTTTGTGATTTTTAAAGCATCAAGCAGCAGCCAATCTTTCTGTGCAGTGTTCAGTTTGCGTTTAGATATGTGTTAACTTCTGTGTTAACACTTACACATATGATTGTGTTAGAGCAGAGGGAATGTTTAGTAGTGAAGTTGTCTAGTGGCAGTATATGTACAGTGCAGGTTAAAGTTTGACCATTCATAAAGTCTGCAGCTCCTCCCTAACTCCAGAATTCCAATGTCTGCATGTGCGTTATAGAACGGCTCAGTGCTGCCTCGTCCATCAACACCCACCGGCTCCGTTTTGAGTGTAGCACGGCGCAGCACTGCCAGACAGCTGGAGTGGCTAGACCGAGGAGTTCCTGTGATAATTACAGAATCACGCACGATCGCAATTATGCATGTACATGTTATAAACACAAAAACAAACAGACAAAAGATTAGTGTTCCCAACCAAAGCATTAAAAAAAGGGTGGTGTTTTGATGTTGTTTTGGTGTCTTACTTCCTGTCTGCTATGTGCCGAATCTGGTTCAATTGATGCGTCATGCTCTGGTATCCGGCAAAAATAAAAGTCTTGCGCATCTGCTGCGGAAGGGTCTAGAGTGCCAGAGCTGCAGTAGATATGTGATGCAGCAGTACACACATATTGAGCTCCACATCTGAGACGGATGGACAGAACACAGATCAGGTGGAATTTGGGGGTAAAAAGTTCCAATGTCTTGTGTCCAAGCTGCAGGTCAAAAGTGAAGGGAGAGTCTGTGGCAATACCATCAGTAGCACACGGTGCTCCACCTTGGTTGCAAAATTGAAATGGAGCTTGGAGGCAAGACTGCAGGACCTGGTGTAGATCAGAGATGAGAGTGTATCTTTTGCTTGAACCAGGAGAAGCCAAAACTTTACCCAGCATAAAGATAGCATATTTATTTCTGTATCACCAAAGGACAGTTGTGGCATAATACATAATATATTGTTGGTTTTGGTACCATGTGCTGTTTGACATATACTGCTGTTTCCCTTCCTATCAAACATTATGTAGAGGGATTGGAAATTACGAAAAACAAGAGTGGAGTGTTTTTTCTATGGATTAAATAGAAAAATGTCATGAAAGTAGTGGAAATGAAATCAAGTTTAGAGTTAGATAGTGAGTTACAGTCCATGCTCACTCACCTCCTTTAAATCCCCATCATTGCAGAGTTGTCGCTAACTGGAAGGGATTGACATCTCTGTAAAACTGGTCTCACATTAACTCCAGTTGTCTAGGAAAAGACAAAATGTGCACACAAACACAGAAACACACAGACACACAGTTACGACAGTTACATATATGAATTACTGTTTTTTCAGATCAGAGCTGTCCTCTTACAGTCTCACAACCACATCCCAGATAGCAAAATTTACCTTATAGAATGATGGCACTTGGGCAGTCCACTCCAGGCCATGCTATGGCCACCCCCAAGCTGCCAAAGCATGGCCGGAGGTCAGCCAAGAGTAAACCAAATAAACCAGAACTGGCCTAAGTCTGGTCCAGATCCAGTCAACTAGGATAGAATCAGCTGTGGCCCTGACTTGGACGTTTTTTTTGTGTCTACAATTTTGCTATCTGTCACTGTCTGGTCAGGCACAGGTAAGGTGTAAAGAAAATAAAAGGACATCAAATCCTACAAGTTTTCTCTTACAGCTATTTAATTAGTTAGGACTTGTCATCCACCCATACGGATAAAGTGTCCTTTAAACACAATGGTAATAGACAAAGTTAGTTGTCCATTAACCTGTGTTACTGTTATTCAAAAAATAGTAGGCATGTACTCTGATTTGACTGAGGTGAAGTTAAGTTTATGTGACTAAAACTACTTTGCTAGGGTTGGGAACGATTATGGTAATGGTTAAGGTTTTGCAAAGATTTATTTGAGGGTAACAACAAAGTCCTCCATTTGAAGACTGTCACTCAAGGTCAACATGTTCATTGAATGACTGACCAATTGGGTCATTGTTCTGGAAATATTAGGAACATTGCAGTCTCTGGGAAGAAAACTGGGGTACGTTGATTGCCATAGGTTTTAAACACTTAAACTGGCAACAGGCAACTTTTTTGGTTTAAGTTATCATTGTGAAGTAATTACTGATAGATACTGTACATAAAGAACACCTTCCACATATAGACTGGCTTAACCAAAACATTAAGAGGCATTGTTTTACCCTGTCACTATCCCCAGGTTAGGGTGGAACAACTGGCATAACTGTGGAATTTCTACACTTCAAAAATAAAAGAATCCTGCTGAAGGAGGAGGCAAAGAAGGTAAAGAAGGAGAATGAAAAAAATTGAGGTATGGACAGGCATTCACTCGATAGGGAGCGCTCTGGTGTTTAAGTCTGGTTCCTCATTCAGTGCGTTTACATGACACTCAAGAAAACCGAATTACTGCGTTAGTCTGACTATGATCGGATTTTTAAGATGCATGTATACACCTTAGTCTGACTAAAATCGGACCGGATCGGATTTCTCATAGTCGAATTACACCACGTAGATTATTCGATTGAAAGTCGCATTAACTCCTGCATGTATATGTTTCCAGCGGATCAGATCGGATTTTGCGTTCTGCGCAGGCGCGAGATTTTTCCCGGGGGCCGTGAGCCAGAAGTAGATGGACGGCGGTGGCGGCGTCTTTCCTCCGAAATCACCGCAAGAAAGAGCGCCATTGTGCATCTAGTTTGTGTAATTATCATGTACACCATATACGAAGTGTACAAAGATGTAGCTTCGTCTCGCTCTTCGTACGCCATCTTTCTTGAATGCCGAGGCAGCTGGTGACATAAAGAGGTCAGCTGGAGGTAGCCCCGTTAACACTAGTTGAAATGGGCACAGCGCCACCTAGCGTACCGGGGTATGACATGCTTTCGGCAGTAATTCGATTTTCTCACCGGCATGTATTCTCGGATAATTGCAGTTGTGCGATTGCTAAAGCTGGTTGACTAATGATCGGAAGGTTGCTGGTTCAAATCCCGGCTCCCCTAGGGCGGAACTGAGCTACATGTCAAAGTATCCTTGAGCAAGATACTGAACCCCTGTCTACCCTGCCTTCGCCCATAGAGAAACTGGGATTGGCTCCAGTAATCCCAGCGACGCCTTGAAAAAGGGTAAAATGTGGTAACATCCCACGGAAAAGCAGAAGAAGATGAGTTGAGGGTGTTTTACTCTGCCTTCGAGATCGGTGTTTCTAGGTCAAATTTGTATTCTTATAGTTAGATTTTGCATTTGACAGTAGCCACACTGCTAACAATAACAATGTTGCTAACACTCATTGCAACAGCAGTGCCAACAATATTACCACAGACAAGATTGTCGGGGCAGGAGAAGTTGGAAAGGTGACCGTTCCTGTAACTTGAATTTTATATACTTTTACATTTCAGCCATCCTAATGTTGTGTCTGATACGCAAAATATTGATTGGCTCCCAGCCTGGGGTCCAGGCCCCTCCTAGGGGGTGCAGGAGATCGCACGTGGTGCGCACAACTTTGTCTGCTCTGAGGTTGTGAGGTTACCAAAATCATATTTGTGCACATTAAATGTATAAATTCCCAATAACACACCCAACTGGATAATCAAAACTCTGTATAATCCAAACCAACACCCTTATGAGGTAGGCCTATTCTGGTCAAAACTTGGACACAGGCAAGGGGGGCTTCGAGGAAAAAAGGTTGGGAACCACTCCTATAGAGTATGAGATGCTCACCATAAACCAAAGGAGTTTAACCAATGAAAATAACGTTTACAGAGGTTTTATTAAAGTACATATGTAGAAGTTGTGGATAACAGGAGATTACAGAACAACTTCTCTCTTTGACGGCACTTCTCAGCCATTTATTTACACACAAGAACTATAACTGTGGAAAAACTGCTAACACACCTCACCCCTCCCAACCCTCCGTTGTCATGGTTACACATTGACTCTAACTAGGGGTCCATGCCCAACAGTCGAGAGTTGTCAGAGAGAGGGAAACTACCCAGATTGTGGTGAATTATGTCTGTCAAGTCCTCTACATACTTCCCCAGAATTCACCTAACAGGAATAAAGTGATAACATCAACATGTTCGAGGGCAGCTCCATAACAGCTCTGTAGAACAGGTTTTGGGGAACCCGTGGGGGTCTTACAGCTGTGTGAAGTAGTGCTGCCAACTAAGGAGTCGTGGTGTTGGGGACGAAATCCCCTGTGACCTGGAGAAGTACGACAACCCACACAGCCCATTGGGGTGTGGGTGGTAGGTGGTGGTGAGGTGGAGTTTGACTGCTAGGCCCCCTGTGACTGCGTTCCAGAGCTCCGATTTGAACTGGGGCCCCTGTCAGAGAGGTCAGATGGGGCGCCAAACCGGCGACCAGGGTGGCAATAAAAGCCCACGCTACCTCAGAGGACATCATTGAGGACAGCGGGACAGCTCTGAGCCACCGTGTGGTCCTGTCCACTATAATGAGGAGGTGTGTGAAACCATGGGAGGGTGGCAGGGGTCCCACCAGGTCTATCTTAATGTGGGTGAACCTCCTCGCGGGCATGGAGAACCAAGTGGGCCTTGGTGTGGCGGTTCAATTTAGTGCATTGGCAGTCCATGCAGGAGTCAGCCAAGGCCCTTACGCATTTCTTGAGGTCATGCCAGACAAAGCCGCCACCAGTCTTTGAGAAGGTTGCTTGCCTGGGTGAGAGAGGCTATACACAGCTTCATAAATTTCCAGTGGGGAAGACAGGCCGTGGCTGACCTGTAAAAATGTCACACAGTAGTGTGGTGTTGGCTCCGTCACAGGCTACGTCCTCCAATTGCAGCCCGGTGACTGCCGTCCTGAAGGCCTGCACATCTTGTAGGCCTGCACGTCCTGAAGGCCTGCATGTCCTGAAGGCATGCATGTCCTGTTCAGCAGCTTGGTCTGTTGCCATGCTGGTGTAGTCAATCCCTAAGTGGACGGCCCCTGCAATAGACCAGGAGAGGGAGTATGTGGAGAGTTCATGATGGTGTCCACCTTTACCAGTAGGGGGACAGCCCCGTCATTAGTGACATGGTGTCCAAGGAAGTCGATGGTGGACAGCCCAAACTGGCACAGTGCCGGCTGAGCCATTCGAGTCTGGAGGTGGGACATGTGTTCCACTCTGGATGTGTTGGCGATGAGGATATTGTCCAAGTAGACAAAGACGCTGGCCACTACTGACCACTGCAGACTGGGAACACCCCACAAGAGCTGCAGTTTTGGAGATGCTCTGACCCATTCATCGAGCCATCACAATTTGGCTCTTGTCAAACTCGCTCAAATCCTGACACTTGTTCACTCGATGTTCAATTGCTACCTAATCCCACCCACTAACAGGCGCCATGATGAAGAGGTAATCAGTGTTATTCACTTCACCTGTCAGTGGTCATAAAGTTATGCTTGATCGGTGTATATCAATGCTATATAATCATAATGATGTTAGACAATATGGTATTAGATTTTGGTTTAAGTTTGTGGTGACATGTCAAAAATGTTGTCTTTTCCTATCTTTAAAGGCTCATTACAGTAAAGTGATTTCATATTCTGACTGTTCTACTAGTTGAATTGTCCCACTTAATAACTGTGTGTCCACATTACTGATGATTATTCATCAAAAATCTCATTGTGTTAATATTTAGTGAAAGTACCAACAGTCAATGTTTATCACAATATGGCCTAAATATATTGACTTATTTAGCCCTTAGCTAGAAGAAAAGTAAGAGGATCATAAAAGCTTTTACAATTCATTTTAAGGGAAACATTTATATGTGAACCAAATGGAATGGCAACACACTTCACTGAAAACCACAAATGTCAACCTCATGGTGGATCACCAAAGTCTGATTCACTTTAAAGATTACCACTGGGCTACAGAGGATAAGAAGCCAGTTGGCCGAAATTACACCTTGTCAAACACTGTCAAAAACAGCTGTGTACTAAAGTGACAGGACCAAGAAGCGGATGATGCGGTGCTTACGAAATGTGACAGTTCACAGCACCCCTAATTACCATAATGAATTAGCCAGTTTGCTTGAGAGGGGGCAGGCAGGCAGTCAAGGTGAACGGACTCGGTCAGTTCATGATCTTCCAGTACCTGTTCTGCCTTTTTGTGTTTCTCATTCCAAACAAATTGAGTGCATATCACCCAGCTTGAGCTCATTCTTGATAATTAGTGTCAATGTAATGGTAATGTGTTAAGCTAGCTTGTGGAGTGCCTAGATTCAAGTTTATGAAGAATTACTATATGATAAGGTATAGTGGAGAATATTTTTATATACCCCACACCCATAGTCACTCATTCACTCTTCACTGACTGACTTTTCTGCTTAAATAAACTTAATAATCAAACTCTCTTTGCTTTCATGATTGAATAAACAAACTGACCTTAAAGGACAACACAATTTACGCTGTTTCACTTTGTTGATATTTGGCGGACCCTGCCACCTGTTCAAACAGTGTTCTGGGACCTTAATTTCCCCCAAGAACAGCTTGTTTTACTTGAAGAAAAAATACAGATTCATGAGTTTGTATTATTACCTAATTGTGTTCAAATAAAAATCTGAGTTTGAATTTCTTCTCCAAAGCTACATAGTGCTCCTTCAAGGTGGATGAAGTGTGATGAATCAGTCATACTAGGCTGTATTTTATTTGAATGAAGATTAAAATCATTGACTGACCTCATCCTGCCACTAGCATCCTTAATGACATTCTGTGGTTAATACTTCCTCCTTACCCAGTTATGCAGGGCCTAAGAGGCTATTGAAAAAGTTGCAGAATGTTAGCAAAAAATCCAGAATGTTAGGAATTAGTTTTTTCAGTGTTCTATACTACAAATGACATACAATTGATGTCACTGGATTTTGGATTTGCTATTTGGACATGACCTTACACTTTGGGACATTATGATGAGTGTTTGTTACATCTTACTGATTAAGCCATTTACTGAAAATAACAAAAAATATTTGTAATGCTGCCTGTGAACTTGTATGCATGGGGCATTTAGCTCAGTGGGTAGAGCAGGCATCCCATACACAGAGGCTCTGTCCTCGCTGCAGCAGCCCTGGGTTGGAGTCCCGGCCTGGGGCCCTTTGCTGTGTGTCACTCAGCCTCTCTCTCAACCTGTTTACTGTCATATCTTCAACTATTCTGTCAATATAGCCAAAAATCTTAGATAAAGTTAGCATTCATATAAATATAAATCTCAGGTACACAATGTTGTGACAATGCTTTGACTGGTCCTCTAAAAGAAAGTTTCGACATAAATGACAATGATTGGTAGTTGGAGCCCTGCGCAGGGTTCATGGCTGTATTACTGTCCTCTACTCTATTTATCACCAAGCTCTCTAGAAACTTCACAGGATTTAGCTAAAGAAGCTAAAGCTGGAAATCCAGCAGAAAAGGGTGACACAAGACTGAAACGCAGACCTACAATACTGATATCAGTTGAGTGAGATGTCTAAACAAAGCCCAAAGGATACTAAATGACAACACCCACCCGAAAACATACAGAAGTATCTGCTGCCATACCACCAGACTACAGAGCAGCTTCTTTACCCACGCCATTTAAAAAATGATAATACATTTACTGTGTACCTTTATAATACTCTGCATTCAGTACTAAAGCCTTTTAATTCATGTTTGAACAATTATCTTTCAATTTGGATTTTAGTCTCTCTTGGTTCCTTTTCTTCCATATTTTGCTTACCTTGCCTTCAATTTAAATCAATTTAAGCAGCACCTGCAAAGTTGGGAATGCAGTGGGAACCTGTCAGCAGTCAGAACTTTTTGAATAGATTAATTTGAGTAATTTTAAGGAGGCTGTGCTGGCTAAGGCTCTCCTCCATTCACCATGCGCCATAGTCATAGCCCCTTAGTGTTAACATACAGATGTGCACACAGACACACAAGAAAACAGCAGGTGCTTAATTGTCTAAAAATTAGCAATTCCTAGCTCCTGTGTTTCATAGATTAATTTGTTAACTGTCTAAGATTTGTCCCACAGCTGATGATGTGAAATGACACCCAGGGGTCCTATAAAGCTTTTTTCCTCTGGTGGAAACCTGATGAAGTTGTTGCCTGGAAACAGGCTCATTAAAAATGGCAGCTTTTGCTGTTTGAATGGCAGACATGTGTTCAGGAAACGTATATAGGCACATATCCTGTGTGATAAAAAGGATCAGAGCTACTACACTTCAAACAGCCGACTGTAAGCTAGCTCCATCCTAAACAGCTTATTTACTCATTAAAGCCATGCTTTGCAATTTTAAAAATACATAGTGGTTTTCTTGAGCTTTTATCTATTGCAAGTAGGGTTTAAGTATGACCTGTGATCTGGTGTTAGAACATTACAATGTGAAACATGAGGCCTTCCTCAGTGAAAATTTGAACCGGTGTAAGGAGTTGAGAACATGATGCAGTCTGTTTTGGGGACAGCATTGTTCTCAGCAGCTCAGCTGGGCTCTGGAGAACACACTTTAACAGCATTGATTGTGAGAAGCAGGAATAGATGCACACGATGACCTCACTGTAATAATTATTTACAATAAAACAACATCTAATATCACAGACCACACTGTCACTGTTTGGTTGTCTCGCAGTTTCATTTATATATTTTTATTAATGTTTACTGTAATCTGTAAAGATCTGTAAGGACCTAAAAGTCCACAGCACTGATATACAACACAGCAGTGTAATTAAAACATAAACACTACTTTCAGACAAGTTGGCTATAATGTATTTCTACTCTGAAGGCCTTTACACACTAATTAATTGATACAGTTGCACGTCAATATCTTTTTTTTCGTTACCTGGTTTGGTCATGAGTACTTTCACACAGAATAAGTTAGATTTTTCTGAGCATTCACACCACGGCTTAAGGCATCAACCCATTATGTTGTGTGAGATGGACGTCTTGACAATGGCTGCCCTGTTGACCTCATGTTTATTCTTGTCAATATTCTGTTACAAATTACATATTATTTATCTAATATCCAGACAATGTGACAAAGGTGGCTTGGGATGAGTAACCTCAATTGCTCCCTGCAGAGACACACTGCTATACTGTAAATGTGGGATTTACCAAGAAGGAACTGAAGCTCTTATATCAACCTAGGCTCTATTTAAATACTTTGATAAAAACGGTTTATTCCCTCATGCAGAGTTACCAGTTATTTACCAGGTGCTCTGCTTGCAGATATAGCCCAACATTTACAGACATGTATACATGTGCTTAAACATTTGAAACTACATTTAAGAGCTTCAAAGGTTTATTGATTAACTCTTGTCTGTTAAATTAATTATCAACTATGATTTTCGGAGAAGAAAAGTGCAAATTCTCCAATTCCAGCATCTTATGATGTGAACATTTTCTGGTTAATTTCTTTCTCCCTAACAGTAAACTGAAAATCTTCGGGTAGCAGACAGCAAAACACAGTTGGCGACGTCATCTGATCTACATTTTCACAATTTTCTCATATTTAGTAGACCAAAAAACTATTGGAGAAAACGAATGACTGATTAATATACAATTAAAATAAATTTGAGTTGCAGCCAGACACAGTTAGGTTCATAAGATTTGTAATTTGATGTTCAAGTTTATTGGGCACTGATGTGATCTGAGATCTTTATCTATCTGTAACGTAATGTGTACAAAATCTGAAGGATTAAAACAACATCTGTAAAAAATAAATCTGACACACTTTTATCTTGAGCCACATTGCGAAGGTCCTGGTTCAAAAATATTAAGTCAGTAAGTTTAAATTGAATATGATTTGACTGACAGATGAACTAGGAGAATGTAACTCCTGAAATTTAGAAGACAGATCCCTCCATTGGACTCATTAATCTACAGAAAAACTTGTGGCTGACCAGTGGAGTAACAGAATGGAGCTTCCTTCATCACAAGTGATCTTAGAGTGCAGACACTTGGCAAAAGAGACAGTTGTATCTGATTTTAACCGGGGATATAAAAATTTGAAAAATCTGAAAAGTAGAAGCCGCTAACTGAATATTTAGCACGCTGCTCTGTTCTAATGACAAACACAGAGGTGTGATATTGGATTTGTTAATATTGGTGCTTATGGAAAAATCCATGTATTCTGCCAACGTTAGTGTCTGTGCCCAGAATCAAGGACCAGTGCAGCCAAATCATTTCTCACATTAACATACACTCATTTTCAACTGGATATGCAGCAAATGCTGAATGTGAGGACTTAGCTGTCTTAAGGAGAGCAGAGCTGCAAAACTGACTGTACAGCTCAGTAAATACACACAGAAAAGAAGAGAAAAGATCTGATTTAGGTACATTTGTATCATCTATTATCAATCTTGAAATAGTCCTGAATTGACCCTGATATGGTTACTGATCATTCAGATTGGCTCTGGACATCAACAAAAACAGTAATAAGCGCGGCACATATCCTCTGCCTCACCGTTGGTCGATAGAAAAATGCATGTTGGGATACTTGCCTACCACATGTTCAGAACCAACTCAGCTTCTAAAGCATCCCAGATAAAATGGACAGAGCAAGAACTCTTCTGGAGCCTCATTTATGAAGCTTGCATGCACCAAATAGGGCTTGGAATTTGTGTATGCCACTTTCTAAGCATACACTGGGATTTTTATTTTTTTTTT
Organism: Sparus aurata; assembly: GCF_900880675.1. NCBI lineage: Eukaryota > Metazoa > Chordata > Actinopteri > Spariformes > Sparidae > Sparus > Sparus aurata. Next base: position 4,117,061 of record NC_044207.1, on the reverse strand, counting down.
AACTACTGGACTTGGAAATGTGTGTGCATTCACGGAAAATTTGACCCAAATGCATGGAGGACCAAACCTGACATAAGTATAAATAAATAAATAAATAAATAAATAAATAAATAAATACATACATACATACATACATACATACATACATAAATAAATGCTGAAATAAATAAATGTATAAATAAATAAATGCATAAATAAATAAATAAATGCATAAATAAATAAATGCTGAAATAAATGCTGAAATAAATGTATAAATAAATAAATAAAAGTATAAATAAAAGAATAAATGCTTTTTATTTATTTCTACATTTTTGTTCACCTACATTTATTTATTTCTGTATTTCTGTTCACCTACATTTATTCATTTCTGTATTTCTGTTCACCTACATTTATTTATTTCTGTATTTCTGTATTTCTGTTCACCTACATTTATTTATTTCTGTATTTCTGTGTCCATATGTAAATGAGGAGGTAGGAGGTCGTAACCTCAGTCAAGAGCATGATTGGTTAAAGGAGTGTGCTCGATGAGGGTCTACTACTTCTGCCTTACTAGCTGATTCCTGTACACTGTAAAGGAATGTTGCTGGCTACCAGCAAGCCCGCTCAGCTAACTGTTAGCTGCAGTTGTTGACATTTGTTCATGAGCTCTGGTTTAGTTGAATTTGACTGGCGTTCATTTTAACTTGCGAGGATCCCAGGTGTGCTGGTGGTGTGGTTTGAGAATCCCGTCTGGAGAGAGAGGGGTCCTCAGCCATGTCCGCTAAGTGGGAAAGACATTCTGCTCATCGCTCCAAGTCATGTATATGTGTGTTCTAGACGAGCGCTACAGAGCACAAATCGTCCAAAAGTGCATGTTGTCGGTCTCATATCTTTGTCGTGAATGTCTGTACTCTCAAATAACTCATGAGTGGAACAGGCTGAGGCATTTGTTCATGCCGAGCGGCTCGAGAGCGGCGTGGAGACCCCCGTTAGCTCTTAGCTGTTAGCTGCTCGCTGTAGCGCAGCGTCCAGGTTACCTTGTGACACCGGTTACCATCGGGTATTTTCATTCCGCACTGCGTTCAAATGGTTACTTAAAGCCATCGTTCCGAGCCGCATACATGGTTATTAAGCTGAAGTTAAGTCAGTGTGAAAACTGTACACTGTCATACAGCCTGCTGGTCAAACAGTCTGCAGAGTATGTTGACATCCAGCCCGAGCTCAGCGTGTGGTCAGTCCGCTGTGGCAAATCGTGAGACGTCCAGATCAACCTGTGATACAAACACCAGTAGCGACAATGTTTCATAGGAAAGCCCAGACATGTATCTCACTCTCGATGGTAACATGTGTCAACAGTTAACCTGGACGCTACACTCTCAGCGCTACAGCGAGCAGGCCACAGCTAAAAGCTAACATCTAACTGCTAACACCTAACATAAAAAAATTAACAGTGTTGTCCCACCCAGATCTCGACGCCTCTCGGTGTGAACAAATGCTTGATACTGTTCCACACGAGTTGTTTGAGAGTACAGAGATTCACGACAAAGATATGAGACCGACAACATGCACTTTTGGACGATTGTGTTCTGTAGCGCTCGTCTAGCAATGGTTTGCAAATAGCAGCCCCGGCATCTCCGTGTGGATAGAAGTGTTCAAGCCACGTCAAAACAAATACACATATACATGACTTGGAGCGATGAGCAGAATGTTTTTCCTGGTTAGCGGACATGGCTGAGGACCCCTCTCTCTCCAGACGGGATTCTCAAACCACACCACCAGCACATCTGGGACCCTCGCAAGTTAAAATGAACATCAGTTAGCCTGTCACATTAGTCGAGGCCATTAAGCTAACTGGAGCTGTTTTACAACGTTACAGAGAGCGAGGCTTGGGATCAGGAATCGTTTGCTTTTGTCTGGCTCTCCGATTTGACCAATCATGCTCTTGACTGAGGTTAGGACCTCCTACCTCCTCATTTACATATGGACACAGAAATACAGAAATAAATAAATGTAGGTGAACAGAAATACAGAAATAAAGAAATAATAAATGTGGGTGAACAGAAATACAGAAATAAATAAATGTAGGTGAACAAAAATGTAGAAATAAATAAAAAGCATTTATTCTTTTATTTATACTTTTGTTTATTTATTTATATATTTATTTCAGCATTTATTTATTTATTCATTTATTTCAGCATTTATTTATTCATGCATTTATTTATTTATACATTTATGTATTTATTTATGTATTTATTCATGCATTTATTTATCTATTTATTTATTTATTTATTTATTTATACTTATGTCAGGTTTGGTCCTCCATACAAATGTACGTACAATTTTGGAGGCATGGGTGGCATTGGCAACAATGATGGCAAAGTGTTCATAAGGTTTAAAGAATGAATACTATACATATATCACCAAGTATTATTTTATACTACTTATATTTTCCATATTGTTTGCTTTGTGTAAAATCGCTGCAGTGAGCACGACTGTGCTGTCAGGCAGATACAGGTGCACATATGGATTATAAACATTTGCGAAACCTGGAAATAAAGCCATTAAGAAAAAATCTGTAGTAAAAAATTTTAAATACTGCAGTGCCAGTTGTGTGTTAAGTCTTTTACTTTCTTTGCACTGCGAGAGTACGAGTGAATGAGAAGATGAATAACATGGCTTTTATAACCTCCACCTCACCAACAAACACCTCATTTTCTGTGTCAAAAAAATCACTTTCCTTGTCTTGCTCTTGGTTGTGGCCATGTTTTCTCGATCAGCTAATTTTCCATGCATTACCATTCATAACGCGCATTGACCATCTATGGTTATATGTGGGTTTGGAGAGGGCAGGACAAGGGGTTGATCCACATGCACACATGTCAAAGTTGATGAGAGATTTATCAAAGGAAATTTCACACTGGTAGGTGTACATTTCCTCATTTGTAAATATGCAAAGGTTTAGTGTGGATTCTCTGCAGCGTTTTATAAATGAGGCCCCTGGGCCTTCATACTGATCTTGACTGAATGTGGACATTGAATTTGGAGGATATTTTGGCCATGACTGACAACATCTCACAAGCCAACAAGAACATAGATAAGACTTACAAAGACCTACTGTAGGTACACAGGTTTGGGTATCAAACTTGGTACTTTTAAGGCTACAGACAGAATAACATCAATATTACCGAGTACCAGTTCACATTAAATCAATAAGTGCCAAATTTTAGTACCTGCGTGTGCATATAGTAAAAAAAGACAGAATGACACGTCTCCCCAAAACTCAGTCACTGACTGTGTCTGAAATACCTTACCAACATTCTGTTTAGTTTACTGAAACACTGTGTTTAATACTATGTCTGAAAACCAACAGTATATGAACTATATACTGTCTACAAGAAAATATTACAGCATGCTTTCTTTGATTCCTGAAATGGTGGTTAACAGTGGTTAGCAAAATTATATTTACAAGTGATCTACTTCAATTCACATTCTTCACATACAGTGATATGTGTGCTCATATTTACAGGCATACACTATCTTAAATATGATCTTGAGATTAATTTATGACTGCTTTCTTCACAATAGCAGCTCAATCTGCTGCGGTAGCACTGTAACACTGAGCCACTACAGCAAGCTCAAGGGGTCAAAACGCAAACTAAAAATTCCTAATAGGTTTAAAATACAGCACCCCATAGTGGAGACGTTGCATGCCAGGAGAGGGCAGCACATATAAATCTTCATGTTACCTATTATATTTATTCCTATAGCACTAGATTGATGTAATGTAGCAGTTTACTTCATAAAGTATTTCATTTTATAGAAATAGCAAGATGCTAGCAGAATAAAATGTAGAAAGACTGTTATGTGTATTGTGACTGGGAATATGACTCATGATTTATTGTCTCTAGAAGTTAATGATTTGACTGGTTAGAACTGAAATGACAGAGAGATTAAAGTAACAAAAAAGGTACCAATGAATTTTAGGTAACAGTATCAGAACTTGTATCAGTTCAAATGTGAATGGCATCCGACCCTAATGGTACCCATACTACCATTATCTGTGAGGCGATAAGTCAAAAGTTCTTTGAGTGAGTTTGAGTTTTAACATTTTTTTATTTCATTTTGTGGACAATTTACATTTTGGACAAAACAAGAGAAAGGAGTTGTGCAAGTGTGTTGATGTAGAGAGCAGAGAGGGGATTGCTAACTGCACAACAGACAGGAAGGAAGGACAGCAGCTTCAAGTTGGATAATGAAAGCAATACTATAAAACATTAAAGTGAATCTGAAGCAAGGTAGGTGACTTTTGAGTCTTATTCTCAGGTCGTTAGAATAAAATGTGGCACTGATGATCTAAAAATGTTACCCATTTGTATCACAATTTCATTTTTATCAACAAGTAATTGCTCTGCTCTATGATACATCAACAAACTTCTTCAAATGAATGCAAATACAAAAATCCAACAGTCCTGCTCAGTGACTTTTAACACAGCAGACAAGGGAATAATAGAAGATATTAGGGAGAGATACCATGACATGAACAGAAAGGCAAAGTCTCTGATGGCTGACAATTTCATATCAACTCATTATATCCTTGTATTGCCTGGCTGAGACAAAATGAGAGAAAAGAAATGAAAGAAAACTAGGCCCTATTTATAATGGTGTGGTGGTCCCGAATCAGTGCACTGTACTAGTAGTGTTAAGCCTTAAATGCAGTCCACATGACACACACACCATTATACATAGACACTCAGTTTTTCAGTAATTGTGACCTTGCTCCAGATGAAGTTGTTTTTGTGTTTGGTGTCAGAGGCTTGTTTATGGTGTAGCAGAGAGGAATATGCTTCAGACAGTGAACAGGGGGTTTTGTGTTATTTATGAGTAGGTAGGGGACTGCTGCGCTTTTGGGAGCTAATCATCTCAGTGGTTTAATATGATAATCCATTAAACCATTTAAATCCCTGCCCTCAGCCAAAACATCTCAACACAAAATATGTCACAAAAAAGATTGAGCTCAACTGCCTGAAACACAAAACAGGCAAAACACTGCCAACTTGACTTAAACAAGGTCGTCTGAAAGCTACAAGAACAGCATATGAAGAACTTTATTATCCTGCAGGATATGCAAGATCCTGCATTTATTTTCTGTCATGCTTCTAATTTGAGGCTTTGATAAAATCTTGGCTGAGAGATGCACACTAGAACAAACACAAATGACAAAAATCATATTACAGCAGATTCCGGTGGTCAATTGCTGTAGTGTGTAGTCCACAGCCTGCAGTGTCCATAGTGCCACACCAGCTCTCACTCTTGTAGAGACTGAATAAATAAAAATCCTCTGCCTTGTTTGTATTTCTAAACTAATCGCAATGTTCTTGGGCGGTGCTGAACCCAGGATTCAAAACGAGGAAATTGCTTTGCACATTAGGAGGTGAGCATAGCATTAACATGTCTAAATCTCTGCAAGGCCCATAGACCTAACATCGGGGTGATGTCACTGATTTTTAAATAGCTTTTCTCAACTTGCAGTTTTGCAAATATAAAACCTCCATGAAATGAAAATTCAAGATAGAAAGAGTCAAAATTGAGACTGTTTGTAGTTCTTGGTGTCATCAGTTTTACAGAAGTGTCTTTTATAATGGCAGTCTAGGAATAAAAATGCTTTTTTGGGCTATGTTATCTTTTGTATTATCACAATAGCTATGTAGTGTCAGGGAAATAAAACTATAGTGAGTATACTGAGACTTTCAGATTTTAAAGCATAATATTTCTCGTATGTCTCGTATGTGTAGCTAGACAGTGATAGTAATACCAGCTCAAGACTGTCATTTGCTAAGCAATACGGTTATAAAAAAAAACATATAGCAACAGGGAGAAGAATGCCCACAGCCTACATCCATTGAGTCAGGGCTGGGTAATGTATCTCAGTATTTCCCTCGTACCAACCTTAGTGTCTGTTGGTCACAGACTCAAAAAAAACAGTTGAGTCGTAGAAGCTGGCATTAAATGCTTAGATTCATACTCCACTTATTCTTTGACATGTTTGGGGCAGTTTAAGACATTTGAGAGATTTGGCTAATTTTGTTAAATTTAAAAAGGTATCAGAAAATGTTGGTATAGATAACCTTGGTTTTCAAATGATCACTAGCGCTAAATGATGCCAGTTCTGGCGATGAGGCAGTGTTCCCTCATAAATCATACATAAATAAAACCATATTCACTGAATACACCTCTGTCTTTCTGAGACAAAACATATTTTCTTCAGTGTAGTGCTGAAATTACTGGTCACTAAATCAACTACTAGTCATTGATTTAATAATATAAAAAGGAATAATAAAATAAAGTGCAAAAGTGCACAAAGTGCTTAACAGGTGAACTTAAAAGTACCAGACCATAAAAACAGAAAAAGATGAGCAAAACAATAAACCAGCAACAGCAGATCATAAAAAAAAAAAACGCTCATATAGATTCCAACATTAGATGGCAGCAGGTGAAACAAATGACAGTTTGAAAAAAAAAGTCTTCAGTTACCTTTTAAAGGTATCAACAGAGGCCGCATTACGTAGGCCAATAAGAAGGGCATTCCACAGTGTCGGAGCCACTACTTCAAAGGCATGATCACCTTTTGTTCTCAGTCTAGTGCAGGGGACAACCAAGAAACCCTGGTCAGAGGACCAATATGACCTACTGGTGATAAAAGGGTGGAGCAATTGAATATACACAGGTGCCTGACCATGTATGGCTCTGTATGAGAAGACAAGACCAAACTTACATTTTTCCAATGTAAAGAAAATAATATCGGCGTGATATGAGGCCTCCACTGGACCTGGTCCATAGCCTTGCAGTATCATTCTGAACTGATTGAATACAGTCCAGGGATGACTTGTTGAGGCAGGTAAAAAGAGAACTGCAATAGTCTAACTGGGAGGAAATAAAAGCATGAATTGTCATTTCTAGCTCAGGCTGTAAAACAGTGGACCTGAGTTTGGCAATGTTTCTCAAATGGATGAAAAATGTGTGCTTTAATGATCTGATATTGTTTTCAAAATGCATGGCCTGGTCAAATATCACACTATGTTTCCTAATACTAGAATTTACAGTAAAAGTCAGGGACCCAATACACTGAGCTAACTTGGTGATGATGAGGACCTCAGTCTTATCTGAGTTAAGCTTGCCGCCCAGTCGTTTACAGCCAGCAGACAATTGTATAAAATGGTCAGCTTATCAAGTCTTAAAGACACATACAGCTGGATATCATGCATGTGTCACAGTAGTAAATTTGCTGATAACATGAGTTAATGGGCGTTATCATATATGTACAAAACGCTGAGCAGAAGCAGAGTTTTTGTTGTAAAACCTACAGAGCAGAGTTATTTTCTTTATCACAGAGTTTATCAAAGTGTTGAATACCTTGGTGTGTGTTTGTTAGCTTGTTAGCAGTTGTCAGCTGGTGTTGTTTGTTACTGCTGACTGCTGCTTTTATCTGTTAATGTTACATCATTACTTGTGGTGGCATAAAAAGTATCCACAAATCTGTGGCCTGTTTAATGGTCGCCTCTCAAAGGTATAAGGTATAAGATAACTCTAGTTTGTGTGGCTGTAAATTGTCCGGGTGCTGCACTACCCTTTGCAGTTCAGTTCTACCTTTTTAGTTGACAAAATCATGCAACAAATTAACATTTAGAATAGTGTTTTTTCTTGAGTGGTTGATTTTTTCTTTTAAATTGTGAATCGATTCTGAATCATGAGAGATTTGAATTGAGATTCTTATGTGAATCAATTTTTATGCCCACCCCTGGCGTCATCAGTGTGTCGAGGCAACAATGGAAAACTCCAGGAAGAGTATGTCTTTCTCTCTGAACTCTGTGATGTATCCTTCAGCTTTAAAACTGTAAGGTGGTGGGATTCACACTCAGAACCACACACAGATCACAGTTGCTGTTTGGACCATAAAAGAAAAATGTATCACTCACCCAAGTGTAAGTGATAACATAAACCGAAAGATCCAAAGGTCTTAATATGAAAAAAACTTTCGCCAAATTAAAACCTATAGGTAAAATAGCAAGTATCTAGTAGTAGTAAGTGAGGCATAAAGGATACATAAAAGATGGCCTTAAAATGAATACAAATTTGTTTATGACATTTTAAAACAGAGCTTCTCCCCAGCAATCAGACAAGCAAGACACTGACTCACTTGGACAGGGAGAGATGGAAGGCAGTAACTAACCACTCTCTGGGTGAAGTTTCTACAAGGAGTTGATTTGCTTGAGAAGACAGATGGTTTGAAAGAGGAGGAAAAGAATCCATCTATGTCAAACTGGAACAACCGTCTTTGAACATAAGAGGTGGCCTACAACATTACTTATCACCCACCTACAATACAGTACTGAGCTCTCTCCCCAGACAGCTTAATAACTATTCCCACCTGGTCTTACATGAAGGCCAGTTTGACCAACGACCCGCAAATGGCCCTAACAACTCTGAAACTCAGAGCTCACACGTGTCCTTAATGACTCTGTAAGGACACTCCCACACAGAAGCCCTTTTTAGATAGAAAAGGCTGCACATTTGCTCCAAGGTAAGGGCGGCAATGTGCCAGCCTGTCCTTCTAAAACAGAGGTGTAATATTCCTCCTTTTCCAAAAGCCGCCTCTGAGGTAGGCGTAAACATGTGATGTGACATGAAGCACGAAGTTGGGCTGTGAACAGTGACAACGAATTTGACTTCAAAATAAGAGCGTTACATTGCACCCCATCAGAGTTTAGAACTGGGTTCTTAAAGGGAGGCTTTTAATTTGAAAGTAGTGACCGTTCCTAGCTTGGCGCTAGCTAACGAGCGGACACAACCAAAAAGCTCCAGAGACCGAGTAGACGCTAGCATCTCCAGCTCCAGTTGCTCAACTTAAAGTCCGCGGATGAAGTGATGGACTGACTGCTGTGATCAGCTGTTTCCTGGTTTTAAAACTCCCCAGCTGTGGGTCGCACAACAGTGCAGGTCATTGACCCCTCTGCCTCTTACGCAGAGGCCAGCACATTAACACCTCAGATTTAGATAGCAAGCGAGGCAGAAATAAGTGTACCCTCCGAGCCAACAAATCGGTGGACCAAAACAGACCCCCAATTGGCCGGCCTCTGTCTAAAACCGCGGACCTAGCCGCCAAAAGGATGGGCAAATTGGCGGCTGTCTAAAAACGGCTAGTGTTTAAAAGCCTGCAACTCCCCTTCAGTTAGTTAGAACTGAAGAAGCCTCTTGGACGAGAGCTGAAGCATCTTCAAGAAAGTATAACAAGTCAAGTTGCCTACGATGCAGTACTTACCAACTATCATAACCTGGATGACAGGAAACCAGTTGAGGAAGGTTCTTCATGTTTTTATAAAATTGTAAACTAATTATCTTTGTTTTATACAGAGTCAAAAACTAAATACGGTCTTCAAGGAAATTGCGACGGACATTTACTAATAGTACACAGAAAAAACTTAGGTCATCAACATTATAAGATTAATTGGTTATGAGAATAATCATAATAAAGATACTTCAGCTTTATTTAACATACCAAAACAAATAAATAACAGAGAAAGCTTTTTGCTAGGATGTCACAAACTTTACATTTTTGAAGAAGTCTCTGTCTGAATAATTTCCAGTCGATCTATTAAACTATTGTTTAAGCTCCAATACATAGCTGTCTAAACATTTATATACATTCTTTATCTTTTTTAGCACTCTACAACTACATCTACTTTAACTTTACTTCATTCTACACACCTCATTTTTTTATCTACTGTTTTTATGTTAATCCCTTGGATGTTCTTGCACAGTAACTGAGCATCTCCTTCATTTTACTGCACATTTCAATTTGAATCTCCTTCCATGTAACAAATAATCAGACTTAAATCCCTGAATCCTTTAACAATAAATCCCTTCATCCCTTCAATAATTTTGGTTTAGTTTGTGTCTGCTTTGATTTGTTAACCTAAATGAACTGAAGCCGTCGCCTAGATCAGCACACAGCTGTCAACACAATAAGAGTTCGGGTGGAGCTGACCTGAGAAGGGCTGGTCCCAACTGGCAGTGAAGAGAGAGTGGAAGGACAGGAAAGAGTTGGCCAAGCTTATTGACCGACAACCCTGGCATTCAGGTATGTTGCGGCATGTTAGTATGTTGCAGCATGTTAGTAGATAGTACAGCTACTTAAGGCTCAGTGGTAGTTAAATCACCACGATCAGTGTTTCTCAAAACGTTCAACTTTTTAAATTATGACTGAGGTTAAAATACAGTAGCATAGGTACACTCAATTCAGCTATTTTGTGCTACAACTACATAGAAGGCTAAAATAAAACATTGTGATTAAAAAAAACTTATTCTGAATTGCATTTCTGGGATTCATCCGGAGTACCAATAGAGGGAGCTTGCATACCTCCAGTGGTGCATATATCACAGTTTGAGAATAGTGGCCAAGACCAAACTAAGAATTTTTTCTTGTGATACCTGTGCCATGATAACACACATCAAGTGAGGGATTATGCCTGAAGAGTTGTCCATTATCAGGAATTCATGGATGATGCAGAGGCCAGAACAGACCAACATGGCCAGAATAGGCCCGCACTTGTGACTAAAATCTAAACATTTTCACAGGCCACTCTCTCAGTTTCCCTGGCAACACCCGAGAGTTTGACTAATAGCTAAAACACTCATTACCACATACAATTCTAGTGCAATGGAAATCACTACTCAGGATAGGATAGGATGAACCTTATTTACGACTTAGCAACAGAGGACTTAATTTTTTCTCTCAAGTGCACCGGATTGATGCATTTAGAAATGTGCAAACTTTTCTTCCAGAGGAACACATCCCCTGGACCCCTGCAGAGGGACAAAGGTCCACTCACTACAGTTTCACGAGATCCTGTGTTTTCTGTATGTGCTGTATGTGCTTGTCTCCTTGAATAACCCCCTCTGTTACTTGAGTGTGAGCGTGTGTGATTGGTTGCAGGTGTGTTTGAGTGATTGCAGGTTATCCAGGGAGCTGATTGCTTCCTGCCTTAAAGCCGGGAGTTTTGGGGCCAACTCCTCCCAGTTCCTGTGGGCTCTCCTCTGTCAGCCAGAGTGCCAGCATGTTAGATTGTGTTTTTGAATGAAACCTTTGCCTTGCTGCTGGAGGTGCTTGGGGGACAGGAAGAGGGGAGTCTCATTTACATGTTGCGGCAGAGTTTCCCCTAGGCCCTGGTCGTAATACTGTGGGAAACCCTGATATATACATATATCATAATATTGTACATTTTTTCAAACTCAGCTCAGAAAGTGTTCCTGGATAAAATAACCAGCTTTGCATGCCAGTTTTTGATTCATAATTAAATCAATCACATACACTTTATTGCCAAGAGTATTCACTCACCCATCCAAATAATTGAAATCAGGTGTTCCAATCACTTCCATGGCCACAGGTGTATAAAAGCAGCACCTAGGCATGCAGACTGTTTCTACAAACATTTGTGAAAGAATGGTTCCCTCTCAGGAGCTCAGTGAATTCCAGCGTGGTACTGTGATAGGATGCCACCTGTGCAACAAGTCCAGTCGTGAAATTTCCTCGCTCCTAAATATTCCACAGTCAACTGTCAGTGGTATTATAACAAAGTGGAAGCAAAGTGGGAACAACAGCAACTCAGCCACAAAAGGGTAGGCCACGTAAAATGATGGAGCGGGGTCAGCGGATGCTGAGGCGCATAGCGTGCAGAGGTCAGCAACTTTCTGCAGAGTCAATCGCTACAGACCTCCAAACTTCATGTGGCCTTCAGATTAGCTCAAGAACAGTGCACAGAGAGCTTCATGGAATGGGTTTCCATGGCCGAGCAGCTACATCTAAGCCATACATCAGCAAGTGCAATGCAAAGCGTCGGATGCAGTGGTGTAAAGCACGGCGCCACTGTACTCTAGAGCAGTGGAGACGCGTTCTCTGGAGTGACGAATCGCGCTTTTCCATCTGGCAACCTGATGGACGAGTCTGGATGAACTTGACTGGCCTGCACAGAGTCCTGACCTCAACCTGATAAAACACCTTTGGGATGCATGAGAGCAGAGACTGAGAGCCAGGCCTTCCCGTCCAACATCATTGTGTGACCTCACAATTGTGCTTCTCGAAGAATGGTCAAAAATTCCCATAACCACACTCCTAAGCCTTGTGGAAAGCCTTCCCAGAAGAGTTGAAGCTGTTATAGCTGAAAAGGGTGGACCGATGTCATATTAAACCCTATGGATTAAGAATGGGATGTCTCTTAAGTTCATATGCAAGTAAAGACAGATGAGCGAATACTTTTGGCAATAAAGTGTACCTCACAAATAAAGAGCCTTCCTCATATTTAAACAAAACTCTTAAAAAAATAAACACTCCCATGAAGCAGGGCAACAGCCTATCCTAGCACACAATAGGTTAGAAATGAGTCACAGTCACACATTTACTGGTAACTGACCACCTGACCTGCACATTTTTGTTGAGTAAATGTACACAGAATGACCCCAGCTGCCAAGACAACTTAGACCTTATAAATAAAATGGATGAAATTGCCAAATTAATGGCACTTAAAAATTCCTTAAACATTATTCAACACAATCTTATTGTGCAATTTAAAGCAATTTGGACAAAGCCTCATGTTGACAATAATATAGCCCAACTAAATGATCTTTAGTCTCTAATGGTCATATTGTGTGTGAAATTCATCAAAAGCCAACACTCAGTGCGTTTACATGACACTCAAGAAAACTGAATTACTGGGTTAATCCGACTATGATCGGTTTTTTAAGATGCATGTATACACCTTATTCTGACTAAAATCGATCAGATTTCTCATAGTCAGATTAAAACACCTAGATTATTCGATTGATAATCGCATTACTCCTGCATGTATACGTTCTATCAGATCGGATCGGATTTTGCGTTCTGCGCAGGCACGAGATTTCTGTCCCGGGCCGTGAGCCGGAAGTAGCAGGGCGGCGAGGGCAGCGTCTTTCCTCTGAAATCACCGCAAGCAAAAGCGTCATTGTGCATCTAGTTTGTGTTAATTATCATGTACACCATATACGAAGTGTAAAAATATGTAGCTTCGTCTTGCTCTCTGTACGCCGTCTTTCTCGAATGCCGAGGCAGTTTGTTGTTGCTGGTGACGTAAAGAGGTCAGCGGAGGTGTTTCTGTTACCACTAGTTGAAATGGGTACAGCGTCACCTATCGTACCGGGGTATGACATGCTTCGGCCAATAATCTGATTTTCTCACCGGCATGTATACTCGGACAATTGCAGTTGTCTGGTTGAGTAGCATAGTCGAACTATGGCTGTAATCCGACTAAGCTGTGCCTGTAAACGCACTGAATGAGAGGATCTTGCAAAGTTCAAGCTACATTCTTCATAAGTATACACACAGACACACGCGCACACACATACACGCATGCGCGTGCACACACACACACAAACATTGGCAGAGGAGGTTAGTTCACCCAAGATCTTCTCCAGCTGTTGGGGTATGCAGAGGTATGAGTCAAACATGACATCACATGGTTGCACGGTGTCCTAAAGTGTGGCAGGTACTCAAGTAACTTAATTAGCATCAGACTAATCAACCAAGTAAGGCCATAACTATACAGTATAGCACCTGCCAAGGATTTACAAATAAAACAGACACATGAAAACAAAACATCACTACAATGCAGGAGGGGGAATCGTTTCACTCCACTGCAACAGAGACTTATGGTCCAGCTGAACCATGTAGCCATACATGATGTCAATACACTGTACTATTGGGTTTCCCAAATGTGAATAATGAAAGTTGTGTTTGCACAATCCCAAAGGAGAAACTGATTTTGTAATAGCATGCAGTCTGACATGTTCAATTTATGTTTACAAAAGCATTTTATCAAAAGGGGTTAGGGTTAGGGACACATATTTCTTTTTTCAAGAGGAGGCACTTTAATTTATTTTTTCAAGTGAGTATGAAGGTGCACTAGATTCAATGGCAGGGCAATTTTGTTAACAATAAAAGCATTAGAATAAAAGCAATACTTTGAATAATTTCTCTGTCATTTGTAGTTTGTTTTTAAGAGAGAGAAAAAAATGTTTAAATCGTAGATCAAGTTTATCCTTAAGTCAGATAAAGAATGAGTCAGGGAGGCTTGACTAACATATTTGTCTTAAAAAACCCCTCTGTCCCTGCCCTCTCTCTACTAGTGGATGTAGAATGGGGATGGCAGGTAACAAAGGGGATGCATTTCAGTCATGGTGCTAACAAGGGCGACAAGCAAAATGACTATTTTGAGTAATTCCAAACTGCCCATAATGATAGAAGTCAAGTCTAAAATGAATACTGTCATAATACAATACAAATACAAAAAACATTACTAGGTAAGGACCGTTGTACATGATGAAGTTTGGTAATTTTGCTGGGGATGTCATCACCCTTCATCATGCCTCCAACCGTTATGAGTTACATGCTGGCTCTGCATACAGAAAAACCACCAATCACAATCATCCTTGATTATTTTACCATACAATGCAAGGCCCTGCTTTGATTTTTTGATAAAATGCATTCCTCTTTCAAAATCCCCCAAAATCATTCTGGAAAGATTGATTATTATTTTAAAATTAAATAATGTATTACTCATTATTTATATAGAGCTACTGATTATTTATAGAGCTCAGTATCAGTGAAAATGTAATTTCTTTCCAACACTGTGCAGCCTTTGATAAGATGCAGAGAAATGTTGCTTCCAAGTAAATACTGATTTGCTGAGTGACCTCCTGTTTCAGACACGTAAGGTCTGTTTCCAGGGAGATCTCAAAGCTCTTCATATGGAGGCGAAAAAATCGCTCGGGTACCAGGACTAATCTAAGCAACACTTCCTTTCTACTTCACTGTTGTTATTATTGCATTAATTGATGCATTACATTACACACAAAAAATGTTCTAGTGCTGAGCTCAACCACTAATTTGTGCAAGAAATGAGAACTTCATCACCTTCACTTCATGCTGCAAGATACCAAACTGCATGTTTATCTGACACCATGCATCCAACGTAATCCCATTCATTCAAGAAATACATTACCCAGGTAGTTCAGCAGCTAAACATGGATGTAGACTTGCGGAAGAGTTTAAAAATGACTTGCTGGTCGCGCAGGTGGTCGAGTGGTTAGAGCGCATGCCATAAACGCAGCCGACCCCGGTTCGATTCCGGCCGGAGGTCCTTTGCTGCATGTCACATCCCCCCTCTCTCTCTCCCATATTTCCTATCTGTCTACTGCTTAATAAAGGTGTCTAGCAGGGATTTTATGCAGTCAGATGAAGGAGTGGGCAGTATGACAGTATACTGTACAATATACGACAGCAGAAATCTGCTTCAATGTAATGTATTCTATTACATTCTTTTACATCAACAGCTATCATTTGACATCTTTGGATCCCTTTAACCATTGTAGGCATTGGTGCAAACAATGGGTGGGACTGCTTTACTATACTGGATTACATAGAGTATTTACATGTTTGAGATTGAAAGACATTGAGGGAATTTTTCCAACAACCTCAAGGTCAGGAGAAAACTGTGACTTATAAGTAGTTTTATTTCTTAAGACTTAAGAAATGAACATCCAATTCTGCCATTACATACAGTATTCTGTCATTCAATGGATTTTAATGCAGCACCTTTCTTTATATAGAGTAGTTTTTATTGGCAGTGGAACAGTCGTCCATTCCCATATTGGATCTAAGTTGCCTTCACATGCCTGAGGGGTTCACAGGAAATGACCCAGTATGTAATCCATACATCCGTAAAATGTATATCATTGATAACAGCCTTACTGTTTACGGTTCACTATCACTACCATGTCGAAGCTGTACTACTGCTTATAACTGCTAATGCTAACAGCGCAGGGTTGAAGGGAACAATGTAAACGCTGCAGTATTTCTCTGCTGCTGAAACATGACCGCCGCTGCTGGATTAGTATTTTACTTCTTTTTTTTCCTCACTAAAAGAGAAGAGAAGAGAAGAGAAGAGAAGAGAAGAGAAGAAGGCGATGGCTGTGTTTTATCTCCAATGGTAGGCCTACATGAATTTACACTCCATATCTAGGTCAATTAACACAACTGTGAATACAGGGTATCAACAGATAGGACGCCTTATAGCTTATTTAGCTTTTTCACGTCAGTAGTAAGCCTAGTTACAGAGAGGACTCCGTCTTATAACTGACAGGGTAAAGTCTGTCCTGCAATGGCTAACAGTGATGTAAGCAAATGCAGTCATTTGATAGTAATATGTGGAGAAACACAGACTTGTGAAATAAAAAAAACACTTGGATTGTAAGTATAATGTAAGTTATTTTATCATTGAACACGACATTATATTCAAGTAAATTAGCGCTGGTTGATAACACAACACTGTGGTGATGCAAGTTTAGAAAAAAAGAGGGTTAAGGATGAACTCTCTCCTCACAGGTTTAACCATTTATTGCAAAAAACCGTGGCGACGGCAATGCAGAAAACCCCCAAAACAACAGTGGAATCCTGGAATAACACCAAGCAAAGGGTAACTACTAAGCATCAGCCAGACTATGGTAAACCATCTATGTGTAGTAGCAAGCCTGGCACCAACTTGGGCTTAACATTGAGATGGGGCATAAAACCCAATGCCACAGAGATGGCACCTATCAATACGGTGCTAGTGGGTCAGAGGTAGCCGGGAGCCCCAACATCCTGTGTGAATTCCTCTTATAGGAGTCACTGATGACATTTTCATACTAAAAAAAATCAAAAAATCAAAAAATCAAAATACACAAACTTGCATTTTGCATGAAGCTCAGGCTCAGCATTCTTCTTGAAGCTCCCTACTCACTCATACAGCAGCTCACCATGCCAGCTTGTTTAAAGCTGCATTCTGCTGACTGACAAAATAAGCAAGTCTTCTTGACTTCCCCTTCACAAACAGATACTAAAAGACTTTGTATGCAACAGTCAGTGTTGTGTGGAGTTTTTGTATAGTTATTTATTGAGAGAAACTGTGAGGTTCTGAGTGTTCCTGTAATCATCCAGAGAGCTCACTGTCAATCCAACATGTCCTCCGAGAAGTGTTAGTATGCTGTGTGCTGAGAAGGCAAAATCTTTCAACCGACTGCTCCTTAGGAGACTAGTATTTTCTCTGTGTCCTATTCTGCTGGCTGTGTAGTCAGTAAGATCCGCAACCTCAACATACAGATATTCCCCTGCTGGAGCCAGGTTCTCTTTTTCCATCATGACAATACATTTTTTACAACACCTGCTTTTCATACAGGAGCAAAATGATAGTTAGACTAAAGATAAGAGTTGTATGTTAGCTCATGTCTCATTTTGTATATTAGTGTCGCAGAGTCTTGCGTTCGATAAGATTGGGATCTGGGGAATTTGGAGGCCTGCTCTACATGCACATAGACTTGCATATATTTCCGTGAGACTTAACCTCACCCTAACAATATCAACTGCCACTATCATTTAACACTGAACTACTTTTAACACATTTAACCATGACCAGATCAGCTTTTTTCCAACTGTCCACAATTGGACAAGCCATCCCCAAATAATTGGTCTTCAGTCTAAAATTTGTCTCACGCATGCACACACACACACACACACACACACACACACACACACACACACAAATGTATCCCAGAGGAAAAACTTGAGCCTCCCTGCATCTCTTGTCTGCTGCTGGCTCAGTCCTCCCTGTGGGACCAGCAGTCCCTTAGTCTCTTCACTCAGGTGCAGTGGAGCTCATTTAAACACAAACAGCATGATACATCCGCACTACTCTCACTTACCTAAAAATATCCCACTCATCTCATCCCATGCATGTATGAATGCTATTTCTATACAGAAAACATCAACCTATTTCCTGTTCATGGCTTCATGTTCTGGCTTGAGCATTCTTGTAAATATGAACTCAGCTTATTGTATTAAAGGATGTCTTTATATGTTATCATCAGTGCATGGTTACTGTTTCTCAATGTGACAGACTGCTCTTCAGATGGGATACTCCTCTTATCCCCAAGGTCAGTGGGAAACACAAGCACCAGCTGACAAATGGGGATTCCTCTCCCTCTCTCCCTCTCTCCTCTCACTCACACACACACACACACACACACACACACACACACACACACACACACAGAATGCACTATCATCCATCAAAGTGATTCCATCTGGCTGGGCTATCCCCACGATTCACTCGCCCCACTTTCCGTAGTAGGCTCTTTTCCAATAACACAGTCAAAGCAGGATTAGCTCATTGTTTGCCATATGCACACACTGTCTCACACACACACACGCACACACACACACAATCACACCAAAGCATTTGAGAAAATGCATTAGGAAATTTAGCAACTGCATTCATCCAAGTATTATAGAGGACACTATAAAACACTGGAACTGCAGACTACAGACAGAAACACAGTATAGTAGTATAATATCATGTCCTTTAGGACTACTTCTGCCATATTTCCAACCCATTCTCATTCCTAACTTCTGAAATATGGCAGCATGCTAGTGACTTAATAGAGGAGACAACCCACTTAAAGCATTCTGAAATGCAAAGTCTGTAACTGTAGAGATGGTGATTGTATGACACACATACCACCCCTTCCCCCAAGAGTTTGTTGCATTGCGTTGCATTGCGTTGCGTTGCGTTGCGTTGCGTTGATGGGTTGAGCTGACACTGTCGCATTGTGGCACTCCGCATTGAGCGTAAAAGAAGTTGGTGTCTTGAAATCATGCTTGGACACAGTATAAGAGTAAACTGTGGGGAAAATGTGTTTTAAAATGTATTCAGGGGTAAAGTCTTTGGATTTTTTTTTTGCAATTTGTGTCAGATTTGAGTGACAATTTTATACATGCAGCTTTTATGTTCAGGTGACCAGTAAAAGTGAAGTTATGACCACCCAGGGGCTTGCCAAGATAACTGCAAAGTGGCAAGACCTGTCCATGAGGACTTCAGCTTTACCTGCCCCTCTTGTCTGTTTGCGAGAGAAGGGCGGGATAGTCAAGTTAGCAATTGTACATTATGCAATGTCTGATGCAATGGCTTATACGTATTATGATATAATATAACTTTTGGGCCGTTGTTAACGTTCTGAAATGGTGACATTTTAGTTATGTTCAGGCACCAAACTACTTTGTTATGATTATGATTATACTTTGGGTTTAACTATGTTACTAAGTCCATTTACGTCACTTAAATAACTCACTTTCCCCAATTTCTACAACATGCAATTCGTTCTAATGGATTTGAATGACTACAACAAACATTCAGCCTAATGCACTGAAAGACTTTACATTTTAAACTGATTATCACAGCTCGATATGAACTTCTCATCCCACATTTAAACAAATGTCTGATATTTAAATAAAAAGTGGCAGCCCTATCGTCCATTGCCTCCAGGAGGTTTTGCTCAAGGTTTGTGGTCATACTCATTCCACCACCATGCCCAGGAAGATTTCAATAATCATTCTTTTCATCTTTAACCTCCTCTCCTATGACCTCTGCCTTCAGGTCAGATCTAGTGTGCCAAAACATGTGAATTGACCCATCCATCAATCCATCCATCCTGGGGTTGTGATTGGTGTGTGAACAATACTGTTTCCACAAGGGGAATCATGTGTCCAGCTGTGATGACTTGAGTGTATAACAGTCTCAAATTTATGGTTCACTTGAGATGAACGGTGCCTCTGCTATAAACATTCAGGGGGAACTTTCATCCTATCATGTGGAAAACCAGACTTTTCAGTTCTAACACAGAAACAGAAAAATATGTACCTTGGAACATCTACTCTATAAGGTGAATTCAGTGGCATTCATACCATATGATTACAGCGATCAGGAGACAGACCGGATGTGTAACCACCACTCGCTCTTTATTTCTATCTCACTACCAAAAAAACACGAACAAAAACATTGTGAAGGCCTGTGTGTGAAGACAAAGTCAGAAACAAGGCAAATATATTATTGTTGAAGTCAAATGGAAAAAAATATATATAAATATAGTTCTCTAGACAGCAGATCATCGCTAGCAGCTGAAATTGCTAGAAATTATGAGAACTGTATTGTTGAAGCTTCAGGGATTTAATTGTCCTAATGAAAGACAGGAGGGGAAAATGGTGGGTGAAAGCTCCAGTGTAACAGAGAGCAGGGTGGCAGAAAGGCTCTGGGCAGAGAGGGCAGAACAGTCCATCTTTAGTATGACAGGAATATAAAATGCAGGACCACACAGCGAGAGGTTATGTATAATTTATTAAAGTACACTAAAATATTCCCACTTAAGCAAAGACATGGGTGGCACTGGGGGAGGTGAGCGAGGTGGCCGCAGAGGAACAGAGAGGCAGCAGTTCACTGTATGATGGCAAGGGCTTTAGGAACAATCAAAGAACAACAGGAACTACATTCTACCATCTCTCCAACAATGGACAATGGTCTCTTATATCAGAACCAATACTTACATACGGTGTCTCATTCTGCCAGGACATTGATTTTGCAATGCTTGTCTAACTGTGAGAATGAATCATATTATATTTAGGGTTAACCTACACTATCAGGCAGGCTACTCCTCCCAAAACATGAGAAGGCCTCATCTTTTCCTCCAATTTGAAGCCAATAAAAACATATGTCTTCAACCTTAATCTTTCTAATCCCATACATAGTCAATAAAGTGAAAAGAGGTAGAATCGTGTTTGAGTGGGGTATCCCCATTTATACACAACATCCATTTAGCATTAAATAGTTAATGCCAATACAATCGCAAATTGTATGTTTTGTGACTCTGAGTCTGATGTTACCATATCATAAAAATCCATAGAAAAACTTACACAGGCAGTTACTAAGTGCTTCACACGCTGGTGGAAGTATGAAGACATAGTTTCACTTACTGGGAGACATTAGTTTCCCCCTGCATAGCCTGCACTTCAAGAAGACAGCTCTGATATTCACTGTGAACAGCTAATGCAGTGTGACATCAGAACAAGGAAGCCTGAAGCTCCTCTGAAGTCACAGCGAGGGCCCACTGCTGTACTTATTATAGACTACACAGATGAAGTCATGAGTACTCATAAGTATGTAATGAGTAATCATGAGTCCTTCTGTAATTCCCTGAGAAGTTTCTGTGAGGAGTTATGGAACCGTCATCTCCAAAGACTTGGAACAACAGCACGCTATTTGAAGAGGGGCAACCATCGTAACTGCTCTGCAGGCTCAACTTATCAGCCTGTTTCCTTACAGAAATACCATGCTTGACAACCTTGTTTTTATATTTATATATATATATATATATATATATATATATATATATATATATATATATATATGTATGTATATATATATATATATACACATATATATATATATATATATATATGTATGTATGTATGTATGTATGTATATATATATATATATATATATATATAGATATATATATATATATATATATATATATATATATATATATATATATATATATATATTTATATATAATTCATTTTGATGCAAGTATTGAGGGATGAACTCACATTTTTTATTTTGGTCTTTTTTGGCAAATGTGTTGAAAATAAGAAAAATACTCAACAGAATATTCAATAGATGAGACCTGGATATGACCTGGATGTTATAAATAATTGATTTGGAAATGTTACTAATGTAAATGAAGTGTAAATGCACCTAAAGTTGATAGAGGTGCAACACGATCTGAACACTGAATTTCCAAGTTAAATACTTTTCCTAAACATTTAACCCTTTCTCTTTTCACCTCTTATTTTTGAGCTTTGCCACATATTTCAAAATGTGCTATTGTGCATGATAACCCTGCATTGTATTGTCTATGCATCCCCAGTTGTCCGAAGGAGATGTAAGTTACAGGTGTAGTGAAAAGACTTTGCTTGAAGTTAAATAAGTTAAAATGTCAGGTTGAAGGAAACTCCAAGCCTGAAACTAAAAACTCCATCACATGATAATGCCACAAGTGCAGCGCAGATCACACATTTAGTAGAACTAAAGGAGGAGTAACAGGCCGTTCAGAAAGAACTTGTCACGTCATATTCCAAGTGTCGAGCCACTCATTGTGTTCCCACGAGATGTGTTGTCTAGGCAGCACATCAAAACCAAGAACTGTGAAAGTACCACAGGAATTCACTCCATGGGTGACTCATCAACGAGCTAATGTACTGAAATAGTTTGGTGAAGGTTAGAGACGAATTGTTCTCTCAAACTGCACTCAAGAAAAGCAACGGAAGAGCTTACACATAGAGCACATTAATCAGCACGGCTACTTCCTCTGAACTTTCTCCTTCACAGTAGCAGTGGAATCTTTCCCATCTGATAAATCTAAAAACAGGCATCCCCGAGGCGAATTACAGATTTATATGGATAACATATAAGAAACATGACCTAACTGCACATTATATCTAGCACTCAAAAATTGATGGATCCTTTTTTGTGACCAGACGCGTGTTTAATTTTTGTTTCAATATGATGTGAGAGTATATAAGCGTGGGAAACAGTTTTTGAGGTATGGTTTCTGGAACCATGATGTTTTTGTCATTGATATTTGCATGCTTAACCCCATGAACTACAATTTAGTTTAAGCGCACGCAAGTATTTTCACTGTATGTAAGATATAGGCAATGATTCAGTGAAATAATTTAACAGGTGTTAAACATGTGTTGCCTTTTATTATGAGGTAGTCACTGGAGACGCAACTGCTTATCAGTGAGTGTAGCACTTACCGCTATCATTCAAAATAGGACAACAGTCACTTTCAGTTTATACAATTTGTGACAGTAATGAAACAAAATGGAGCTGTTTGACAAAGAGCTGCAGGCTGCACACTTCCAACTTCTTAGTGAATCAACCAACTCCCAGTTAGCCATGGTAAGCATCCAAAATATTGCCAAATATGTGCATTTGCTTTTTGCTTTGGCAACAAATTGCAGTCAACTCTCCTTACTCATCTCTTGATTAGTTAAATATGACTCCCGCTACTCTGTGCTTCGATTCTGCGACAGCTTCTATGCTGAGCAGCCACTTTCCGTTTTTGATTCTAGCATCCGTCCTCCGACCAAGCACTGTCCGCTCTGCCTAGCCCAAAGACACAGCTGTGAGCTTGCTCGGCTAGCCAAAGAGGACAGTGTGTTTTCTGGGGAAAGTACGGCTGGCAGTCCACTGTATCACCTCCATCACTTGCTGTTTGTCATACACACCAGCCGCCACAAAACCACAGACACAACCAGAGAATATCTCATTATTGCGCGTGCAGTCAGATACAGTAGTAATCCTTCATGCTGAAATTTCTGTCACAAACTCTTTAACGCTGCTGTGATTAGTTGGTTCACTGTAAGCTACTGATGAGGAAACAACCAGTTGCAGCAGGACCATCCATTCTAGCATCAACCGTTCTACTCCCCTTCACCTCTCTCCTTCATCTTCTCTATGTTAGTGGCGGATAGCAAACCAACCTGTGATAATTATCATGAATCTCTTTAATTTCATCATGTTACAATTGTTTCTGTTATAGATACTCTTTGACTTGTATGACTATTTCTTTTGATTTAGTTTTTCACTTTGAACATTTCAATCACATCAACTTTGATAAAACAATAAAACCCAGCATCTCTGTCACTCTCCTTCATTCTTTCCAGTAAGAAGAAATGGATCTCAATGGTGACAGGAAGTGTTATCACTACCTGAAAAAGCTTAAAAAGGCTCAGACAGCTCTCTGCAAACGTTTGCTGCCTTCAGGGCATTTTGTGGAATAACTATTGCATCATCACTGCAAAGCAGTGACCGCAAAGATGAGTACTAGAGACATGCTGACTAACAGGAGAACAGGAGAGGACTTTTGACATGGGAAACCAAAAAGTGGAGTAACCAGAGCGAGAGCGACTGAGAGGAATGTTTGTATGGGGGAAATAATGGTTTGTATAAAGGAATACAAAGCTTATAAAGCAGGAGTCAGACCTTAAACAACTCTGCATTAAAATGATGCAAGGAGCTGCATTGGTGGGGGCGTGTAACTTGATTAAGGAAGTCAATCAGACGGGACTCTGTAGTCAGCGACAGGATAACCAAGGAAATGGAGGAGAAGCTTTTCCTGGTCGTATTTGTCTAGCCTGAGCTTTATCAGACGGAAACCTAGTATACAAAGTGATCTACCAGGAACTAGCATTTTTCGAGCTGTGTCCAGTTCAACATTTCTGCTGGACGACTCATGGTGTTTTTTACCAAGCTCTCTGCAGTGTTGCTTATTTTGCACTGGAAATCCAGCTTTCTGTCCTAGATATGCAACTACTGGAGAGATACTTCAACGGATAGATCCAGAGATATTCAATTATCAAAGAAAAAAGAAAATTACATTTGAGAAATTAGAATGCTTGCTTCAAAAATGACTGTAGCAGATTAATTTTCTGTTGATAAACTAATCAGCTAATAATTTTTAGCTCTAGACTTCATATACATACACCATCAAGCATAACATTATGACCACTGACAGGTGAAGTGAGTAACACTGATTATCTCTTCATCATGGCATCTGTTAGTGGGTGGGATATATTAGGCAGCAAATGAACATGCTTTCCTCAAAGTTGATGTGTTAGAGCAGGAAAAATGGGCAAGCGTAAGGATTCGAGCAATTTTGACAAGGGGCCAAATTGTGATGGCTAGATGACTGGGTTAGAGCATCTCCACAACTGCAGCTCTTATGGGGTGTTCCCGGTCTGCAGTGGTCAGTATCTATCAAAAGTCATCCAAAGAACGAACAGTGGTGAACCGGCAACAGGGTCAAGGGTGGCCAAGGCTCATTGATGCACATGGGGAGCGAAGGCTGGCCCATGTAGTCCAATCCAACAGACAAGCTACTGTTATTTCTGATAGAAAGGTGTCAGAATACACAGTGCATCACAGTTTGTTGCGTATGGGACAGCAAAGCCGCAGACCAGTCAGGGTTCCCATGCTGACCCCTGTCCACTGCCGAAAGCACCAACAAGGGGCACCTGAGCATCGGAATTGGACCAAGGAGCAATAGAAGAAGGTGGTCTGGTTTGATGAATCACGTTTTCTTTTACATCACGTGGATGGCCAGGTGCGTGTACGTAGCTTACCTGGGGAACACATGGCACCAGGATGCACTATGGGAAGAAGAAAAGGCGGCGGAGGCAGTGTGATGCTTTGGGCAATGTTCTGCTGGGAAACCTTGGGTCCTGCCATTCATATGGATGTTGCTCTGACACATACCACCTTCCTCAGCATTGTTGAAGACCATGTACACCCCTTCATGGAATTGGTATTCCCTGATGATCTTTTAGCAGTATAATGTGCCGTGTCACAGAGCAAATATGGTTCAGGAATGGTTTGAGGAGCACAACAACGAGTTTGAGGTGTTGACTTGGCCTCCAAATTCCCTAGATCTCAGTCCAATCATGCATCTGTGGGATGTGCTGGACAAACAAGTCTGATCCATGGAGGCCCAACCTCGTAACTTACAGGACTTAAAGGACCTGCTGCTAACATCTTGGTGCCAGATACCACAGCACACCTTCAGGGCTCTAGTGGAGTCCATGCCTCGACGGGTCAGGGCTGTTTTGGCAGCAAAATGGGGACCAACACAATATTAGGCAGGTGGTCATAATGATATGCCTTATCAGTGTATATACATATATCGGCATACATACATATGTTTGAAATTATACAAACTGACAATGGACTAACTAAAATGTATAAACTACTAATTAATGTTGCAGATCAAAAACTTTACACAACGGTATAAGAATACTGGGTCCTTATTTTCTTCAAGCAGCTGTGTCTAAGAAGGTAGATTTTGTCGTCCAATAATTGGAATGGTGGTGGTTCCATCATCGGATTTCTCGGCTGCACGACAAACATAAGTGAGTGTGCCACCGCAGATTACCTATGATTTTATCACTTGCTGTTGTCGGCATGAGACACTTTTTTTTTTTTTACTGTTTACACATCTGAGCATCTTTAAAATAATCTTAATTTCTAAAAAAAAAGTGAAGTAAAGCAGTGTATTACCCAGGGCCTACTGGATAATCATTCAAATTACACATTTCTTCCGTACAATATTTATAAACCCATATATATTCAATTTACATCGATACAATAGAGAGAAGCGTCAGTCCTTGGATTTGAGAAGCTGAAACCACTGAAGGCTATTTGCTCGGTATAAATTATCAAATTAAAAGTGATTACATTGCTGTCAATCCAGCCATTGTCTCAGCAGCACTAAAAAGGCACTTACACACTGTAAAGCTGCTTGCCTTTCGCTGGAAATGTTCCACTTACTTTGAATAATCGACGGACCTCACTGTGACAGGTTTCATTGGACCTAACAGTGTGGGTTTTTCTTGCCTCCCTTTACGTAGCATGTCCTTGTTTCCAGTTTAGTGCTGCCATGTACAGTCATTATTATTATTTATATCATTTTCTTTTTATAGAAAATGCATTAAAAGAAGGCGACATTTTATTCTAACGTTGAAAACATAAACACAGAAGATAAAGATAAGAATATGTGGCACCCACTTCACCACCCTGCGTGAAAAACTAAATCAAACGTGATACTGTATCACTGATTCACCTTTCCAAGTTGAGTGGGAATGGACTAAAAAAAAAAGTCTAATTTCCGAGCTGACACTCTGCCCACACTGTTATCATTACCAGTTGGTCTTCTTGAATTAGAAACACTGGGATCTGCTCGTCCTCTCATCCTCTCATCCTCAGCAACCGCAGGCGACAGCTAGCTCCTCTGCGCTCACAGCCCCTCAGTGAGGCGGAAGATACAGGGCGCACATCCCCGCCGAACATCACTGCACCACACAGCTCTCCTGAAATCACGAGCCTTTTATGTTTCATCTCGGGCTGGGGCTCAGTGCAAGGCAGTTTAGCAACCGTGTGAGCGTCTGTGTCTTTCTTCCATAGCAACCATACATCCATCCAGCTGTGCAAGCGCCGTCTTCACATCCACATCCCCTTCGACGGATCAGCCTTGTGTCGGGGACCCCCCCTGTTATGCTGTCTCTGTGACATGTCTCCTCACAATTCCGAACATATACGGTGAGGCTTTTACAGCGCCCGACCCAAGCCCTGTGTTAGAAGGGGTAGTTAAAGACCTCCGTCAAGAAACCCTCTTACCTCAATACAAAGACCAGGTGACGCTGTGGCTTCCTGTCAACGCTGTTTTCTCCCACAAACAGCGCGACAGTGAAGTGCCACCGCGTCAATCAATCCACAAACTTTCCCCCGACATGAAATGGACGGCGCGTTGTGCATTAGCTTCATCTTTGACAAATGTATCAGGATTAACTCGCAGATTTTCCGCCATATTTTATGAAAAAAGACGTGACGTTACAGCTGAATGGTTAAATTAGCAAAGCGACAGCAGCGTCAATCTCCCCACGCGCGAGAAGCGCAGGTTATCAGGCTGCTGCCATGAACGCCGGTGCAGCCCGGGCTCAGCGGAGGGACGGCTGCCGCTGCACGACGGCTGGAACGGTACAACAGCGCACCGGCACAGAGACACTGGACAGCACCGGTGGCCCTTCTTACCGGTGTGAGTCATTCGCGAAGAAGCAGCGGTGGTTCTGATAAGCTGTTGAATCCTGAGTCCGCTCGAACCTAAAATCTCTCAATACATGATTTAAAGCTCAGCTTACCTGTAGCAGCTCCTCACACCATCGCTGAACGGAGGCACCGGCTGCTAAATCCAAAAGCACGTCCTTCCTTTCTGGAAGCAAGGCGATCACAACAGAGAGTCACTGGTGGAATGTGTGTGTGTGTGTGTGTGTGTGTGTGTGTGCGCGCGCGCGCGCGTGAGTGTGAATGCGGGGGCATCAAGTGGCGCAAGCCTGCGGTCCGTGAATTGCGGCAAGTTGACCAAAATAAGACGGAATGCCACCGGAAAAAAGGATTTTTGCGCAAAAAAATAAAAGCACAGAACCGTTTCCTGTACGACATGAAGGCGTATGGAAAGTAACAAAAATGCAAGAAGCCGAAGTTGTCACCCAACTTAATGTCTCTGTGCGCCTCAGGAGGATGATAAAGCGACACATTGCGAGTCGCAGGTTAAACAGGTTAACTGTGACCATTTAGACTCATTTGGTAAAACATCCATTTGGTAAAAGACTCAATGTGAACTCAACATTAAGTAAAATACTACATGTGTACATCAATAACGTTTGACACAGGACCAATATACATAACTGATCATCCATGTAGGAGGCCCCACAGTTTATATTGTATTGTCCTATATCACAGAACACGTTTCAAAATAAATCAATTTCCTTGGGCCTCTAGGAGGCCTGATAGTCTAGGGCACTAGCACAATTGGTAATGCAGCCTAGATCTAAAAAATGTATCACTCATTTCAGCAACTCTGGTGCTTCACGTTTCAGCTGCAATTAAGAACTTTATTTTGAAGAAACCACGGAACTAGAAATATTGTTACTACAATAGACTTCACTCTTGCATTCTTACAACTAAGAGAGAGATGGAGAGAGAGAAGGACGTTTCTTTGACATGTTGCTTGTAAGACCAGAAATGGAATAAGTTATTAATTTTTGTAATGTGTTGTATTCATGTGCGTGTCTACTGCAAAAGGGGAAATTCCCAATAATAAGTATTTATGGCACAGTAATTACATCATAAACATCCGCACTTTGCATCAAGGGGCAGATTGGCTTTCTTAGCATCCTTTTTGCTCTCCAAAGGGAGAACTTAGTAGTCCAAACATTCTTAAAGGTCACTTTGATTTTCCTTTATACTGTATGTTGCCTAGAAATATTCCATAAATCTCTATTCTCATTGGAATTCAGGATTTATTCTCCTCAAATCTCAACACTATGGTCTGATTTTATTGATTATTGTATCATGAAGGTTCTGAAATTATCTTTCTCTAAATTTGTGTGTTGATAAATATAACACATTTCCATTTGTGGGCTTAAAAGTCATTCTTGACCTTGGGGTCAGTATGTGGCAAAATGATCTCAAATCAAGGTCCACCTACCTGCTTTTTCAGAGCTTTCAGCCAATTTATTCTCTTCGACAGCAAATGGAGTGTTATATGTGTTTGAAGGACAACAAAACAAACCTTTTTTGTCATTAAAAGGGAACCCCGCAAAAAGCTTACATTTAAAGCTCTA
Source organism: Sparus aurata (assembly GCF_900880675.1). Lineage (NCBI taxonomy): Eukaryota > Metazoa > Chordata > Actinopteri > Spariformes > Sparidae > Sparus > Sparus aurata. The sequence continues at coordinate 4,087,888 of NC_044207.1, read as the reverse complement.
GTTATATTACAGATGTACCTGCACTAGTATACATTTAGATTCAAAGCAGTTGGATCATGCTAATCGAGATATCTTTCCAAAGCACACTAAATTCCTACATGTCATATTGTACATTACATGGCATAGCCAATCAGGAATCAAATGTCTTCATCCTCAACTCCTCATGAAATGAGTCCATCCATCTGTTGCATAAGCTCCTTCAGTTGACAGCACGTCAAAGCAGTGTATGCAGATGAAGTTTGTTACATGCTTGTCAAAAGCTTTTCCCATCATGTTCCAAATTCCGCTCATCTAGTGAGGGCTCAGAGGGGTTTTACTGAGATCTTTGCAGTATTTGCTGCACAAGCCGTGTACCATCTGAGTAAGGCAGGTGGGTGAAATCTCTTTGTTTTCCTTTTTCAGCACACAGGGTACCAAGCTGGCAGGCATGAGGAGTCGCAGGTTGTATTTCAAAAACACAAGTTCAGAAAGTTTTTTTTACACCACAAAATGAAAAACAAAAAAATGTACAAAATAAGCAACACAAGTTCTAGGCCCATGAAAACGGTCAACGCAGCAGAACTTACAGAATGAAAAGGGATATACATATAATGGTTGATCAGACATAAGAATACCTTCTATTGCTTCCATATAAAAAGGTAACAAGAACTTTGCCAGAAAAAATTAGGCTCCAGCTCAGCTTCACTGTGTGTGTGTGTGTGTGTGTGTGTGTGTGTGCGTGTGTATGATGTTTTCTGTGCACCACTCTGCATTATTGTGGATTTCCTCCAAATATGAACTCTCATCATGGTTTATGATGTGGCCAATGATGGTGGTGCCCTCTGCATGCTTCACAGTAGAGTTGTCTTGATGTCTGGGACTACAGTCATTGGTGTACAGTGTGACCAGGATTGGGTGGAGCACACAGCCCTGGAGGCTCCGATGCCGATCCTAAATGTCTGGCGTCCATTATTGAATTGCAGAATGAGATACTTACGAGTCAGAGGCACTCTCAGCATCGGTACCTGGAGAAATAGAAAGTAGAACACCTTAAGATAAACCTGACTCAGAATAATGAATGAGTTGTATAGAAGTCAAAGTGACATTATGTAAAACATTTTAACCTTATGATAACAGCTTGAAAATCATTTTGATGGAACAGTGTCTTGCTACAGGCTGAACGGTGTCTTTGTCACTTGTTTTCTGCAATGTAACTTCATGAGAGGGTAGGATTTCACGTACACATGTTCACTTCAAGATAGAAGTTCTAAAGACATCCTATCACACTGTTATGACGTGATGAGTTTTATATGTATTTAGCACATAGGTTATGTCTGACAAGTTATTACAGACCTGGGATTTGTATTTGAAAAAGTGGTACTTCACTCAAAAACTGTGGGGGGCGCCAAATCACACAAATTGTATACAAACTAAATGTGTGAGACACATAGATCCTGACACACTATCAAAAAAGGTAAATAAACTATGTGCATGGCGTACAAAACAAAAGCTATGTGATATCTCTGATTTGAAATGTTTTTTGTTCAGATGGTCAAAAGGTCAACAGAAAGTAAATGAACAGAGATGACCATCACTGGAAACCTTTTAGACTAAAGCACTAAGATGTGTGAGTGCAGGAAGGTTTCTGACATTTAAACTAGTTTGTGGATGCAGATGCGACATTTTAGCGACATGCGACAGTTCCATACAGCTCATCTGGAACAATCAGTGTTGTTTTTATTTATCTTTAAAAGTCCCCAGCTACTTCAGTTGTTCAGGAGAAGGCTTTGACACTGTTTTGTCGCAAAACTCCAAAAACTGTTTTGTAGACTACAAAACTTCCCCTGACTGTCAACCAGCATGAGGGTAAGTAGATAATGACTGCATTTTTATTTCTGATTTTTAACCATATTTCTGTCCTTTCTCAGAACATCAACCTACACATCAACTTCTCTTGTGAGCAGACAGAAAAGGGTAAACTGCCAGGCCAACACACCTGTGTTATGTCAAGGCTGACAGGAGCAAGACAACTAGTGTGTAAAGAACACTCACACAGAGTCCAATATCTGAACCTGACCTCTTACCACCACTTTTTCAGTTCAGTGGTGACGAGCTTCCTTCGCAGAGCACAACATCTTGTCAGTGAGGGAGAAGACAGAAAGAGGAAGGCGCAGCAGGTCTGAAGGGCAACCAGGGCGATTAAGTCCACAGACAGGGACCGCAAGGAGTACACCTTCTGAAGAGGTCAGAGGTCATCAACCAACCTGACAAGAGTGTCTTTTAGTAGAGACAGAAGCGACAGTCAAGAAAGCTGTGAGTTGTGGATGAAAAGTCAGGAAACAGACAGTAGGTGGATTGTAGGTTAAGTTTTTTTGTTGTTGTTGTTTTGGATGAAAATATTTCAGCAGCGTTTCTTATATCATCGGTGCATCAGTGGAGCTTTAATAACTTCCTGACCCTCTGTCTACAATCTGCATGCATATAACTTAACATATTCTCTCGTATGTAAAATGGCATGTATTTGCATTCCTGTATATGCAGACAGATATGATATGCATACTAGCTGGCATTTGATCATATTTACTAAAATTCTACCACGACATGTAGGATTTGCTGGCCTATATATTTTAAAACTCATATTTTGAAAGTGATGTTTGAAAGATAAATTGTTTGTCCTCCTTAATATGCACAGTGTAGATGGTGTTAAATTGAAACATAATCATCCATCCATCCATCCATTTTCATCCGCTTATCCGGGGCCGGGTCGCGGGGGCAGCTGCCTGAGCAGGGACACCCAGACTTCCCTCTCCCCGGATACTGCCTCCAGCTCTTCCGGGAGGACCCCAAGGCGTTCCCAGGCCAGCTGGGCGACATAGTCACACCAGCGTGTCCTGGGTCTTCCTCGGGGTCTCCTCCCGGAGGGACATGCCAGGAACACCTCCCGAGGGAGGCGTCCCGGGGGCATCCGAAACAGATGCCCGAGCCACCTCAGCTGGCTCCTCTCGATGTGGAGGAGCAGCGGCTCTACTCTGAGCTCCTCCCGGGTGACAGAGCTCTTCACCCTATCTCTAAGGGAGCGCCCTGCCACCCTGCGGAGGAAACTCATTTCGGCCGCTTGTATCCGGGATCTTATTCTTTCGGTCATGACCCAAAGTTCATGGCCATAGGTGAGGGTCGGAACGTAGATTGACTGGTAAATCGAGAGCTTCGCCTTTCGGCTCAGCTCTCTCTTCACCACGACGGACCGATACAAAGACCGCATTACTGCGGCCGCTGCACCGATCCGTCTGTCAATCTCACGCTCCATCCTTCCCTCACTCGTGAACAAGACCCCAAGATACTTAAACTCCTCCACTTGAGGCAGGAACTCTCCTCCCACCTGGAGGGAGCAGGCCACCTTTTTCCGGTCGAGAACCATGGCCTCGGATTTGGAGGTGCTGATTCTCATCCCAGCCGCTTCGCACTCGGCTGCAAACCGCCCCAGGACATGCTGGAGGTCCCGGCTCGAAGGAGCCAACAAGACCACATCATCCGCGAAAAGCAGAGATGAGATCCATTGGCTCCCGAACCAGATCCCCTCCGGCCCGTGGCTGCGCCTAGAAATTCTGTCCATAAAAGTAATGAACAGAACCGGTGACAAAGGGCAGCCCTGCCGGAGTCCAACATGTACTGGGAACAGGTCTGACTTACTGCCGGCAATGCGAACCAAGCTCCTGCTCCGGCAGTACAGGGACCGTACGGCCCTTAACAGAGGGCCCCCGACCCCGTACTCCCGGAGCACCCCCCACAGTATGCCACGAGGGACACGGTCGAATGCCTTCTCCAAGTCCACAAAACACATGTGGACTGGTTGGGCAAACTCCCATGAACCCTCGAGCACCCTGCGGAGGGTATAGAGCTGGTCCAGTGTTCCACGGCCAGGACGAAAACCGCATTGTTCCTCCTGGATCCGAGGTTCGACTATCGGCCGAATTCTCCTCTCCAGTACCCTGGAATAGACTTTCCCGGGGAGGCTGAGGAGTGTGATCCCCCGATAGTTGGAACACACCCTCCGGTCCCCCTTTTTAAATAGGGGGACCACCACCCCGGTCTGCCAGTCCAGAGGCACTGTCCCCGACTGCCATGCGATGCTGCAGAGACGTGTCAGCCAAGACAGCCCCACAACATCCAGAGACTTGAGGTACTCAGGGCGGATCTCATCCACCCCCGGTGCTTTGCCACTGAGGAGCTTACGGACTACCTCAGTGACTTCGGCTTGGGTGATGGATGGGTCAACCTCTGAGTCCCCAGCCTCTGCTTCCTCTATGGAAGGCGTGTCAGCGGGATTGAGGAGATCCTCGAAGTATTCCTTCCACCGCCCGACGATGTCCCCAGTCGAGGTCAACAGCTCCCCACCTCCACTGTAAACAGTGTTGGTGGAGGACTGCTTCCCCCTCCTGAGGCGCCGGATGGTTTGCCAGAATTTCTTCGAGGCCGACCGGTAGTCCTCCTCCATGGCCTCCCCGAACTCTTCCCAGACCCGAGTTTTTGCTTCCGAGACTGCCCGTGCTGCCGCACGCTTGGCCTGCCGGTACCCGTCAGCTGCCTCAGGAGTCCCCCGGGCCAGCCAGGCCCGGTAGGACTCCTTCTTCAGCTTGACAGCAACCCTTACTTCCGGGGTCCACCACCGGGTTCGGGGATTGCCGCCGCGACAGGCACCGGAGACCTTACGGCCACAGCTCCGGACAGCCGCGTCAACAATGGAGGTGGAGAACATGGTCCATTCGGACTCAATGTCCCCAGCCTCCCTCGGGATCTGGTCAAAGCTCTCCCGGAGGTGGGAGTTAAAGATCTCCCTGGCAGAGGGTTCTGCCAGACGTTCCCAGCAGACCCTCACGATACGTTTGGGTCTGCCAGGTCTGTCCAGCTTACTCCCCCGCCAGCGGATCCAACTCACCACCAGGTGGTGATCAGTTGACAGCTCAGCCCCTCTCTTCACCCGAGTGTCCAAGACATACGGCCGGAGGTCAGATGACACGACCACAAAGTCGATCATTGATCTCCGGCCTAGGGTGTCCTGGTGCCACGTGCACATATGGACACCCTTATGCTTGAACATGGTGTTTGTTATGGACAAACTGTGACTAGCACAGAAGTCCAGTAACAAAACACCACTCGGGTTCAGATCGGGGAGGCCGTTCCTCCCAATCACACCCCTCCAGGTAACACTGTCATCGCCCACGTGGGCGTTGAAGTCCCCCAGGAGAACGACGGAGTCCCCGGTTGGAGCACTCTCCAGTACCCCTCCCAGGGACTCCAAGAAGGCCGGGTACTCTGCACCGCTGTTCGGCCCATAAGCCGAGACAACGGTGAGAGTCCTATCCCCGACCCGAAGGCGCAGGGAAACGACCCTCTCGTTCACCGGGGAGAACTCCAACACATGGCGGCTGAGCTGGGGGGCTATAAGCAAGCCCACACCAGCTCGCCGCCTCTCGCCGCGGGCAACTCCAGAGTAGAAGAGAGTCCAGCCTCTCTCAAGGAGTTGGGTTCCAGAGCCCAGGCTGTGCGTGGAGGCGAGCCCAACTATTTCTAGCCGGTACCGCTCAACCTCCCGCACCAGCTCAGGCTCTTTCCCCCCCAGTGAGGTGACATTCCATGTCCCCATGGCTAGAGTCACCATCCGGGGATTGGGCCGCCGGGGCCCCCGCCCACGACCGCCACCCATATCCCTCTGCACCGGCCCCTTCTGAACCCTCCCGCGAGTGGTGAGCCCACGGGAGGGCGGGCCCACGTTGCTCGTTCGGGCTGCGCCCGGCCGGGTCCCGTGGGCAGAGACCCGGCCACCAGGCGCTCGCCTGCGAGCCCCAACCCCAGGCCTGGCTCCAGGGTGGGGCCCCGGTGACGCCGATCCGGGCGACGTGCACGTCCTTGGTCTTGTTATATTCATCAGGGGCGAGTGAACCGATCTTAGTCTGACCTGTCACCTAGGACCTGTTTGCCTTGGGAGACCCTACCAGGGGCATTAAGCCCCGGACAACATAGCTCCTAGGATCATTCGGGTGCTCAAACCCCTCCACCACGATAAGGTGCCGGTTCAAGGAGGAGTGAAACATAATCAGATACCGATAAATGGATTCAATTCCTCTGCTCACCATGCCAACATCGAGAAGAACCGGCCCCCGGAGCAAGGATTAATGAAGATGTATGTCAATAAATGCCTGACAACCAATGGACTTGTATATCAGTGACTGTAAAAAAAAAAAAAAAGAAAAAAAAAAAAAAAAAAATATCTGGAATACCAGATGTGCAGAATTATGCAATTATCTATGCCAGATTAATAGAAATTAGTAGCAGTGAGTGTCAATACTGTCTCCTATCGAGCCACAAGATGGCAGCAAATACCTGGTGTATTCAATAAATGATTTGGTCCACACATACACATAGTCTTTTCTTTGGTGTGCTTTCTGCCACGAGAGTCTGGTGGTGATGATGATAAAGATTGCTTGCCAGGAGCTTCAGCCACCATGGCATTTACTGTACTGTCTATTGAACGGTTAGGATTAAAGGGTTATATGAGGTTCTCATCCGGTCAGCTCTCCCCTGCATACAGAAGCAGCGCACAGCACCAACAGAGAAGCAGAGCTTCTGCTAAAGGGTACAGCAAGATGTATTTTAGACACCTTAATAAAGGTGCACCTAAAACATCAGACAGCCCTTTGCTGTGGAACTACTTCCCTCAACCACACATTTGTAAGTTAACAATTAAAGCAACAGTGAAGTAAATGACTCCGAGCACTGACCATCACAACCAGGAATTATCACAAAACACACGCACAAAATAATCACAGAACACTGAAAACTGTCATGTACAATATAACAGAATTTATTGAAATAAGCACACATGGAATCAATAATATTTTCAATAAACAAAATCGATCACTTGACTAGCTCTGTGGTCGGGATGAAGCTGGACTCACTGGTGACGGTGGCAGAGAGGAGGACACTGGACAGACTGCTGGACATTACTGACAATGCCAGCCAGCCTGCCCCTGCACACCTTCATCAGCACCAGAGGAGTCGTTCAGTGAAAGGATGCTCCTTCCAAAGAGTAGGACCAACAGACTCAAGAACTCCTTTGTCCTCCTCACTCGGGGGTAGGGGAAACATAGGAAATAGGATAAAGAGGACAGAAGGGAAGGAGTGGTAGCACTGTGCATTAATCATCTACTATTTGATCCACCACTTAAATGCAATAATTTAATTTAATTTAACTGCTAATTTCTGCTACTGTCATTTATCCACTGTATAACAACACAATGCCATATACAGTCCAATAAATGTATCTTTATTTATATATATTCATCCTATATACAGTTCTCTACATTTATCTTATTTGTTTTTATTTTCCATGAATTCTATTTTTCTGTCGGCGGGACAAAGAAAAAGCCAAAATGGCAGACGTAGTCAAAGGATGATGGCGGAGAACCAAACTGGCGGTCACAAACTCTTGGAAGGAAATGTCACGCAGTGTTCTGTGAAAGGACTACGAAAAACCATGACTTGGGGAAGTTGTGTTCTAAAGACTACAAGAATGGCTGGACGTGGTTTGGAGAAGTCACGCACGAACACACATTTGGAAGTTATGATTCTGGTTTTGCTTAATCGTGAATCTCGAATTCAAAAATGGCGGACATGAGTACGTCACCTATGGAACGAACGCGCGGGATTTGAACAGCGGCGATGGTTACAACACCGTTGGCTTCATGTGCACATTTGAATACACACAAAAGATATTGTTCCAAAAAAGGTAGACTGTGCTACCACAAGGCATAGATGATATGAAAATGGGTTCCCACAAGGCATACGTATCAAATGTTATAGCTAGGCTGTTACCCATGACTCCAAGGGGTCACTCATAAGATTTATATGTGTCTGCATATAATGTGTGTGTATGTGTACATCTGTGTTGAGAGAGAGAGAAACCCAGACAGGTTTGGGCTCCACTGACATAGAACACACACACAGCTACACATATTTAGGACTAAAAATTACTTCAACAGGGAATTTCAATCTGGCCGTTAATGATCTCAGAGACAAAGGAAGAAGGGCTTTTTACGCTATAAAGAAGTCTTCAAACATTGATATACCTGTTAGAATCTGGCTGAAAATATTTAAATCTATAATTGAACCAATCCTACTTTATGGTAGGGAAGTGTGGGGTCCTCTTGTAAACCAAGACTTGTGGGACAAAAACCCAATGGAAACCCTGCACACTGAGATCTGTAAGAGCATCCTCAGAGTCCACAGGAACACCCCCAACTATGGATGCAGAGCTGAACTCGGCCAATTTCCTCTTCTATTTACGATAAAAAAAAGAGCAATCAAATTCTACAAACACCTAAAAGCAAGTGACCCAAACTCCTACCACTACAAAGCTCTCCATCTCCAAGAGGAGCAGATAGAGAGGAGTCCCCTCAGCCAGCTGGTCCTGAGGCTCACCTCCTCTAACAGCACCAGGCCTCAGGACCGCCCCCACACAATCTGGACCAACCAAATTATAGCTAAAGAAAAAGAAAATTACATTAACTATTGGACATCCACCACAAAAACAAAGCAAACTTCAATAATATTCAGATCTAAACAGACAGTACACGCTGGCAGAGTACCTGACCACCGTGACTGATGGGAAACTGAGAAAGACTTTAACCATGTACAGACTCAGTGACCACAGCCTGGCCATAGAGACGGGCCGACACCGGCAGACCTGGCTGCCCAGAGAGGACCGGCTGTGTCGGTTCTGTCCACACAGACAGCTGGAGACTGAGACACATTTCCTGCTACAGTGTAGCGCATATCAAGACATTAGAACAAAGTTCTTTACACAAATTGAATGATTTTGATTCACTCTCTGACCAGATAAAAATGCAACATGTACTTGGAGAAAACAGTGTCAGCGCCATAGAAGCAGCTGGATATGTGAGAGGCTGTCACAGCCTGAGAGACGAGCAGCACAACAACACATGACAGCAGTTTGTCTCCTCACTCACCAATCACCTCCTCTACTGTTACTCTACTCCATGTGGGCTTTTTGTTTGTTTGTTTGTTTGTTTGGGGTTTTTGTTCTTGATCTGTTTCTTTGTTGTTTTTCTTTTTTTTTACATTTGACTTCTACCATATTGTATTAATATATTGTTGTTAATTGTTTCTTTCTTTATTGATTCTAAACAAACGTTAATTACTTCTATGCCATTCTGCCATTTTTTTCTTTTTATTTATGTATCTATGTTATTCTACTTCAATGAATTGTATAATCCTTGAAGCTTTGGACATTCATGCCAATAAAGCACACTGAAATTGAAATTGAAAACTGAGAGATGTGGATTAAAGGCGGTTGCAGCATCCTGCGTTGGCTGTTAGAACAGTGGGGTCGACATGGGCATTAAGAAAACGGGCTAAGCGGCGTTTTCTGGGGAAAATCCTCCCTCTGCAGGCGGTGAAAGAGGCTGGTTGGACGGCTACTATTCTGGATCCGGAGTGTGTTTGCTAACACGGTCAAGTTTGACTCGTCCAGCGAGGTGGAACACTGCGGCCGTTGGCCGTTGGCGGTTGAAATCCAAACGTCTGGTTGCCCCCTTTGAGTAACGGTTGCGCTGACGCTTCCAGCAGCACGTAGCTCTGGGACAGGCGTTGAACGTGCGAGCAGTTACTCTGTATTTTCTCCGTTCATCCGATCTTTGCGGAACTGCCGATGCATTCAGGTGCGCTCTCAGAGAATGGGAGATGGGACCGCACCGATGTCAGAACCATGTTGACGGTCCCAACAAAACTGTATTCAATTGTTTTTCCAGTGAAAAATATTTGTACTTGAATGGGTCAAGGAGAGTATGAGCCGCTAACGGTTACTGTTCTGTTACCATGGATACAATCAACTGGATACCGGAATAGTGAAGAAAGTGTCTTATTTTGTTTACTCTGAGGCAACAGATTAGATTATCTAGAGAAATTACCCACGACAGACATCAGCAGAAACATCATTTGAACGAGTGAGTCCTACTGAATCCACCAGTATTTTGTGTTATTATCTGTGCTTTCTGGTTTGACGGCTTAAGTTATGACAGAGGCTAGCTTACTGAAAAGAAGGGTCCTGATTTTTTACACTGACCCTGCTAATGAACAAGAGATCACACATAATGTTTTCTATCTGAATATTGTGATGGCATGAGTTTGTTGAGAGTGGCTTTGAACAAATGTAATGTTTGGTGAAAAGAGAACATGAAACTGATGATTCCTTACTTTGAACATTTTGTTGATTAGCAATTAATTCTTACTCAAATACACGTTATAACAATTCATCAACAGCATCTTCAAAGGGGCTTATTGGATGAAATGGCAATAATTAAGTGTAAAACATTTAAATTAACCTACAGTCAGTGAGGAAAGTAAAGAAAAAACTATGCAGACAAGTCTAATGAGGTTAGCATGCTAACCAGCTAGCCCTGCCTGTTCTGTCCTGCAGTACCACTTTGTAAGTTGTAGTCCAATAGTAGAAAGCCCATAGTTTCAGATGGGTAACAGTCTTCTATTACAGCAGCAAATTCATTGCATTTGACAAGCTTTTTTATAAAAAGAAAAAAAGAAAATGTTACTTTCAGTGTAATAAATGAACAAAATTAATTAAATGTCAGTTGGTTTACTGGGAACCACCTGTGCAGTGTGGAGTTTCAAGGCCTCAGAAATTGGGCGCAAATCTTGAAATCTGGGAGTGCTAACAATTACCATGCCTTTAATTCTTCTTCCACTATTTTCATTTGCATAGAAGTACTAAAAGAGGCATATATATCATATGAAAGGGGGTTCCCACAAGGTACACAATATCAAATGTTATAGCTAGGTTATTAACCTTAATTATCATTATTATCATTATTATTATTATTGTTATAAGTCTCCAAGGAGTCCTCATAAAATGTGTGTTGAGAGAGAGAGATGTGGATTAAAGGCGGTTGCAGCATCCTGCCTTGGCTGTTAGAACAGTGGGGTCGACATGGGCATTAAGAAAACGGGCAAAGCGGCGTTTTCTGAGGGAAAATCCTCCCTCTGCAGGCGGTGAAAGAGGCTGGTTGGCTGCTACTATTCTGGATCCGGAGTGTGTTGCTAACACGGTCAAGTTTGACTCGTCCAGCGAGGTGGAACACTGCGGCCGTTGGCCGTTGGCGGTTGAAATCCAAACGTCTGGTTGCCCCCTTTGAGTAACGGTTGCGCTGACGCTTCCAGCAGCACGTAGCTCTGGGACAGGCGTTGAACGTGCGAGCAGTTACTCTGTATTTTCTCCGTTCATCCGATCTTTGCTGAACTGCCGATGCATTCAGGTGCGCTCTCAGACAATGGGAGATGGGACCGCATCGATGTCAGAACCATGTTGACGGTCCCAACAAAACTGTATTCAATTGTTTTTCAAGTGATAAATATTTGTACTTGAATGGGTCAAGGAGAGTATGAGCCGCTAACGGTTACTGTTCTGTTACCATGGATACAATCAACTGGATACCGGAATAGTGAAGAAAGTGTCTTATTTTGTTTACTCTGAGGCAACAGATTAGATTATCTAGAGAAATTACCCACGACAGACATCAGCAGAAACATCATTTGAACGAGTGAGTCCTACTGAATCCACCAGTATTTTGTGTTATTATCTGTGCTTTCTGGTTTGACGGTTTAAGTTATGACAGAGGCTAGCTTACTGAAAAGAAGGGTCCTGATTTTTTACACTGGCCCTGCTAATGAACAAGAGATCACACATAATGTTTTCTATCTGAATATTGTGATGGCATGAGTTTGTTGAGAGTGGCTTTGAACAAATGTAATGTTTGGTGAAAAGAGAACATGAAACTGATGATTCCTTGCCTTGAACATTTTGTTGATTAGCAATTAGCCTAATTCTTACTCAAATACACGTTATAACAAGTCATCAACAGCATCTTCAATGAGGCTTTTTGAATGAAATGGCAATAATTAAGTGTAAAACATTTAAATTAACCTACAGTCAGTGAGGAAAGTAAAGAAAAAACTATGCAGACAAGTCTAATGAGGTTAGCATGCTAACCAGCTAGCCCTGCCTGTTCTGTCCTGCAGTACCACTTTGTAAGTTGTAGTCCAATAGTAGAAAGCCCATAGTTTCAGATGGGTAACAGTCTTCTATTACAGCAGCAAATTCATTGCATTTGACAAGCTTTTTTATAAAAAAAAAAAAAAAAAAAAAAAGAAAGAAAGAAAGAAAATGTTACTTTCAGTGTAATAAATTAACACAATTAATTAAATGTCAGTTGGTTTACTGGGAACCACCTGTGCAGTGTGGAGTTTCAAGGCCTCAGAAATTGGGCGCAAATCTTGAAATCTGGGAGTGCTAACAATTACCATGCCTTTAATTCTTCTTCCGCAATTTTCATTTGCATAGAAGTACTAAAAGAGGCATATATATCATATGAAAGGGGGTTCCCACAAGGTACACAATATCAAATGTTATAGCTAGGTTATTAACCTTAATTATGTTATTATTATTATCATTATTATTATTATAAGTCTCCAAGGAGTCCTCATAAAATGTGTGTTGAGAGAGAAAGATGTGGATTAAAGGCGGTTGCAGCATCCTGCGTTGGCTGTTAGGACAGTGGGGTCGACATGGGCATTAAGAAAACGGGCAAAGTGGCGTTTTCTGGGGAAAATCCTCCCTCTGCAGGCGGTGAAAGAGGCTGGTTGGATGGCTACTATTCTGGATCCGGAGTGTGTTTGCTAACACGGTCAAGTTTGACTCGTCCAGCGAGGTGGAACACTGCGGCCGTTGGCCGTTGGCGGTTGAAATCCAAACGTCTGGTTGCCCCCTTTGAGTAACGGTTGCGCTGACGCTTCCAGCAGCACGTAGCTCTGGGACAGGCGTTGAACGTGCGAGCAGTTACTCTGTATTTTCTCCGTTCATCCGATCTTTGCTGAACTGACGAAGCATTCAGGTGCGCTCTCACACAATGGGAGATGGGATTTGCAAAACCAGGGGCTGACTGTGTACAGGAGGGCGCAACCTACTGGACGTTAGGGTCGATGCACTTTCCAATGTCTGTCAGGCTTTGTTAGTGCAGATGTGCCCGCATATGAGCTGTGGGCTACACACAGGCCGCTCCGATGTCAGAACCATGTTGACGGTCCCAACAAAACTGTATTCAATTGTTTTTCCAGTGAAAAATATTTGTACTTGAATGGGTCAAGGAGAGTATGAGCCGCTAACGGTTACTGTTCTGTTACCATGGATACAATCAACTGGATACCGGAATAGTGAAGAAAGTGTCTTATTTTGTTTACTCTGAGGCAACAGATTAGATTATCTAGAGAAATTACCCACGACAGACATCAGCAGAAACATCATTTGAACGAGTGAGTCCTACTGAATCCACCAGTATTTTGTGTTATTATCTGTGCTTTCTGGTTTGACGGTTTAAGTTATGACAGAGGCTAGCTTACTGAAAAGAAGGGTCCTGATTTTTTACACTGGCCCTGCTAATGAACAAGAGATCACACATAATGTTTTCTATCTGAATATTGTGATTGCATGAGTTTGTTGAGAGTGGCTTTGAACAACTGTAACGTAATGTTTGGTGAAAAGAGAACATGAAACTGATGATTCCTTGCCTTGAAAATGTTGTTGATTAGCAATTAATTCTTGCTCACATACACAATATAACAATTCATCAACAGCATATTCAAAGGGGCTAATTGAATTAAATGGCAATAATTAAGTGTAAAACATTTAAATTAACCTACAGTCAGTGAGGAAAGTAAAGAAAAAACTATGCAGACAAGTCTAATGAGGTTAGCATGCTAACCAGCTAGCCCTGCCTGGCTCTTGAGAGAGAGAGAGATGTGGATTAAAGGCGGTTGCAGCATCCTGCGTTGGCTGTTAGAACAGTGGGGTCGACATGGGCATTAAGAAAACGGGCAAAGCGGCGTTTTCTGGGGAAAATCCTCCCTCTGCAGGCGGTGAAAGAGGCTGGTTGGACGGCTACTATTCTGGATCCGGAGTGTGTTTGCTAACACGGTCAAGTTTGACTCGTCCAGCGAGGTGGAACACTGCGGCCGTTGGCCGTTGGCGGTTGAAATCCAAACGTCTGGTTGCCCCCTTTGAGTAACGGTTGCGCTGACGCTTCCAGCAGCACGTAGCTCTGGGACAGGCGTTGAACGTGCGAGCAGTTACTCTGTATTTTCTCCGTTCATCCGATCTTTGCGGAACTGCCGATGCATTCAGGTGCGCTCTCAGAGAATGGGAGATGGGACCGCACCGATGTCAGAACCATGTTGACGGTCCCAACAAAACTGTATTCAATTGTTTTTCAAGTGATAAATATTTGTACTTGAATGGGTCAAGGAGAGTGTGAGCCGCTAACGGTTACTGTTCTGTTACCATGGATACAATCAACTGGATACCGGAATAGTGAAGAAAGTGTCTTATTTTGTTTACTCTGAGGCAACAGATTAGATTATCTAGAGAAATTACCCACGACAGACATCAGCAGAAACATCATTTGAACGAGTGAGTCCTACTGAATCCACCAGTATTTTGTGTTATTATCTGTGCTTTCTGGTTTGACGGTTTGAGTTATGACAGAGGCTAGCTTACTGAAAAGAAGGGTCCTGATTTTTTACACTGGCCCTGCTAATGATGTAGTAGTGTGTGTGTGTGTGTGTGTGTGCGCGCGCGCGTGTGACACTGAGAGTCAGGGCTGGGGGTGCGTTTGAGGGCTCTGCTTCAGACCCCAGAAAGGCTTGGTACGGCCCTGCAGTGAGCCACAGGCATGCACATACCGTGCCGTATGCAGAGCCGCGATGAATGAAGGCTGGCAAGAGGTGAAAAGAAAATGTGGCTTTCAGTATATTGCGCTAGAAATCCTCGCAGCGATGAAGCTTCAGACCCTGAAACCGCTCTGATCCTGGAACAGACCTGAGAGCAGCGTGTGAGGATGGATAGGATGGATGTGTGAAGGTAATGTGCACGCAGCAGGGACTAATCCATCTCTGCTAGGAGAGGATAGACTCCGGGCTCGAAGTCACCCCCGCATCTCTTCAAAAATCTCTGAATATTCCGAAGGGGAACTGGAGGGCAGGGAGGCAGTGGAGGGGAGGAGAGGTGGACGATACTATCGCATCTCTGGATGGCAGTCTGCACTGTCCTCCTGACTGACCGGCCCGCTGAAGGACCGGCAAGCCAAACCCACCGCTGTGAGGACCGACACAGCCTATATAACGCCGACCAGCGGCTGTCTGTCATCACACCATCCTCATCTGCCTCTCCTGCAGCTTTTCGATCTGCAAACTGACCTGGATTAACCGTTCCTTTGTGTTTTCAGGATAGCATACAGAAGCAGCAGATATGTCTCACGGATGGGGATACGGACCGACAAACGGTGAGGATCTCACAGCATCCAGCCCGGTTTCTATGTAACAGGTCAAGAGCAAGCTGCCACACTGTGCAGTCAGTATGGGCTGCTGTAGTCACTGGTTGACCATTCCTCAATAACACTGTCATTAAATAATCTTCACTACTGCAGGCTGCTACTTAACTTAAGGATAATTTAACAGATCCACTCAGTTTCTGATGGACTCCACTGCATTATACAGGAAACATTGCATCTTTTAAATTACAGCAGAGTGTTCTGTTGGCTGCAGCCCGGTCCGAAGCTACATCTGAAACACATGGCAAACTTCTGGACTGGCTCCAGCATTAAGATGCTTTACATTAATGCATCAGTGTAGGCGTTTGTTAATGTGTCCCTTCAGTATTAATGGATTATATGCATTATAAATATTTAATTGAAGCATCATGTGAATGATCTGAAAATAGCTTCTAAGAAGTCAACTGAACAGATTATAATCTTTGGTAAAATGTGAGATACTTGCACTTTACTAGTACTTCTATACTTCTATTTTACTTCATATTGTTAGGTTTTTTAATAAGGTTGCCTACGCATTACTGCAGTAAAAACTAATTTAATAGGAGACCGTCATACTAAAAAGGATAATCTGCATATTGATGGCATGAACTTTTCATACTTTCAGTATATGTTTCTGATCATATTTCTGTACTTTTACTTACTTCTAGTGAGTTCTTTTGTTGTTGTTGTTGTTGTTATTGTTTTTGCATTTCAAGTATCTAATCTGAATATCACACTGCTGCTAAGTAAAGCTGAGTAGATATGGAATCCAGTTTTTAAGCAATTGTAAAGGTTGCTAAAGCCTCTTGCAACTTTACAATAAGCAATTGCTTAATACATTTTTTATTAAGTATTTCATGGTTTAACGGTCAAATATGAAGTATAGTATAAATGTTCATTAATGATGGTTAAAAAGGGTTACCTTATTATTTTTCTGTTATGGTATCATGTGAAGTATCTGAATACTTCTTTACACTTGATATGACAGCAAGCAACACAACATAAGCGAGGGGATGAAAAAGGGAAATTAGAAGTTTTAGTCACAAAACTTTTAGGTTACTGTGGAAGTGCTCCATGCATAGAAAATAATAGAATGGGACGGAACACCAAGAGTGGTATTAACACTTTTTATCACTTGAATATGTATTTGTAGGACCTGACAAATGGGGAGATGAGTATCCTGTAGCCAATGGGCCCAGGCAGTCTCCTATCGACATTGTCCCAAATGAGGCCGTATATGACTCCTCTCTGAAGGCTCTCAAGCTGAGTTATGACCCCTCCAACTCCAAGGGCATTCTCAACAATGGACACTCCTTCCAGGTGGACTTTGTGGACGACACAGACAGTTCCAGTAAGCATGTTTTTTTTATTCAAAAGCAAATATTAATAGAATATAATTCATGTTTCAGTATTACTTTTAGTAAAGTTTATCTGGCTGTCTTGTTTATGCCTCCACCCTGCTGTATTCACTGACTGTAGCAGATAAGAGCCTCTGATGATGTCAGTCCACCCTGATAAGCCTCATCGTTATCTGGAGGTCAACAGGACATCTGCACCGCCTCACTCTGCTGCGCTGACACTGTTTATTCAACATTACTCCAGCAGTGCAATTGATCAAAAGCATATTAGTCTGGATTAAATAAATACATCTGAAAATAGCCTTTATTTATGAAGAATCAATTTATAAAATGTACACTCTCTAAGTTAATTAGGGCTCCAAATACTGGCCCAACCCTTATGATTTAGGAAACCAGAAGTTAGCATGAACAGCCAGTTACAATGAATAAGTATGATGACAGGACAGACAATGAAAGCTGCAACAGAGTAACTATCAAGTTACAATCAAATTAAAGTGAGTGATTTAAAAGATATCAATCTTATTTTATTACATAAATTCAATGTTGCCAAAGTGTCACATTTAATGCAAGGTTTGTCTGTCATGTTGAGTAAGTGTGAATACATAACATGACTTCATCTGAATAAATTAGATGAATGAGGATGTCTACATAAACTTTATGTGTTAAGTCAATTATTACATATAAAGTTCTACTAAAGGGTACTTCTACATAAACATTATGTGTTATTTAAGTGCTTATTATTCTTGATGTGCTTATAAAAGTAATTGATTTCAAATAGGTTATTATGTCTCCTGTAATAAATCACACATGTAGTACATTATCATATTAACACTAAGCCCAATAAATCAATGTAGCATAAATATGTTGAAACTTTAGATGTATTTATCAAAACAATTATATGCAGTATGTGTAATGTGTGATATGACACATACATAGTACTAGCCCTCCTTTTAACCTTAAAATCTAAAGTCTAGACAGAACATGGTTCTTTGTATTCTGCAACTAAGAAAACTTGTGAAGGCATTCCGATTTATTTGAAGGAACCGGTCCACAGCAACAAAAGGATAACATTTTGAATTAAATTTAAACAGTAAAGGCATTACAATGAAAAATAAACCAGTGGAGTTAATAGGAACATATACACACAAATCCCAACATGCCATTACTGTCTATGATAATGTGCATGCAATTGTCATTGCTGGCTGTTGAAACGTGGACGCTAAACTGCATTGCTGATTTTGAAAGATGAATTGTACCAATCATGTATGAAAGATGTTGAATATTGTAAGGCTTGTTGAAAAGCATTAATTCCTGAGTGTATCTGTAATGATTCTGTTGTTGTGCCTTAACCAGCCCTGACCGGAGGCCCTATTTCTGGAACATACCGTTTGAGGCAGTTTCATTTCCACTGGGGAGCCAGTGATGACAGAGGCTCTGAGCACACTGTCAACGGCATCAAGTTCCCCTGTGAGGTACTGAAGCTGCTATAGTTACCTGAATGTAGATTTAAAGATGCTTACAGCTACCACATACAGATCCTCAATACATGTTATGGTGTTAATGTTGGCTCTGCCATGTCTTTGACAATAGACTTTTGATTAAAAAAAAAAAACAATTCTAAAAGTGACCAATCTGTTCTTAATGGCACTTTCTAATAACAGTCATTAATAAATGGTAACTTTATAGTGAATTAGACATCTGTTAATAGTTATGTAACTGTTAACAGACAATGAAATGCTTAATAAACCATTTATTAAACAAAAATCAAGTGTCAACTGATGTTTATAACACTAAATGGATAATAAATACTGTGTAGTTGATCTATTAACATTATTTGGATGGTCATTACAGTTAAATCTGATAAACCCTCAGAATTGCTTAATATATGATTTTTTAAAGCACTTCATTGTTTGTCAAATTTAATTAACTATAAATGTACCATTTATTGCTGATGTTCTTTTTTACTAATGGTTACCAATGGTTCTTTTGATTTTTAATTTACAACATTTTTTAAATCCCAGTAGCGTGGAAAAAAAAAAAAAATAATAATATAGTTACCCCCCCAACTACAATTTGATTCATTGCAGTGTCATATGGAAATTGAATTTACAGATAAACAGCTGAAACTGTGAATTGAAAATACGGTATGAGAAAAAGTTCAAGATTTTCTTTAGAGGAGGGGATCTTTGGACAAGGAGGATCCCCGCCCCTCCACGACAATTCGATTTTTCGCCTTGTCATGGAGTGATTAAAACAGCAGGAAAGATAAAGCCCTACTTAAACACCTGCTATTGACTGGCTCTTTAGATCCAGTGTCATTATGTGTAATATATCCACACTGTTTCTCATGTTAGGTTTTGGATAAGATGTAAAAATTTGACCTCTCTTCCTTGTTAGCTTCACCTGGTGCACTGGAACACTAAGTACCCGAGCTTTGGAGAGGCGGCCAGTCAGCCTGATGGACTCGCTGTGGTTGGAGTCTTTCTCAAGGTGAGTCATTAGTGACAGATCACGAACAATCCATCTGTCTGTGACTGCACTAGACGTGGGAAGGTGCTTTAAGTTTTCATGCCCTGCACGGAACTGTGTGAGGTTAAAAGAAAAGCCAAATAATGAAAACTGTATTTGGAAAAAAAAAAGTGTTACAAATTAAATAGTATGTGCATCTGTATTGTGCTTTAGATTGGTGCTGCCAACCCCAGGATTCAGAAAGTTTTGGATTCCTTTGATGCCATCAAGACTAAGGTAACATCTGTCCCAGAATTCTCAAAATTCAACAATGACTGAATATATCAAAGTAGATTTAAGAATAATTTATCATTATGCAGTACAAGATTGTATCATACATTCCTTGTTGCAATCTCATAAACTACATACACACAAACTATTAAAAAAAAAAAAACTATACAGACTAATTCATGAATAATTATCAAGTCTGAAAAATGAAGTCCTCATGGCGGAGTGTTGAGGAGGAATCAGGGAGTCTCACAGCCTGAGGAATGAAGCTGCTCTGGAGTAGGCAGCAGATACTTCTGTATCAATAGCCAGATGATAGCAGGGTGAACATGTCACTTCACCGACATCACCGATGCTCTGTGGATGGGCACCAATGATGTTCATGCCAGTTATTCATGTTTATAGTCAGCATACTCTCCATTGCTCCTCTGTAAATGTTGACACATGACACATGAATTCAGTCTTTATAAGTGTTCTTTAGAAGTGGATTTTTTTTCTCTGCTTAATACAATTTAGAAACTTGGGAAACTACCAACTCCATCGTCATGGTTTACAATGAGAAACAACTGCTTTCCTTCTGTCTTTCCTTTATTCGGTTGTCCCAGGGAAAACAGACCACCTTTGATAACTTTGACCCAATGACTCTCCTTCCTGCTTCTCTGGATTATTGGACCTATGATGGCTCTCTGACCACACCTCCCCTCTTGGAGAGTGTCACCTGGATCGTCCTCAAGGAGCCAATCAGTGTCAACCCTGCACAGGTACTTAACTTGCTTCACATATAATGACTTGCTTTACCTAAATAAAATCAAACTGAGTAAGAAAAAACACACAAACATTTGGCAAAGCACAAGCAGCTGAAGTGAAAGCAGGGCTGTGGAGCTTCATTGTGTGAGATATAAATGTGTCAGTTACATATCTGAAGGATTTGCTCACTGTCAAAAATATTGTCATCTCTGTTTATTGGTTATATCATAAAGATTGATGACAACGAAACAGAGCAAGGAAACATTAAAGCCCTGTGTCTGGAACAGTACATTTTACCTGTAGAAGGATAAGGACAAAAGCCCTTGAACTACTTGAGGACACAATGACATTTGTTTTAGCTATCACTGTATTTAGATAGGAAGGTTGGTCTGATCCGTACAACGAAATACATGTACAAATAAATGTAATACTAAAAGTACTTAAGTTCAAGAGCCAATCAACTGAACCGAAGCCACAGCTCGATTACACACTAGATATAATTCAAATATAGCTGAAAGGTCATATGGGTATGGGTGTTTCAGTGCAAGTGTGTCTATGTGCAATAACATGCTCCAAGAGCCTGTGTGTAGTTGTGGCTGTGATAAATACAGACATTTCTCTTGGCAGTCCAACTAGTGGTTTGTGGGTCCAATCATGTAGTCTGGTGTGACGGCTTCTGGATTCTCCAGTTGAAGCTGGTTCAGCTCAAGTATTCAACTTAAAGTGAGCTTAAAAGACATTAGGCTTTGAAGCCAATTTGGCATAATGTGTAAATACATTGTCCCATGTTGCAATTGGCCCCACACACATTTCTTTTCATAAGCTTAAATTGTGAAAGAAGCAGCTGTAAAATGGTGGAGACATTTTTTTGAGCTTCATAGGCCCTACCCCCTGTGAAATGACTTGTCTCATAATTTGATCAATTTGGAAAGTCTTGAGGACCCAGGTGATTCAATTAACCTGTTTTATTCCAATTCAAGTTAGCCAGGGGATAAATCCTGGCCAGTAGTCATTTTATACACACAAAATCGAACTTTTATGGTTTCATATGCCACTGTGCAGCTTTCATTGGACTGAACAGGGCTCTGCCTCTGACACTGTTTCCAGTTCTCATTATATGTCAATGGCACCCATGCTTTAGCTTTTAGCAGCTACAGTTAAGATTTCAGCCTTAAAATGGGTGTAAAAAAATGCCTTTTCAAATCAATTTGGGATCTCGGGTTACACCTGATGAGCTGTATTGAGCTTTTATGCTGATTTTTGGTTTTTGGTTTTTGATTTTTTATGTCTCCAGCTACTTCGGTTTTAGAAGAATGCAACACTTTTTTGCTGTGAAGCTCCAGAAACATTTTGTGGACTATAAATCTTCACCCAACTTCCCATCAGTAGATAATGTCTTGAAATTACATTTTTTAGAAGAAAAGAACTGGCTGTTTACAGTATTTTCAAATCGCCTCATAGGCACTAACCCTAACCCTTGGCAAACTTCTCATGCATGGTCCAAGGAGCTGCAAGGTCTGTTGGACCTAACATTGTCAAGGTCATGAGTGTAGGCAGTCATACCATAATTTAGAGCAGGGTGGGTCTGCGCCATGGGTGCCTTGTGTTTCACCGAGATTGCACTGGCTGCTGGTATCTCCACTGTGCAGTTTGCACACTATCTCTTTACATAATTCATGCTGCCTCAATGTATCTTCATGTGACATATGACCCACATAGTACAGTAGGCAACAGACTTCACTCCTCCTTGAGTAAAGCTGAGATGTACACATTAGCTTGATGTAGAAATAAATACACTAATGCACTCAAGGACAGCTTTGTTCTCTGGCACTGCTGAGTGAGCCTGCTGAGGAAAATTAAATCCAAGCTCATCAGCTAGCTAAAGGCTAAATGGCTCCCAGAGGAGCTGTTGTTTATGCCACACTGCCGCTTTAGTCGTTTCGCGTGTGTGCGCACACATACACACACAGAAACACATGCACACAGAGAGAGAGACAGATCTTTGCCCCTAACATGTGCTCTAGGTTCCAGTAGCTCAGATGTGGCCTGTTCTGCAGAGGTAATTGAAGGCTGTCACAATTGTAGAACTCTCCATCCAGCTCAATGCTACTGTTGGGAGGGCTGTGTTTTGTATCACCTCGTGCACAGGCAAGATAATTGACGCAGCAGGAGGGTGTGATGTGGCAGAAGCAAGTGAAGCAGCTGATTCTGTTAAATATCACATATCTGCTGGGGGCTAATTTTTTAACTTCACCCAGGTAGTCACCGTTTTACTCTAGTCTCAGGACCTGTTTTGTCTTATGCAAATCAAAGCGCATTTTGATTTTGCCAACTGAGGATGCAAGAGCTCATAGGTAGGTTTCGTCATTGTGGTTCCCAAGCAACACACACTCTGTGTTCCATTTGCATTTGAGAAATGGATTTATAACCAGAGAAAATGTTTTTTTGATTTGAAGGCAAGTTGGATAAATGGAAAGATGTACATGTTGATAGCGCATAATCATAGATTCTTGAAGATATAGCCTATTATTTTACAGTAGATGATAGATGTGATTCTCCTGGGTGTATCTCTGGATTTGAAAAGTCAGTTCTAGTGAATTTTCCAGCCCCTCCCTACACATGGCCCTTCTGATAGCTATGCTGAATGTTCGCCATGATAAACAGCAGGGCTACAACTGTGCACTGGCCTTTCCTCAAAGACACACTCTCACCGGGAGAGCAGCTGACCCAACCTTTGCTACTGCTTCACTCCTTAGGTGTGTGACATGATAGGTCAACTGGATGAAGGTTCAGTAGCAACTAGCTGAAACGGTGCATATCACTCATGGAATCAGACATATTCCCATCAATAAATCGATTCTCCCCTGGTGCTTGTATACTGGGACAATGGCAGTAGACCAATTAAATGGCCTTGTCGAGCTATGACCATCGCTCGACTTAAGTGTGCATGGAAACTTACTGACAGAGAGTCTGACTCTGGCAGCTGGGTTCTGGCTGCCAACAATCAAGAAATGCATTTTGTTGTCTATGTTTTTCTTTGTGGTGGTCAAACAGCGTCCCTTATGGGCCCACACTGCCTTGCCTCCTCAAAAACATACTACATGTTGTCGTGTACACAAGACCCTTGAGGCAAATATAACGAAATATAATCAAAATCAAAATATGGTCAAGCAATTTTTTTATGAAGTTGAACTATATGACAAACAGCATTTTATCATGTTGTGCAGCCCTACTGTTAATAGTTTGTGGAAATACCCTCACTCTTAAAAAATTCAAACTGAACACAGTTGGTTCAGAGAGGCACAGCCACATAAGAGCAATCATGTGGCTCGAATTTTAGTGGTGATGTGTAGCACATTTTAGATTTAGATTAGATTTGGATGCGAGTTGCCTTTAAATCAGCCCAGTTGCCAGGATTAAATAATGTCAGTTAAACGTTTCTGCAAACCACTGATTATTTCACTTATGTACTGTATATGTCATTGGCAAGGTGACATATGTCATATTATGTTCACATTACACATTCATATTTGGAAGTAAAGGGGATAGTGATGGAGTTGCAGACGAGAAGGCTGCAATTTTGCCGACCAAAGTTCAAGACTATTTCAACATTTGTAAGTGTAAAACCACTGGACATTTTTACAAGGGATCATGACATACGAATGTATCAGAAGTTTGCAGGAATCTTAACTGCCAACATTTTATGCGGGCCACTTGGGTGGCTAGAGCCATTTACACAGACCAGCCTGTCTTCCCTAACTATGTCTGTTAGCATAATTAAATAGATCATTGAAATAGCATTGTCTCATTTGGTAATACTGCTGTGCTTGCAGAGGTCATAATGGATTTATACAGTATATGTTGGAAACAACCCATGGTATTTTTAGTTACTCAGTCGATATAAGTCAGATCTTGATTATCTTTCACCGTTTTTCCCTGTCTCTCTTTACTCGTTAGATGGATAAGTTCCGCAGCCTCCTGTTCACTGGAGAGGGAGAATCTCCATGCTGCATGGTGGACAACTACCGGCCTCCTCAGCCTCTGAAGGGCCGCCAGGTCCGCGCCTCCTTCAAATAAACCCCCTTCATTTTCATAGCTTTCTTTCCCCTTGGCTTGTTCTTGCCTGCTTTCCCACTTACCTACTAACCCCCGTTGTTCTCCAAATGCAGTTCTTATTCAGCATATATTAGCCCTGTTGACATTAACTTGAAAAGTTGAATAAAAGCCCATCGTCTTACACGTTTTACCACATAGACTAACTGGATGTATCTTGAATAAAATAACTTTTTACGCTTTGACATAGGCCCTGTTTATTCTTGTCATTTCAATTGTCCATAGGGTGTGCAAGCATAAAATGCCTATATGGCGTATACATTTTCCACTCATAGACAAAGGTTGCCTAAAAAATGTGATCTGTGCTCACACATGTAAAAAGAGACAAATCATGGAGCAAAATTGTTACTCCTGCTAAAATCTGGTAAAACTTCTGGCCCCTCATTTTTCATTTTGGCCATAACATGTTACATATTCCATGTTTTTCGGCTACTCTGCCAAGACTGCTTCATCATAGACAAAATGAACTGAAAATAGAACTTTAAATATTGTAAAAGTAGAAGTTATCCTTCTGTCATAAACTGCACTTGACAAGCACACCTAGCCCATCTCAGGGTAAATGTAGGCCTAAATTCTATTTTTTTTTTCTTATCCTAATATATTAAAAAATAATGCTCCTTTCAGTGCATTTCATTGACTTGTGAATTGTGCTGTAGACAACTGATTAGATTGTGAAAGCCAATGTTTTAATGGATGCCGGATTTGGTCAGTTTTAGACAAAATGCTCATACTAAGCTTGGACTTGACATTTTTCAGGGCATACTGTGGCCACAGCTCATCCCGTCGATGAGCACTTCTATGCAAGTAGATTTTTAGACATATGATGGACTCATGAAAGTTATGTTATGGATCCAGTATATTGTGAAGGACAGTCTTACCCAGTTTTGGCTGATAGCGCAGCATGATGCCATGTCCATGTTCATGTGTAGTATTTTTCTCTTTGCTGGGTTTCAATCCATTCTGGGTAAATTAAGCCTCCATAAAAATCAGCAAAATCAGAAGCCAACTGACACATCTGCATCTAGCCAGCCCATACCACCAGTGACTCTCTACAAGTGTCAATCCCTTCATAATACAACTATAACAACTGAACTACCTATCACCACAGTGCATTATACATTGTCCTCGAGACTAGTTTTATAAAGAGCTGTTATTTATGACTAAACATTAACACAAGCTAATGTATTAACATAGGTCATTTAAGTTTTTATTAAATCAGTGTACTTTGTCTGCAATGTCTACAGTCATTAACCGAAATCAATGGCAGGTATTCAGAAGAGACCAGCGCAATGTGACTTTTTAGCTTTTATATCAATGTAATACAAAATTAAATGTTATTAAAAAAATCCCTGTGTGGTTATTGTGAAACAAATGTAAGCCTTTAATGTGTTTCATCTAAAACTGCTGTCAAATTACGAATGGAAACGCATTGTGTGAATCTGTCATGTCATTGAAAGATTTGTATCAATAAAAAATCTAATTCACAAATGTCTCCAACATCCCTCTTTTCTCACTATTTAGCATTGATTTGATAGTCAGACTTCAGAATAACTCAACAAAGAGTGTTTTTTTGGTTACACATTTTGCATGCTAGTGATGTTGTCAACTGTGATTTCAGTGGCTCTCCTATTCCACCAATTTGGCCCATAATGAAACATTTCAACAACTACTAAAGATGTTGCCATTTAACTTCAGGATCATAAATATTGGCACAAAAACTTGACGTAAGGCAATTTCCCTACTGCTTCTCCAGTGCCACCATGAGGTTGACATTTACAGCTTTGAGTGAAATGTCTTAACTGATGAATTTGCCACGTAGTTTGTAGTATCTGATGATGCATTGTAGTACCGTTGGTGATCGTCTGACTCTTCTTCTGGTCCTTTACCAGAGCAGGTTTTTTAAATGTTTTAATATATGTTTACGATGAAAAACCTGCAAAACTAAAAATATACTTAACAGCCTCAGCTGCTATTGTTTAGTGTGTTTAGTGTTCAATATTAAATAAGCATGCAAACATGCTACATTTAGATATGGATATAATTTATAAGAATTCAGCATTTAAATGTCTATAAACAACTAGACTACTGGACAACTAGTTAATTATTTTGTTGAGCTGTTTACTTTGATTATCCCTAATCTTTCCAACAGTGATTTAAACCAGAGATATCCACAAGTTTACACAAGGTATCAGAAGAAGATTAATCTTTATCTGATCACATATTATACAATGTACAACATAATAAAACTGATACTCCGCATTTAACCCATCTGGGGGGAGCTGTTGGCAACATACCTGTCTGGGGACCAACTCCAGATTTTAGCCAGTGCCTTGGTCAAAGGAACTGACTGGAAAATCAACCAAATATTCATGTTTTAATGGTGGGGCAAACTGGAATACCTAGAGGAAACTTACACAAGCACAGGGGAGAACATGCAAACTCCACACAGAAAAGCCCTGCCCCCGAGGGATTCAAAGCCAGGACCATTGCTACCACTGCCCCATCATGCTGCCAATGCATTTGGTTCAACTGTTGTTATTACTTCCAGGGGAGAGTCAGAGTGTGTGGAAGGATGTTGGCAAATGAGACTAAACAAAATATGAATACGACTAAAACATTACCTCAGATAGATGTTTATCCACAGTGGTGTTTAATGATGTATTCACCACCAGTGAAGCTAGTTTGAACAGGGGATCATTTGTGTTAAATTACGTTTATGTTTATTCACCTGAAATCGCCACATTGTAAACATTCAGGTCAACCTCTAATTAAACTCAGCACTCACCAAAGACTGTGGTTCTTTCTTTTCTATTTCCCCTCTATTGTCTGCAAATATCTACCCCGCCAGCTCCCGTTTGCTTTCAACATAACAGAACATTTAGCACCTGACATCGATCACTGCTGCAGTCAGGTTGATAAACAGGAGTGAAGATGAATCCATTTTTTTATTCCAAAAGTTAGCTCACAGCTCTGAGCATCCACTCTACCCCCCTCTCTCCCCATACTTTACTTCGGAAAAGTTTTTGGTTTGTTATGATAGAGTCCCCTAGCAACAGAAATACCATATTGTGTGTTAATACATTAAACATTTGCTTAACAAAAAAATCAGCATGTTAATACTGTCACTGTGAACTTGCTTTGCAAGTTGCTTAGTTGTAATTTAACATGCAGTATACATTAGTTTACTTTCTGAAGATGCCTTTTAGGGTTTACTGTCATCTCTTCCTTGGATTATAATATTTTTGCCAGTGTTTACAAATGAAAGCAGAGTTTTGCCTCATTCAGTGTTTGTATTACAAACACTGAATGAGGGAGTTTTGATGCTGTGCTGTGATTTGGGGTAATAATTAACACAGTTCAAAGTAAGACTTAACATAATGCAGACTTTAAAATACATACAACACAATGTTATAACTATATGACCAAACCATAAAGTCATCCCCTGGATTTGACAGAGAATGGGTGAGTGATGGCCTTACGTAACACTGTTTGGCTCATTTCTCCATGCCCTCTTTGTTAGCGTTGTCATCATCACAAACCATTAGCTTGATGCTCTTTGTTGGACAGTTGGCCATTAAACAGTCACTTTGTGTCTGTCTCTTTCAGTATCTCAGCTGAAGTGATGGACAGGAGGGGGAGATGATATCGGAGCTTTAGAAAAAAACTGAATTACAGCGATAAAAAAAGCACAAGATTTTTATTTTTCTGATTTACAGCTTTTAGAGTAATGTGACGATACATTGAAACTGTTCGAGTACACTCAAGTTCTGAAGTTATTTGAGATGAAGACAAGCATAATAACTGAAAAAAATAGCAGGAGAAGTGAAGATCACTGGTACACAGTAGTCTTTGTTAATGAAGCATTGATAAGAGGAAGTGCTGCATCTGAGCCCAAACAAAGCAGCATAGTTTTGGCACTACTGCAAGCCTGGAGGATCAAGGCTAAACAAAGTGAACTACAGTTAAAGAAGTATTTCCTTGCTGGAGAGATGGCCTTTGCAATAACTGGGCTGTCTATGCAGCAGTAATAGTTTTGAAATGAGCACTTCATGACCAGAGAAAACAGAGAGAAGGGGCTGTTGTATTTTGTTTTGCTCAAAAGGTAGAAAACTTAAAACCCCCTTTTACTATTAGTAATTACTATTAGTATTATTAATCATCAATTTCTAATAAACACACCTGCCCTACCTTTGGTCTCTCAACACTCTCCATTGTATCTAGAAATATATATATTGCCCAGTGTCCCCCGGGCAATATATATATTTCTAGATACAATGGATACAGCATAATGTATCAATATAAATAAGTGCAACAGTGTTTTTTTTCATTAGTGCAAAAAAAACTGCAATAAAAAAGGATATATTGCATGCTGTCCAGCATTCCTTCTAAAAAACTAGTCCAATGATTACTGTTAACATATTGTACTCACTCAACTCACTGACTAAATAAGGCAACCCGGATCCTGTAGATAACAGATTACTGATTCTTTATGCTCCATGTTGTCTTAAAATAATCATAAAGTTATGCCAGCAGTAAGAAATACAAACTGTCTACCAGTACATGACTGTAATATTACTGTAATAGTGTTGGAGGTGCAAAGCTGATCGAACCGAAACAAATACAAAACCATTACCGTTTTGTTACCTTACCGTTTCTGAACGTAGCACTTAAAGCAGTTCAGCATATTTGATCAAGATCTTTGCAGTTGTTGTTTGTATCCTCACGGTTGAATGCATGTATTGTAGTCTCAATCTGCTATTAAAGAAACACTCCAGTACACGTTAATTGTACATCATCCTTTTTGACATATACTCAATTGATATCAGTGCAAAGACAATGTATTGAATGTTTCACATCATCAGGTTCATTATTTTTTGTAAATATATGCTTATTCTCAAAATGATGGCAACAGCGCGTCTCAAACAAATTGGGATGGGGACAACAAAACACTGGGGAAGATGTGGAATACTCACCTCAGTGGAGGTGACCGTGCAATGCTTGAACAAACAATGGTGGAACAGTGTCCGCTGGCCTCTAACATGTGCCTCTAATCACAGTGTGGTTTGGACAGATCTAGACTCTGATGATCTGACTTTGGTGCAGGCTGTACTGCGACACACGTGTCTGATGATATAGCGGGGTCGTCAAGCTGCTCATGAGACTATCTGTGTGCGTTTACCCGAACGTATGAGTGTGTGTGTGTACGTGTGGGTTAGTAGAGGAAAAGAAAGAGAAAAGGAGGATGAACAGTCGTGGAGAGATAATACTCACCTTCCAGTCACTCAGGAGCCGTTGAGCAAACTCCTTGATTAAAGCGTGGCTTATTGTACGCTCACACAGCGCCAAAGCTAACATTTAGCTTCATGTAGTGGGGAGGCTCGAATCAGCTTGTGATGAGCACAAAGAAAACAAGCAACAAGCACAGTGCTTTACAGTGTAAAAGGTCTTAAGCAGGTCCACAAACACTCACAAATACAAAAAAAGGAAACAATACACACCAATTTCTAATATCTGCCCAGACACTAAATAGCCTCACTTGTTTCCACACTCGTGCCTGTATTGTGTCTGTCCGCCTCCTTAATTCAGCTCATTTCCTTGGCGTGAATATATGGAGTTGACCGGCTACAGCGTCCTGTGACCCAGCTGATGGTGGCTGTTCTGAGCGTTGTAGTGGAGGAAACAGCTGAGTCGTCGTGTGCGAAGAAAACAGGACAAAGCGGGCTGCTTTCTGAGGGGAAATCCTCCTTCTGCAGGGATGAGAAAGGCTGGGTTGAGTAGCATCCTCTGGATCTGGAACAGGATTGGTAAACACATTCCACACAAACACAACGTCCAGGGAGGTTAAAGAATGTGGCCTAGGCAAAGGTAAAATCCAAACGTTTGGTTGCTCCGTTGTAGTAACAGCTGTGCAGGTGAAAGCTTATAGTTCCAGCAACATGTTACGATGGACAAACCAATGGGAGAAGGGATTTTGTTAGGCTTTGGTCTATATGCAGGTCGGTCTTTTGTTAGAACCATGTGGTTAGGTCCCAACAGTATCATGACTGGGTATGAAGAGGCATCCTCGAAAGGCTCAGTTGTTCACAAGCAAGGGTGGGACAAGATTAACTACCTTGTCAAATACATAATTGTATACAGGAGAATACTACATGGCCCAGGAAAATTTCAAGACGTTGTTGTCAATAAACTGTTTAACTGCAAATGATTGCATCTTTCTGATTTGTATATACAGTATTATTACAAGGGTGTTATTATGACTTTGTCTTCACTCTAATTTCTCAGATTTTTTTTTTTCCCCAAATTGGCCCCGACTCGCCTCTATGATAAAACTGTTGGGCAAAACGACAAAATTTATTTAAACACAGATTATACTTAAACTTGCAATAGTGTTGGTCTGGTCCCGTTTATGGCCCATCATCCCTCCAGTCTTTCATGTCTTTGTCCACTGCCTCCTATGAAATCTGGGAAGGGTATTAATGAGAGGGCAGATGACCCTGACTTGGCAAAAGCACCACAGAGCTACGAAAAATAGCTTACAAAGCTATGTCCCCCTCAAAGACAAACTGGAGGGGGGTGTGTGTGTGTGTGTGCGTGCGTGTGTGTGTGTGTGTGTGTGTGTGTGTGTTTGTGCGTGTGTGTGTGTGTGTGTTTGCGTTTATGCATGTGCATCGTGGCTGTCAGGTTATGAAAGGGGCTTTGATGAATCTGAATGGGCTCTCTGCTCCATAGACTAGGTCACTGTTTTGTAGAGAGAGCCAAAAACATAGAGAGAGGGGAGAGAGAAATGGAATCATCACTGAAGATGGTTTGAGATTTATGAATATAAAGGCTGTGTTGTGATTGCAAACATTATTTTTGTTAATCTGCTGCCCTACAGATTCTGCTCTGCTTTGATGGATAGATGCATGACTAATCCTGTGTTAACTCCAAATATTACATAATGAAAGGGTTCAGCCACCAACTTCCTGGCACTACAACCACCCCTCCCCCGTCCCACAGTAACATACTCTCTCCACGGCTGAGTGACAACAGTAACCATGGCAGCTGCACGTTCATATCATAAAATATAGAAAAGGATTTATAGAAACAGTTTTTCAATGAAACAGTTTGCAGGCTGACTTGAGCAGTGTGTTGATCTGTAAATGAACTGTGGCGGCTCATGGGCCGCACATGGGGGTACAGGGGTACATAGCCTTAGAAATAATTCTGTGTGAATCAGTGCATAACAAAGCTGAGATGGGAACCATTGGCTTGCTAGAAAAAATGCATAGCTAGATTGAAGTGCCACACCACATCTGGGACTGCTCTCAAGACAATGTAACTGTCGCTGTCGTTAGCAAAAAACTGTATTGACCTTGAAGTTGCAAAAGGAGCCTCATATAAGAAACAATACTAAAATCAAAAGCTGGAAAAGTCATGTGAGATCTCATGTGGATAGTTGCTGCCGGACGACAGTAGCGTTCCAACTTACTTTCCATTGACAAAAAGACCCTAGGTTGCATTTTGGCGGGAGTTTCACTTTAAGACGTTTCACCTTTCTTTAAAGAAGCTTCTTCAGTTCTAACTTACTGGAAGCGAGTTTGTAGGCTTTAAACCTTATGTTGGTATGTCCTTACAGGGTTGGTAAGTACTGCTGTTAATTTTGTACAATATCATGTTTATATGTATACATCTCCTCTATTTCTTACCTTTTTAATTATATTGTTTATTTTTGCTATTGGTTTTGTCTTGTGTAATATTCTGTCCTTTGGCTGCTGGGAAAAACAAATTTCCCCGTTTGACACTGAACATTAAAGGATTTCTGATTCTGATTCTTACACGTGTAAACTCTGAGTTACAGAGTCATTATGAAGGCTGGTTGGGTCAACGACTCACCATTGGCCCTCACGCCTTGGAATTAACATGACCTGGATGACTGAGAACAATCATCAACACGTCCTTGGTATTGTATCTGTTCAGCCAGGCCATCGAACGCACGGTTAGATGTTAACTGTCTGAATTTGCCCAGGCATGATTAATAGCTAGGGGAAATCTTGTCTTGGAGGTGGAGAAGAATTAAGTTACTGAGCCAATTTGAATGAGTTACTACAATTTGAATTTTGTTTGAAACCAATTAACACAGAAATGTAAGTTTACATCACATACAATATTAGGTCAATGTTATCATCAACATTAATAAGTTCTCACAACTCATCAACATTATGTTTTCTATTAAAAGCTGTATCAAAATCAACAGATTGATACTTGTACTTTGCAACCATGCATTTAATTAAGTGGTGGTAAGATGTCCCCTGAATTACCTTTTAGTGTGTGAATCACCTTTTTTACCCACCCCTAACACACAAAACTAGAAAGATATTCACTTCATGAAGTACATACTAAGAGTTATATAAAAATATCGTGTGAATAAGGTGGGGGATGTGGCAATTTCTTCCAGCCTTAATGTCCGTTGTTACAAGTCTGAAGTGGCTGGAAAGAAGCTGTTGTGAGACTGTGTTTTGAAGATGCTCTCTTGTCTGTGGTGTCTAAGACTGTATCCTGAGTTCTTTCACCTGAACACAGAGTGAGCTGGGTGGTGTTTGTCCCTGAGGATGCTCTGTGCTTTCCCTGAGCAGCACCGTGTCTACAGTGTTTCCATGGAGGGGAGGTCAGCGCGGATGATTCTTTCTGCAGTCTTGTCAAATCGTTGAAGAGCTTTGCTTGCAGCAAGGGTGGTGTTTCCAAATCACTCGGTGAATTCAATGATGAGTCCAAAATGGCCGTGCACAATTAAAAGAGCTAATTACTGTCGATATAGCCTACATAAGATTTAAATGGCAAATATTATAGCTAGATATGTATTTTGACCATGTAAAACCACATGGGATTAATGACAACAATGATAAACTGAAGAAATACTGTATTCAATATATTTTAAACCATCTAACTGCTTTCAATCAATCAATCTTCATGTGTATAGAGCAAATTCACAACAAAAGTCATCTAATGACACTTTCCTGTTTGAGCAGGTCTAAACCATACTCATTGATTAATTTATTTACAGAGACCAAACATTTCCCCAAAGAGAAAACTCTTGGTGACAGTGGCAAGAAGAATCAGCTTTTTAAAATGCCAAAACCTTGGAGCAGTACCAGACTCAATAGAGAGCCGAAGTCACGCCCCGACTGGTTTGCTCCATGGGACCTTATTTAAAATAAAAATGTGTATGGTAGTTTGTTATATATCTATTCCTGTATTGTGAGGTTTCCTCTGTAAAAAGATCAGCTTGTCAACATTGTCTGCAGCAAGTCGAGAGCAGTTTACATTAATATTATCACCAGCAGTGGAGAAAATTCTCTCACTTGCAGCAGGTTCATCTAAATATATTATTTTTTTGTGAATGTTTGATATATAACAGTCACCTAAATTTAGAAGGCTGTTGTAAATCAAACATTCATAAAGACAGTGACCAGCATCCACCTGCAGAGAGGTCGGACAGTCAAACCATGGGGTTGCCAAAACTGGGGAATTACACAAGATTGCCCCAAGTGGAGGTGTCCAGGAGGCATCCTAACCAGATGCCCTAACCACCTCGGCTGGCTCCTTTCAACACGTAGGAGCAGTGGCTCTACACCTTACCGTCTCTATAAGGCTGAGTCCAGACATTGAAGAAACTCATTTTGGCTGCTTGTATCCAAGATCTTGTTCTTCCAGTCACTACCCACAGCTCGTGGCCATGAGGGGTGAAGGTCGGAATGTAGATGGACTGGTAAGTCAAGAGCTTCACCTTCTGGCTGAGCTCCCTCTTCTCCACGACAGTCTGGCACAGCACCCTCAGTGCTGCTGACACCATACCAAACCGCCTGTCCCTCCAACATTAATTTTTGCCATCAGGCCCAGAGAAATTTAACTTCTTTGCTTGGGGCAGGAGCTCACTCCCTAACTGCAGGCAGAGATCCATGGCCTCAAACTTAAAGGTATTGACCCTCACCTCGACTGCTTCACACTCGGCTGCAAATCAGCCAGCAGAACCACATCATCTTCAAAGAGCAGAGATGTAATTTTGAGGTTCCCAAACTAGACGCTTTCCTCCCCCATGGCAAGACCTTGAGATCCTGTCCATGAATATCAAAAACAGGATTAGAGACAAGGGACAACCCTGGTGCAATATCTACCAGAAACGTGCTTGACTTTCCTGTGCAGAGTATATGGGCATAGCTCTCACTTTGGTTGTACAGGGACCGGATAGCCCGTAGCAGTGGGCCCAGTGACCCATACTCCTGCAGGACTCACCACAGGACTCAAGGGGACATGGTTGTAGGCCTTCTCAAAGTCCAAATGCATGTAGACTGGTTGGTCAGGGTTGGTCAGTCTGGCAGCTTCCCCAGCCATCTGATCCTACTGACCAGCAGGTGGTGATCAGTTGAACGCTCTGCTTCTTTCTTCACCTGAATGTCCGAAACATATGGCTATAAATCAGATGATATCACAACAAAGTCAATCGTCAACCTACAGTGGCCTGGTACCAAGTTTGCCTATGGACCAAACATGGTGTTCTTTATGGCCAATCAATGACTAGCACAGACTCCAATAACAAAGCACCAGTTAATGTCCCCCCCAGGTCTCTCCTGCCCATACGGACATTGAAGTCCACAAGAAGAAATGGGAGTTCCTAGATGGCGCCATTTCCAGGACACCACCAGAGGACTCCAAGAAGGCTAGGTTTTCCAACTGTCATTCCGTGTGTAAGCACAAACAACAGTCAGAGCCTTCCCCCCAGTGACTTTCAGTCACACAGAGGCAACCCTCTCAGTCCTCTGGGAGAACTCTAAAACTATGGTGCTCAGCCAGCTCCAGGAGGAGCCCCCCTAACTGGCTGAAGTCAATTTTCCCTTATGTTGCTGAGTCATGAGATCTTTGAATTGCTCTTGGTCTGGTCTCTCCCTGAGACCAGTTTGCCTTGGGAGACCCTACAAGGAGCAATTGCTCCTGACAACATAGCTCCTAGAATCACAGGGAAACACAAAACCCACCAGCACTTTTAACTGACTATTCTTTGGGTGGGCTGCTGGGCCGGCAGCAGAACTTCAGCCCAGACGTGACCTCCTGCAAAGCCATTTCCCAACACAAATGTAATGGCCTCAATTGGCAATGTTGGACGCACGCCAACAGCCACTTGTGTGCACCTGCAAAATCTTCATGCCCATACCCAACAGAGGAACCAAACAACCTGTATCACTTTCTTTTAAAAATGGCAACACTAATAACTGGATGAAGGAGTCAGAAGCAGCAGTATCATGCAGTATTTTCACTGGCACTTTCTTGTCACCTCCCATCAGAGAAACAAATCCATCAGAGTCAAAGGGCAAAAAGAGTCCCGCTCAATTATAGCCTTCCTGCCTCCCTTCACTCAAAAAGGTAACTTTTGTTACATTTGTACCGTCAGCTACCACGTTAGGGTTAAGGTAAATTGCCATTTTCAGCATGTAGGTTGTTATCTTGTAGGTTGTTGTTGATAACAGCAACAACACGTGCATGGCAGGCATATACCCACAGTCTACAGCCAATGACTCTGACTAACCATTTTCCGGCAATTCTGCAGCCTCTCCTCAAATTGTAAACAGTGCAGTCATTTTGTATCCCCTCAGCTTGATTCATAGTTCTATCTGCTACTGTGAAAGCCATTGGTGTCATTTTTTAATGTGTGGAATATGTAAATGCACATTCATAAATGATTTTACCGGGAGGTAAAAATGGGTTGATCTATTATGTATCTGCTGGCCTTTGTAAGATGTGTCTATGTAGGATGCTGACCTTTAATCAGTTTGGCACTGTGGCTGACCTGTTCTGAGGAAGGTGCATCAGATGAGAAGAGAACAATGGAATAAAAAAAAAATCAACCTGTCTAATAAAACAATAATAATAATAATAATAATAATAATAATAATAATAATAATAATGATAATAATTAGAGCTGTCCCAAAGGATTATTTTTCAAAAGATTAATCTAGCAATTATTTTTTCGATTAGTCGACTAATCTAGCGATTAATTTAACGTTAAATGACCAAACAAAAGTAACGTAGTAACAGTAACTGTCGTTGGTAACTTATATGAGGAAAAAAATACCGCAGTTGTAGGCGGAGCAGGGTCTGTCCTCCCGCCTGTCCTATCAACTCTTTGTCACATTTCTGCCCGAAAAACAGCGTCTGTCACCAGCAAAAACCTTTAACTCACTCAAGTGGTTGTGTTGATAGAAATCACCGAGATGGTCAGCCCTCCCGACCGAGACTTCAGTGAACTTTCCCCCAGTCACGCAGCAACCTGTTTACTGATGGCAATTATGTAATAATGTAGTTTAGCGCGAAAAACGTAACTCTTTCACCTTCCAGGATGTTTAAGGGGCTGGGATCTCAATCACTACACATTATAAATGGTCCGCGGGTTTAGATTGACAGGGGGGACACCTGGGAAACACCCCGACGTCATCATCATGACGTGTACCGTACGTGTACACATTGACTAAAGTGAAACATATCTGCTCCGCTGGAGTGGCGGAGACGCAACGCAGCGGAGACGTATCCAGTGGAAATTAGGGGTGAGAGGGACTTTTCTCAGCCTCCGCAGGTACTACCACATGCTGTTTGGGATGACGCGTCAACGCAATTTATTCATGTCGACGAATTTATGTTGTTGATTACGTCGACTATGTCGACACGTCGTCCCAGCCCTAATAATAATGTTAATAATAATAATAATAATAATGATAATAATAATAATAATAACCTTGAACAATCTTTTAATGCATCTCAATTGAAAAGGACTAAAGTTTCCCCTGAAGTTTACAAGATTAGAAAACTTGAAAACAAAATCTGTACTTTAAAGGAAACATTGAGTTTCGTCCTTTCGATGGCTGGGTTCACCATTATTGATAGGAACACAGACATGTGAATGGAGCTTAGAGTAGAGCTGCTGTGCCTTTGCACTGAATGCAGTTGAAGTGGTTTGAGCATCTGATTAGGATCCTTTCTGGGGGCCTCCTTCTTGGAGGTAGTGGGAAAGACCCAGAACAGGCTGGACAGATTATGTATCTAATCTGATTTAGAAATGCCTCATTGTGTAATTTTTTCCTATATATCTTCCATCATACTAAGTATACAAACATCAGGACATTAAGGAATATTAACATTCATTAACATGAATTATTTCAGTCCAAAAATGTTCTACCATTGGACAGGACCACAGCAAATGTATGACAATACCAATCCCGTCACAACCATGCCAGGTGTAATAAAGCCCTATGTATGACCTTTGTTTGCATAATTTTATGCCATTTTTTTTTTGACCATTTTTCTTGCACCCCACTTCCACAGAGACTATCTGGCTGGTCATCTGAGTTTGTAACGATGTCAGGCTGTTTGCAATTCACCTACTTCACGAAAGTCAAAACCCTCAAAATTATATCCCAAAAATGATCTTTCAGTGCGAATATTCTGAGAATGTGTATGATGCAGGACTACAGTTTGCAGAGAGGAGGCAAGGGGACGAGCAAGTGGGACAGGAGGCAAAGTGGGACAGGAGGCAAATGTCAATACAGGGGAAAGTGGAGTATATTTGTTCTTCTCAGCCTCAGGATTCCAACAGCAGTTAAGCAATTCTGCTGGGGTATGGCAACACTAACTGGACAAACCACGCACAGAACTGCAATACAGCATGACACTAGAAGCGATTGTAGCCTTGAAATACTAATTTGTAACTCACCACACATGTAATTAAGGCCCTGGTACAGCCACAATACTGCTATCTCACCAAGCCACAGTTTTTTAGAACATCATACAAATAGACCTGGGCCCGTATTCACAAAGAATCTTAAGGCTAAAAGTAGCTCCTAACAGGCGAATTTAGGAGCAACTCCAAAAAATAATGGCCGTGTCAGTCGAAACTTTACGACTCCTAATTTTTGAAAATAAGAGTTATTCACAAAACATTTTAGGCCTAAAAGTAGCACCTAAGTCTGGGAGACCTTAGAAGTAGTCCAGAGGACTCCTAACTCACCTAGTTACAGCCGAATGTTTTGGAGACGCTGAATGACAGGGAATTATTAAAACAATGTCGGATGGACTGCGAAGGGATTGAAGTTGTGGTTGAGTTGGTGAGGGACACAATAACGTCCCCAACCAACCGAAACAATCCAATAACGCAGGAGTTAAAATGTTTGGCAACACTCCGGTATATGGCTACGGAGAAAATGCAGTTCTGCAACGTGGATAATTTAGGGATATCACCGCTAACAGTAAGCCGCTCTATCTACCAAACCATCAACGCGCCCTGTAGACCCTATATAATCCATCAGTTTATCCGGTTTCCTTTAGATAATCGAGCTAAGTTAATTCTGAAGTTAATTCTCTTCATAAATACATTTCTTTATCCAATATCTTTTCATAGGCTTTGTCATGGGCTTGTAGGCAACTTCCTTATTTTCACTTCATGCATTGCGTAGCATAAATGACTTTTCAATGGGCTGCCCTGTCACTCAACAACCAATCACCGTTGTCACCGCTTCTAAGTGCATCCTTATAAATTGACGTTATCCATAGCAACAGTTACTTCTACTGTTCCAAAAAAGAGACAATCTATAATGTACACAGCTGTTATTTAAGATGCCTGGACACATTTCTATTAACAACGTGATCTAAATACAGTAACTCTATTTAAAGTGCTGAAAACTGCTGTGTTACACTTTTCCATGATGTAGAACTCTTTGATGCGGTTTCTGTCTTGGCTCAGGCACATTCCAAAAGTTTAAACTAAAGACACAATCTTTGTCCTTCTGAATATGTTTACAGTGCCAATATTGACACTTAGATAATATAACAACACAAACATACCAGACATCACAAGACTCCTAGACTGTACTGTAAATCTCTTCAGGAAAAAAAAAGATTTACCCAGTAGATATGCAGGCTCTCAAAGGCCAGGGGAAACTGTATCTACAAAGAATTACCAAACTAACAAACAAACTGACTAACTAACTAACTATAAGTTTTTCTTTTTCCTCTGAACAATATAAAATACAGTTTCTGTTGCATTAGTAAACTATTCAAAGGATGTTAACGCGTGAGAACCCAAAGTCTGTAAGTTAGATTCATAAATTCAATTTTAAACATGAAAGATCCTGTCAATTATCAGTTTAAAAAGAAAGATAGTATTAAAAATATGTTTTATTTGCTTTCAGACTAAATTTGCACAAGAACATGAGGCTGCAGGGCTACAGCTTCTGTCTGTGGCTTTTTTTTAAGGCTTTTTGAAATGAACTATTTTAAAATTGTTATATTAAATTCAGAATTTGAATAGGTAAATAGAATGCACATGTAATTATGGTAAAAGGTACAATATGTAACTTCTGCAGCCAGGGGGTCTTTATTAAAACCAAACTAAGGATTTTTACAGAGTGCTGGGGTCACTTTGTATACGGACAGATGGATTTTTGGGTCTTTATTTTGAGTGCTGGCCAGAGCTGGGGGAGGCGGGAAGAGGAGCAAGAGTACCAGTCTCTAGTGAGTAGGCTACTGAAATCACTGGGAGTTGTCTGAATTGCACAGACACACACACTGTCTGTCTGCCATTGCTCACTAACGTTATCGTATGGCTAGGGTACAGTAAAGTAATTGGCTGTTAGGCAGATAAACACTGATTGAACACAAATAAATAAATGATCCTGCTGTCAAACTTGACACATTGTTGATGTTTACACCATCAAACAACCAACACTGCTGATGAAAATCTGTCTAACGTGATTCAGACACAAATGTTCGCAGATGAGGTCATGTAATGTAAAGTTTTATACACCTTAAATGTAGTCTAGACTGCCAACTTCCTTATCCAAAAAGTAGCAACGGCAACCAAATAAAAAGGTCCCGTTTGCTTGAGTAAACTCTGGGTTCTCTGGGTTTGTACATTGTTAGAAACATTTGGGATAATGTTAATATATAACCATATGTAACAAATGTAATTTTTATTTTAAGAAATTTTCATCCAGAATTCTTACATATGATGTTTTTAAATTATTTTTTGCTTAGTTTTAGTTTTGGTGCAATTACATTACTGCTAAATTGTTTAATCACTTCAGTGGAACCGATTCC
Source organism: Sparus aurata (assembly GCF_900880675.1). Taxonomy (NCBI): domain Eukaryota; kingdom Metazoa; phylum Chordata; class Actinopteri; order Spariformes; family Sparidae; genus Sparus; species Sparus aurata. Next base: position 4,047,387 of record NC_044207.1, on the reverse strand, counting down.
ATGCAAAGTATGTTAGACTTGATCCTAATATTGTCCTGTGAAGCTGGCCCTGAGCACTGTTGAATAGATGGAAGCACAAAGCCCATAAAGGAAACTGTGAGAAGATTGAAGTTTTAGAACAGCCAGCTGAAAACTTCATTGTCTGACTGGAGTCTGTCTCCATCTAGAGTTCTGATGGCACACTCACATTCAGTCCTGCAGGGGGCCCCTAAACTCCATATCAGCTGATGGTGCACACACTTGTCTGATCAGCAGCTACTTAAACCCAGGTGTGCCTGCTCCTCAGTTTGAATCACTTTGAGTGTTGCTCTGGTTTCTATTTATTGCAGTTCTCAACAAGGTAAGGAGACCCTACTTTGTTCTTAATACAATATGAAGCAGGGGAAATGCAGACAGAAGATTTGGATGCATGATTTTTGAGATGAAGTGCAGTGTTTAAAATAATTCCCCCTTTAGTGACTCAGCTCAGGATTTGTATTGAAGTTTGTCTCTCGCTTTAATTTTCATATTGCAGTTGATTTAATGTCATTAACTGCTCCTCATATCTATATTGGCATTCATATCGCTTTTTAATTTTCTATACAGCATAGCACAGTTTGACATGTCAAGGAAACAAAGGAGTCAGAAAGTTGCATTCTTGAAATGCTGATCAACCATTAATCAACACTAAGTACATCAATGACTAAACTCATGCTTGGTGTGTAAACATTCCAACAGCTTCTGGAAGCAAAGCCAATTAAATTTAAAAAATGTTCTCTTTTTTTCATGCAAGGCTGAGTAATGTCACACTTGACAATCTAAATCAGTTGAATTATCTGCTAGTCATCTGCAGCTATTGTTTATAGTCCCCCTGTAGATTTCCTGCATGTCTGCTCTGAAAAGTTGTATAGGCTGTTATGACCGGTAGCTGTGGCTCAATCCCACATACACCAGCCTTCTGCCAAACAAATGAACAGAGCCAGAGAGTAGAGCCAGTGGAGTCCAAAGTTGATTCAAATGGCTAAATATATTTTGCAGTCAAAATGTATATGGTATGTAATGCATTTCCTCTAGCATGTGTTGAATATGGAATGTAGATCTTGGTGTGTAGGAGTTTACCAGTATTTCCGTCCTTGGTGTGAACGCCCTTGGTGGATGAAGCTTCCTGTCAAAAGTCAAACGCGTTAAGAACTTTAGTGATGCAGAAATTCTATAAATGTTTTATTTCATTATAGGATAACTGCAACAATTTTACATATTAAAAACAAATGATCAGAATCAATCTGAAATATCCATAATGAGTGCAATGCTAAACCAGTGGACTGTTTTCAAACACCTGGTGGCTACATTAACCACAATGTAAATGAGACAGTGATGTCACTATAGACAATTTATCATATTACATGCAGCCTCCTCTGGAGGAGGAAAGGGCTGTACGGTACTTTTTTCATGCAATAATATACCCCAAGACCTCTAAACACACTTGAATGTGTAAAATTGGAGGAGTTGCCCTTTAATAAGACATAAGCTGCTCCAATCACTACAGTGTGGTTGCTCAAATGACACTCCTTGTTTCTCCAACTCTGTATAGGTTGAATATGGCAGCAACAGCCTCTGCAAACAGACCTCCACCAGCTCATCCAGGACCAAATGTTGGAAACCTCCCCTCTTACAGTGGCTTGCCAAATGCTGGACAGCAACATCCAGGACTGAATGGCACCAGCCAGGACCCCGGACCTCCCTTCCATCCCCAACACCACGTCTCTACCCAGCCTGTCTTCTACGTCCCTGCTCCACCTCCAGCCCCTTTCCTCCAGTACCAATGGCCCGTACCCTTTCCCTATAATCCCTTTGCTGGCTTCCCAGGCATGGGTGAGTGTTGTGGAATTTTTTTTTATTATTATTTGGAGAAATGTAATTGGATACTCAAAGTTGAAAGTAGTTTTACTAATTATTGGGCGGCGGGTGTAAAGGAACAAGAATTGTTTTAAAAAGATTCTTCACTCTAACTGCTAAATTAATGGCAATAGCACATGCTCTGACTGAAGTGGAATAAAATGTGTACATGTGAAATTTGTAGTCGTACGCTTGTATGACTAATCCATTACAACCCCTGTTCTTACATTCTAAACTAATACTTGGCTTCATTGCAAATATTTAAAAACCTCATCTAACATCTTAATTTCTGCCTCCCAGGCTATGGTATGGTCATGCCCCCACTCCCTCCTCCCCCTTACATGGAGACTCCAGCTTACATTTTGCCCCACCCTCACATCCAACCAGTCGACTACAGACGCTTGCTTCACCCCCAGGTCCAGGTTCCCAGCGCACCCTACCATAACCCAAACCAGCCACGGCGAATTCGCCAGCCCTGTACTGTCCCCCGAGAAACTGTCAACTCTGCGGTCCAAACGGAACCCACACATAGAGGTGTGGGTGGTTATAGTGATGGGAACCCACATACCAGATCAGATTCTGGTCATGGAACTGCCTCGCTTTCTCCATCCTCCTCAAGCTGCAGCTCCCAAAAACAAGGCTCTGTCGAGGTTGAGAACTATGGCCTACCCACCTGTAATGCAAAAGATGAACAGGTGTATGGGACCAGCACAAATGGCACAGTCAGACATGACTCGAACAACCCTCATCCTAAAGGAACAAAGGCTGTTCAGTCATGTATCAGAGCACCTGGAGAACCACAGAAGTGCCATATGGACAGTGTTGGTCAGGAGAATATTCCCCCTTTCAGAAAGGGTCACTGCAACATGTGGTCAGTGAGTTCTCCAGATAGTATAGTCCCTGTGTGCAGCTCTTCGCAGCAAGAGGATGAGCTTGTTAAAGAGAGGCGTGCCTCTGTTCCTGACATTCTGATGAGTTGGGGAGGCAGCACGCCACAGGCAGTGGTGCTGAAAATTGCTGACAAGGGACTACATAGGAATGACCAGCAGCTGCCTTCTTATGAAACCGAAGTTGAGACTGAAAAGTCACTTTACCACAGTCCAACTGAGTCCAAGAGTGGTCCTGTTGTGGCTGATGGCACTGAAGTTGGTGATGATGCTGACAATGTCTTAAGTTGTAAGGACAGTGAAACACTTTCCAAGAATGTTAAACTGCCTTTTGCTCTCCATGATCTTCCCTCATCCAGAAGAGAAGGTGAGCTTGTGGGAACTGTTGGCTCTGTAAGGCAGTGCCTAACCTACAAAGATGAAATGCTGCATTCCCCAAACACATCCAATATGCTCCCTGACAATGAGCAAGAAAATGGCAAGGGGTCAAATCCACATGAAGACACTACAGAGATCAATCCTTATCAAATGTCTTCAAACAGTAATCCGATGAAGAGAAGAATGAATGAGTCCGTTTGGTCTGTGGAGTCTCTCATGCCCTTTATCCCCCCTAAGGAGTGGATGCTGCAGAAAGGCACATTTGAGCCTGAAATAATAATTGAGATGACAGAGGAAGCTGAAAATGGTGGACTGTCGACTCCAAGTGACAACCTTATTGTCAAGTCTTGTAGAAGGAGGCTGTCTCAAAGGTTTTCCTTTTCTGAAGCTGGTCCAATGTCGGACAGTTGGCTCATTTATAGTACCCCAACTGAGAAACTGAGTTCGTCAAAGAAGCCAGAAATGCAGTGTGAAATTGATGTCTCTGAAGATGGGGGACCACAGCAATGCCTGAGTGCAGCTCCTTCAGAAAAGGATCCCTTAGTTTCTCCAACTGCCCTGCGGAGTAAAGTAATTGTATCCATCCCCACTGAAGAGGACATGGATGAAAATGGGTCTTCTGAACCTGAGGCTAATCGAAGCCCAAACCAGGAATCTGTAATTGAGCAGCAGGAGAAAAGCCCTTGCTCTCCTGAGCAGGAACATGCACTCCTCTTGAACCCAGTGGCAGGAGAGAGAATTTCACCTTCAGATCAGCTGATGCTCCAAAATGGAGTGGACATGGAGGTGGAGAATGGAACATGTGGGAATGAAGTCGGCCAGCTGAGAAATGAGCAACTATGTGTCCCGATTGATCAAACAATGACCCAAGTGTCTCTGTCAAAGGGACATTTGGTGGAATCTGGCGTCCAGTGTACTAACTTACAGGACTGTAAGACATGTAAGCAGCCTGAATGCCACAAGGAACCAGACACGAGACCTCCTTTTAAAAATCCAGGTGATCTGATTTATAATTTACAGTGATGAACGCTTGCTGTCGTCTTTGTCTCTTGAGAAAAATTGTGTTGTGCTGTAACTGTTATCTCTCTCATAGATACGAAGAGGGCAAATGGTGGTAAGGCTGAAGGATTTGGCATGAATGGACATGGGCATAAAAACCAAAGGAGGCAGGGGCAGTATAGGAACAGAGGTCAAGGTAAGGCATGTGGATGATACAGCACAGCATCATCAGGTCAGAATTTCATCTTAGTTTAATGTCAATGCATTGGCTTTCAGGTAATTTGGTCATAAACTAACACATAATTAATAATATCCTGCATGACATTCAAAGTCATGATTTTCAAAGCATTAAAGGGATATTCCGGTGTAAATTTAATCCATGGTCTAACACACCGTTAAACTGTGTTAGACTCCCTCTCGAGAGATCAAGTTAGCAGACCGCTAATTTACGGAGTTTTATCAACCTCAGAAACGACCGCACGACAACAATACACTACAGTAAATGGATCCAAATATAAACCGCCACCAAAAAGCCACAAATAATGCTCAGAACAGCACCAAACTTCAGCAACAGTACAAATGGAGTCTCAGCACATAGTCTGGGGCATCTAACCTCTGCTAGCTTAGCTGGATTTCTAGTGAAAAGCTGACTGAATTTACCTCTCTTCTGCAGCAGCTTCCTGTTGACAGGAAGTCCCAACGAGTCGATTACCGAGTGCAGTAGAGTTCCGCGGCTCATGGATGAAAATGTATGGTCATGACTCCATGGAAAAGCAATCAAAGTTCATATGTGTCTTAGCTGCCAGTTTATAACAGTTATTATTGAGAGTGGACAGGGAAAAGAACGGAATTGAGCATTTCTAACCGCACTCGGTAATCGTCACGTCTGGACTTCCCCGACCCGGAAGCTGTTGGAGGAGAGCTGAACTCTGTTTTTAGCTTACCAATAGCTTCCCTAGCTACGCTAGTGGAGGTTAGATGCCCCAGACTATGTGCTGAGACCCTGTTTGTACTGTTGCTGAAGTTTGGTGCTGTTCTGAGCATTATTTGTGGCTTTTTGGTGGCGGTTTATATTTGGATCCATTTACTGCAGTGTATTGTCGTGCGATCGTTTCTGAGGTTGATAAAACTTCTTAAATTAGCGGTCTGCTAACTTGATCTATCGAGAGGGAGTCTAACACAGTTTCATGGTGTGTTAGACCATGGATTAAATTTACACCGGAATATCCCTTTAACTCTTGAAATCAAATGGTACTTTAAAGGTCCTCTTTGTCAAATACTGATGCTTAGGGATGTCAGTGTCAGCATTTCTCACAAATTGAACTTTGTTTTTTATTTTATTTTTTAAATTAAGACCCTCATTATCATGCGTTTTGTTTTTGACATGAACCTACTTGCTCAAGTTCTTTACAAACATTTCATGTGATTAAGCTCCAAAATGTCTGAAAATTAATTACAGTACTTGGCTTATCCTATTTTCTTAACTCCATAAATGAAATGTCAGCTTTGGGACAAAATGCTCCAAAGCAAAACAATGTCTTGTGACATTTCTTCAAATAACGATAACAAAACTCAAAGACAGGAAATCTGTCAACTGCTTTCTCAAATTGTTTGATTTGAACCCTGACTACTTCAAACCAGTCGGAGTACGTATTAAAAAAAATGTCTAAAGTAAAATTGCCTAACTGATCTGACCATCACTGGTTAGGAAACAACATTTTAAAGAACTTTTAACAGCATCCTCTGTCTACAGATAATCCAAGCGGCCAGAGGGAATCTTCCCATGGATACTACGGCAAACCTGGGAAATCAAAAGGTGAGAATCTAAGCTTTTTTTCTCAGGTTGAGTGACAGGTTAAATGGTGGGTTATGGTGCACATTGATTTTTTTGTTTGTTCCTTTTTAAAGGAAGGGTACATTCGGACCAAATCTGGCAGTGGGTGTGTGACTTTAACCAGCCCCCAATTTTCTGAGCGGCAACTTTTTCATATTTGATTTGTTCCCAATGAGGAGCAGGCAGTAGCCAGCAGCCCAGAGAAAAGGCACATCACCCAGCCTCCTCTTTCCGAGCACTCCTCCTTTTGTGTGCAGCGGCACTGTAGCCAAAATGGAATACACTCTAAAATGAACAGGGAGAACCCTGTGTTTTCACTACATCCCCTGATTAGGTCTGAATCCAGCCTACGGCTTTCCATTCAAAATCAAAGGAGTTTAGCTATTTTTGCGGGGGTTAGCTGAGTTTAGATTTTGGGCAGCACAAACAGCACAGTTCAACCTATCAGACCTTTGAAAGCACAAATTGAAGTTTTCATGAGCAGTCTACTGCACTGTGACAGTCAGTCACCTGACTGTAGTTTTATGAGTGCATTGCTGCAAAAGCATCTTTGGTCCAGATGGCTTCATACACTTTCATCCTGACTTGATGAGGAAGTTGTTACAAGATTTAATTTCATTTCATGTTTTAATGATTTAACAAATCAGTTGTCTCTTGTTCCAGGTGGAAATGGAAGGAACCAGTGGTTCTAATTGCTACAAGACAACTAAGTGCTACAAGACAACCTTGGTTTTAAAGAATCAATGTAATATTAAAATTAATATAAATTAAATGTAATTCTATTTTCCAATAAATGTTTGTACAAATGATCAATATTCAGTGCTTTGTAATGTTTTCATTCAATGCAGACACTTTGTTTTTTTGTTGTTTTTGTTTTACTTAAAGGTTCTCTTTGTGCCTGTTTTCTCTTGAACTCAAGTTGAACTCATTCAAGTATAGAACTGTATTTATAGATGCATTCACAGCTGTTAGATTTCTGTACTTGGAAAGGTAAGTGCTCAAATTGTTGACTTGGCAAAATGTATACACTACGGTGGCTGTAAAGGGCAAACGACAAAGAAAAACACGCCATTAACTTTTCCTAGAAAAGTTGGGTACCTGCTATGACACAGATCATTGCTGATTGGATGAAAGCATGTCAGTCAGAGGAGAAAAGAGAAAAAAGGAGTGTGTGTGTGGGGGGGGGGGGGGATTACATAGTCGCAAAAATACTTTTACAAGCCGCACTGGACTATAAGCCGCATGTGTTTTAATGTTCAATTACCATATGTAAGGGTTCGTGCACAGAGGGGATTGTCGGGAAAGAGATGGCAGTTAGGAGAAGCTTCCATTTTATTAACACTTCAACAAACAAGTTGCATTTTTGCATAACTTATTCAAGTGTTACCATTTAGTGCAATAGTAGGCTACAGAACATGTAATGTGCTGTGTAAACTGTACTGTATCACATAGCGTTTCAGACACACAAACTTTCACATGTTTAACAGCATTGGAAACGTGTAACGTTACACTGTGCAGAAATAATAAACGGTGCGCTCCCAGCGCACGTCCCGGCAGTGATCTACAGTATAACAAGAAACAAAGCTTACAGCGCTTGACAAGGCAATATCAATGGCAAAATTAAATGTGTTTTTTAAAAGTGCTCAATTAAAAGTGCTTGTAACACAGCAGTAGGCCTAAAGGTGCAGTGACACGGCTGCTTAAAGTATAACCAGCCTACCAGAAAAGTCATTCATCCTCGTCTTCGTCATCTTCCTGTGTACTAAATCCACCAAAGTCCTCTTCCTCAGTGTAGGAAACGAACAGCCTCAGGGTGGCTTCGTCAGCCCCTCTCCCAGTCTCTCCTTCGTTGTCACTCTCAAAACCAAAGAACTCCTCTTCGTCAGTGTCGGAATCGAACATCCTCTGAAGGGCCCCTCAGCCGTGGTGGCGGCCTCCTTATCACGCAGCAGTCCAGCCTTTCGAAACCCGTTGGTGATCGTGGATGTTTTGACACTTCTCCACGCTGTCAGGATCCACTGGCAGATGTGAGTAAAAGTTGCTTTTCGCATGCGACCAGTTTTGGTGAATGATTTCTCGCCGCTAGTCATCCACGCCTCCCACTGAATGCGAAGCGCCACTTTGAACGCACGATTCACACTGATGTCGAGTGGCTGCAGATGCTTCGTTGTGCCCCCGGGAATCACAGCTGGAATTGAGTTTGTGCTCTTGATGGCTGCTTTCACAGAATCTGTTAAATGTGATGAATGCATGAAAACTTCCTTTGCGCAAACTGTCTCGCTCTGGTAATGTCTGTCTTGCTCTCGTTCTGTCTCTCGTACTGCATTTGGCGTGCGAACTGCCTGTCTCATTCTTTTCCGGCCTCCAGCATTTCCCCCTAGTGGCCGTTAGCTGTAAAAATCCATAGATTAGCCGCACCGTTGTATAGGCCGCAGGGTTCAAAGCATGGGAAAAAAGTAGCGGCTTATAGTCCGGAAATTACGGTACTTCCAATTCTTTAGTAGAGTATTGGGTAGACTCTTCCGGAAGACCAAAAATACCAACGTGCGGTGAAATGTGAAAAGTCTTTGAGAATACCTTAGACATGGTGTTAAAGTAAAGTTCATCAGAGCTGGACAGGAGAAAAACATGCGTAAGATTACAGGGTGAGCCTCCACATCTGTCACAGACATCTGCCATATTTGGGAAAATCTGTGCCAACCTTGTCTTCGAATAATGACACCTAAATACAACTTTAAACTGTATCAAGGTCAAACGGGCACAAATGGAGGTTTTGTGAATGACCTGCAGTGCGGATTCCCACCAATGTTCATCAAAAATCAATTCTAGTTCACGTTCCCAAGTCTCTTTTGTGTTAGTGGTCAAACGATCATCATATGACTGAATAGAACTATAAATTATTGAGATTAAAGACCTCTGAAAAATATTAAATTTTAAATGATCACCGCATGGCTGCTTAGGTGGAAGGTTGGGGAAGTTGGAGAATAAGGATTTTGCACAGTTCCTCACCTGGAAATATCTGAAAAGATGAGAGTGTGGAAGATTGAATTGAGTAACCAGTTCTGCGAAAGAGCAAAAGACCCCTTTCTTATAGAAATCCTTAAAACATTTCAAAACCTTATCTTGCCATAAGGAAAAAGTGGTATCGGTAAACGTGGGCTTAAACGCAGGATTTTTTAACAGTGGGGTTAAAACTGTGGGAGCAGTAAATTTAAACTGTTTCCTGAATTGAAACCATATCCTAAGCGTAGCGGTAACCACAGGGTTGCAGGTAAGGCCAGAGGGGTTCATGGCGACCGGGCCAGTTAATAAAGCAGAAAGAGAAGCTGGGGGGCATGACTGTGCTTCCAGTTGATACCAAAGTATATAAGTTGATTTGAACCAGAATATAATTTAAGTTATTTTCACGGCCCACTAATAGAATTAAAAATTTGGCAGAGAGAGGCCTACATAGAACTTACAGTTCTGAAGTACTTCTTGTCTAACTCTAGGTGTTTTGCCATTCCACAAAAAATTACAAATTACAAGACTCGATGTCTACTGTTTTAAAAAAACTTTTTGGTAAAAATATAGGCAGGCATTGAAACAGAAAAAGAAACTTTGGCAAAACATTCATCTTGACAGTATTTATTCTTCCAATCAAAGAGAGGGGGAGGGAACTCCACTTTTGAAAGTCTGCCTTAATCTTGGCTAAAAGGGGAGAGACATTTTCAGAGTAAAGAGACTTAAAAGATCTGGCTATGTTAACCCCAAGATACCTAAATCCAGAAGAACTCAATTTAAAAGGGATGTCCGACTGGGAGATCTGCATCGCTAGTTTATTAACAGGATAACATTCACTCTTGGCGACGTTAACTTTATACCCTGAGAAGCGGCCGAATCTATGAAAGAATGAAACAATGGCGGGGCAGGCTCTTACTGGATTTGCAACATATAGCAACAAATCATCGGCATATAACGACAGTTTCAACTCTGTATGAGTCCTGGTGATGCCATTAAAAGTAGGAGAGGTCCTCAAGTACATAGACAAAGGTTCTATTGCGAGTGCAAACAAGAGGGGAGACAGGGGGCAGCCCTGTCTACAACCTCTATTTAGAGAAAAAAAGCCGGACTGAATGTTATTGGTAATGACACTGGCACAAGGGAGTGTGTAAAGAAGGCGTAACCATGATATAAAACTTTCACCAAATCCGAATTTAGCTAAGACTGCAAATAAATAATTCCATTCAACTCGATCGAACGCTTTTTCAGCATCGATCGATATCACTACTTCAGGTATAGATGTTGCTTCTTTTGAATAAATTACATTTAACAAAGTACGAACATTATAATAGAGCTGACGCCCCTTTATAAAGCCAGTCTGTTCCTTAGAAATGATTATTGGAAGAACCTTTTCAAGTCGGCGAGCCAAGGCTTTTGCAAGAATCTTTGTATCAACATTCATTAAAGATATTGGTCTATAGGAGGTACAAAGATCAGCGTCTTTGTCCTTCTTTAAAAGAACACTAATAGAGGCCTGTCTCAATGTAGGAGGAAGAGAACCAAGTGACAAAGATTCAACATAAACAGAATAAAGTAATGGAATACTTTGGCCTGAAAAGCTTTAAAAAATTCAACCGGAAACCCGTCGGGCCCCGGGGCTTTATTTTTTACGTCAGTCTTTTTAACGGGCGAATTTAAACAGGCTGCTTTGCGCCATACCAGGTAGTTCACGGCTCAGATGTAAATATGGCTACCATTGAAGAAGTTATCAAGGATTATTTTGATGCGGGACATGCATATGAGGTGACAGTTGATATGCTGTCCACCTTTTTCAGAGCATAACAATGAGTTTTTGCAGTTTTTAAGACAAGTTTAAGAGAAGCAGGGTTGTATAGAAGAAAGACCTGTTAAGACAGCCATGCTTTTGTCCAGTCAGTAATGATGCTTGTCATAGCAGGTACCCATCTTTTCTGGTAGCAGTTAATGTCGTGGGTTTTATTTTTTTTCTTGTTGTGATTCCCCGTTGTCATTTGCCCTTCAGCGCCACCGTGTATATATGCGTAACATTTTAACACAGCAGCAGCATTACACATTGATGTCTGCTGATTTCTGATAGGAAAGGAGAGGATGTAAAGCAGTTAAGACCTTTTTTTTCTTTTAAACAACCCAAGTCCCAATAAAATGGTCTTCAGTCTCAAAAGGGAAGTCAAGACATGCAGTTAAACATTTTTAGATATATTTACTTGAATGAGATGACCTTTAACAATAAATGTAAAAGTTCAACCTCTTTTAAAAAAAAAGAAAAAAAAAAAAAAAAGAAGGGCCCCTTTATGCCATTCAATTAACCGGTCTAAGGTCTAATGTTAAAGGTTTTAATTTGTTCACTTCAAAGGTACTTCAAAACTTTAGGGGGTAACATATTCACTAACTGCAACTTATTTTCACTACTCTAGTGACTAGCAGCTATTAGCAAGTAGCTCAGTTGGCTGTGAACCTGTTGGCTGATGGGAGTCTTCAGGATTTATCCAACCAAACTAGAGATTATTGTAGATTGTGGAAAGTCGAAGCTCTTTATTTTGTTTGTCGCGTTTTTAAAGTGCATTAACATTGAGTTAAAGTGGCAATTAAGCTTACAGAAAGAACTCGTCAACAGTACAGACGTCACTCACATGTCAACACGGTTTGTTCACACTCAGCGAATATTTCATTTTCTTAAGATTTCCAACAAATTCTCGTCATCTTACACATTGTGCTTTAAAGCGGAGGCAATAGCTGTAGCACAGTAAAACAATCCATCATATCAGAGGTCACAGGTCATGGCCTAGCCTGATGATCTCATCCAGCAGGAAGTCGATGTCCTCTTGTTGTGTGGCAGGATTGGAGAACACACACCTGAAGAAATTGACTTTGGCTCCCAGAGGCTGATAGCCAATCAGAACAGAGCCCTTCTCCATCATCCGGCCTTTGATCTGTGGAGCCACCTGCAAAGACAGAAAGATGGTTAAATGCAATAGTGCCTCCCCATTACTGAATCCAGAGGAGCCACTGTGGACTTTGCACTGACCTGATGAAGTCTTGTGTCTCTGTCAGGTCCCAGCGGCAGGCCTCTCAGACTGGGAGGGGTGTACCAGAAACACACATTACTGTGCTCCGGCTGTGTGAGAGGTGGATGACAGATATCCCCAGTAGGAATTGATTGGTGATATCGATAGATGAGGAAAGACAAAGAGGTGAATATTGAAATTGGAATAATAAAAACAACCAAATCATCAAACAATTGATTTACGGCAGTATGAAACCAGGAAAAAGTAAGATTAATAGTGGGTTGTAATAATGAAATGCTGAGGAAGTAATGGTTATGTACTTGACATGAAATGTATCTTTGTTTATAAACTAGATGTCTTTAAGCATTTTAAGAAACCTTTCCTTTTCCCTGCTAATACCATTCTCACTTTGTTTTTGTAGACCAGTTCAAAGCCTGTCCTCCTCTGCAGTTGATCATACAGATACTCAGCATTCTCTAGGCATTTGTCGACCTGAGCCCCAAAACCCTGCGAGCCCTGAGAGGGTAACAGACACAAAGACAGAGAGTGATAAAGGCAAAGGATGTAATCACACAGTTTCTCTAAGGTGGATGGTTGAGACCAATCAGTGAAAGATGAAGAAAAACAAAGCAGCACCAAATAATCCAAACATATTAACTCTATGAAACACAGATACTGTGCATGAATACCTTTGCCTTCCACATGAGCCAAAGTTTAAAGGCATCCACATGTCGGCCACACTGGATGCTCTTATCCCCCGTGTCATAGCTCACATCGTAGTGTTTGTCCGCTTGGAAGAGGTACTCCGCTCCCAGCTCATTACACTGCCTTAGGAGACCCTGCAGAAGAAAGAGGCATGACCAAGTCATTCAAGATCCAGGAAGAGATTACATGTACAAGCTTTAGAGACAGCATCAGATCATTATATAGTATATGGAGTGATGAATCAAACCACAATGATACTAACACTAGGACAGTTAGATTCTGAGATGGAAAAACCCTCTCTTTTGCTACCTGTCCTGCTGCTGTTAACTATTTCAGCTCATTTACATCATTGAGATTCATACTTGTGGTTTACAGGAGGACTAACTTTCATCGAAAAGCCTTTAAAGTTTGTCATTGTGTATTTTCTAATGTACTTTTGAAGAGTAGAGGAAAATTTCTTACTCTCTTCTTGACCAGTATGGCAGAACACTGAAGAGGGACTCCCATCATCTTATGAGGATTCCAAGTTACAGACCAGGCTCTGCAAAACAATCACTGCAAATGTATAGATTCCACTCTGACTGATGTCATTAGCAACCTCAGACCCTGCTGATAACCATGCAAAAACAGCATCTGGCCACGGCCTTTAACAAGAGAGCTTTTCGTTTGTCTCTCATCTATTGAAAGACACCAAACCACAACCATCAGAAGTGGCCCTTGAAAAAATGCACAGAGAGGCTCGCAGAGTCTTTGTGATGGTGTCCCACAGAAAACACAAAGACTGCGTGTGAAGTGGTCAGGTTATGTTGATGTAGTTACCGTTCAATGCCCTGTAGTTTCATCCTGTGTCTGTCTGACATCAGCAGGCCTCCACCCCACGCTGCCTGTTACCAACAAAAAATGGCAATGGTTAGAATCTGTAGATCTTAACATGTTATAGAAAACTTCTTCTAAGGATGGTTGACAACTTTCTTCAAGTCAGCAACACCAAATCTGAAGACATCCTCATTGCTCCCCTCCATATCAGGACTCGGTTTGATCACCTCCTCTGTCCACTCGCTTCAAACTAGAAACAATAACCTTAAACTAGATGCACATGTAAAAAGGTTGTCTGATTGTGTTTATATCAGCTCCATAATATTGCAAAAATCAAGTATTTTCAGTCATTCAGTGATCTGGAGAAGGTCATCCAAGCATTTATTTACTTGCAGATTTTCTTGACTACAATATATGTCTCAAAAATCCCTCTATTCGTTTCAACTTCAAGCTGCAGCTTGACTTTTGGTTTGGCACTTCCTTACATTGCAGAGCTGCTCTCTCTCTATGGCTCAACGTGTTACCTAAGATCATTCCACAGCACTCTCCTCCAGAATTCCAAGGTCGTGCTAAACTAAAGGTGACTGTGCTTTCCCTGTCAGAGCCCCAAAACTGTGGAGTGCCCTGCCTGAAGAGATCAGGCATGCTGAATCGGTATCCCATTTTAAATCATGTCTAAAAACACACTCATATAAAACTGCTTATAACATCTGATTTAGATTATTTTAGTTCGGTTTAATTATCCAGATTTTACATGTTGTTACACTGTCTTCTCTGTGTTTATATATATATATATATATATATATATATATATATATATATATATATATATATATATATATATATATATATATATATATATATATATATATTTGGGATTACTCTGGCAATTACTTGCCTTTATTGCGACTCTTTCTTTGTGGGTATGTTGCATGTATGTAAAGAACCGAATGGGGCTATATAAATATTATCATTATTATTATTATTATTATTTTGTATTATATATCCGAAAAATCATCGATTTTAAACTTAATGAAGATATAATACAATTTTTAACACCTCAATATGTTTGCATCTATAACTGTTTTCAGTAGCTTTACCTTTATGATGAAAACGTACACATTTTTCAGCAAAATATGAACATTAAAGCTTTTGTTGGTAAGCTAGTTACTGATGCTTTGGGAGTGTAGGCTGGGTTTGCCACCGCAGCAAAGTGGGGAGTCAGACAGAAAGAAAGAAAGTCAGAAAAGAAAGAAAGAAGAAAGAAAAATTGTGTGTGTGTATGTGTATGTGTGTGTGTGTGTGTGTGTGTGCTGCCTAACATCAACATGCATCCACAGAGAGTGTCTATGGCAAATGTCTGCGATGGCATCAAGAGGATCGAAGGCTCCGTACACCGTGGTGCCTGCTGTCGCATTCACGTAGAATGGAACCAAACCCTAGAAGAGAGAACTGATGTTAGCCTTGTCATGTCTCTATTGAGTAATGACTGTTTCAGGGGTAAAACATTTCAATGAAATTCAGCAATGGTTGACAAAGCAGAGAGTTAAAGGTACAGTTCACCCAAAAATGAAAAGTCTGTCATTATCTACTCACCCTCATCCTGTTGGAAAGTCAGGTGAATCTGAAGTCTACAAAACATTTCTGGATTCTGGAGCTTCACCACAGTGTTGTAACATTCTACTAAACAGCTAAAGCAGATGGGGACTTGTTTTAAAAATGTAGAAAAAAAAATTAAAAAAGCTTCTTTCAGACCAGATCTTCACTGTAGCTGTTTACCTAAACACTTAAGGATGTGTTCAGACTTACCCACGCGACTAGAATATGTACATCATCTAACTGATAAAATGCAACTAGATGCGATAACACCAGGTGGCACAAATGAGGCAAAGTGCGCAATCGCATGAGTTGAAAATATTGAACTCAGGTGTTGGCGTTCACACTGACATCATGTGTTCATGCCACTGATGTCCAGACATTGAACTTGAACAACAATGGAGGAGAGGATAATTATAAGTAATCATGGCTGTTTGCAGACACTCAGCTGCACACAGAGACAGGACAAACAAGGAGCTGCCGTGGAGGGTTAGGATTAGTGAGTGAGAAAGTCAGGCTATCTGGCTTTGGAAATACGTCTCAGCACAGAGAAGCTCTGTTTGATCTGAACTCCATTTAGGGAACAAGTATTTTAAAAGTTTGAATTCAGGCTTTTTACAAGACAGCATTATGTAGTTGTTATTTCGTCGTCCTTCTGATACATGTATTGCAGTCAGATCATAGAGAAATCTCAAAGACAGATTAATTCTCTCTATGTGTACTTGCCGGTCACAGTTAATATTTATTGATTTTCAAATACCAATTCAGAAAGTGTCTCTCATCAAACACAGATGGACAGGTGCTCCACAGCTGAGAACCCAGCATCAATCAGCCTCAGGTAGCACTTGAAGCTGTAGTCTTCCAGACATTGCTCCGACACTGAAATTCACCAAGGTGGGTGCCACACATTTGAGGTTATTTTTATCACATCAATCGAGTAGATGCGATTAGTTTTTAGTGTCGTCACCATTAGAAGTGGGTGTAGGAGGTGTTTTCTAATCAATGTGGGATCTTGGGGCTTCTGGAGGCTTGGATTACACCAGTCAAGGTGTATGAAGACATTTTATGTTTTTGTTTGTATTTGGTTGTTCCATCCTCATCTACTTCAGTTGTTCAGGAGAATGCTGCAATACTGTTTTGTTGACTATAAACCTCACCACTTGACTTTATTATTGGGTGAACTGTTCTTCTCAAATATTTATCAATTTTTCTGAGAATGCACTTTTAGTTTCTTCTCAAAAACTGTACATCCTTGAATCATTTTCATTCATACCTTTTCCTGAGCTGTAACAATGGAGGACTCGAGTTCAGCAGGAATCATTTTCCCTCTTAAAGAAGCCAAAGTATGGAAAAAGGTTCAGTGAACAGTAACTGCCTGTCATACCCCCGACATCTGCACCCCTTAAGTCTTCAATCAACATACTGTATATGCACAATATATATTAATAATTCTCTGTCTAACTGTGTTTTAACAGCAAGATAGCAAACTGTATTCCATTACTCTGGAAATTACCATCATTAACAGTAACATTATGGGTGCAGCAGTACATGTATTCCTCCCAAACCGTCACAGTTCGGTGCAAGTCTGACTTCAACTCCAATCCAGTAATTGTCAGTTATGCACCAATAAGCTAATTTCCAACCGCTGTTAAACAACAAGGCAGAAGACCAGAAACCAAAACAACAAGACAAAGACGAAGACACCCTGATATACCACAGCTAGAGGACCCAACACTTCTTTCAATTCAGCGATGAGAGAAAGTTTGAGAGAAAGTTTGAGCGTGTGAGTGGTTGATCAGACGAGAGTGGTGTGTTGTACTTTTGACGGCAGCTTTGGTGTCTACCTCAGGAACTGCTCTTGTAAATGTCCTGTTTGTTTTCTTCCCCGTATAACCAAGTGAGGTATCTGCCCTTGTGTGTCAATCACCGGAGCACTGTTTTTATATACCTAACATGTACCAAACTGTGACCAATGTACTAAAAGTATGCACCAAACTGTGACTTGTGTGAACCATTAAAACCTGAAAAACCTGTAATATATTTTGCAAGCCTACATGCAGGGATACATTTCCCAAAGCACGCACGAACAGGTGAGCAAACATTTCATTTGTTAGGGCATCACATGTTTACTTAGCGAGTGACTAACTTACCCACCTTTCATCACATTTCACTACGACCACATTCTCGGTGCCAAGCCCCAGCACTGCTGCAGATTTCTTCACTGAATAGTGGCTCTGAATGGGTGAAAGGACAGCCATTCATCTCCATTTGTCTCACTTCAATAACAACAGGCACACATTCAATTCAGTTGACAGAAGTAGCTGCATTGTTTGGTTCTAAGAGGTAGAAGCTCCCAGGTGCACACGTCAAGTGAAACTGAATACAGACAGCATCTCTGCACACCACACCAGACTCAGAGTGGAGTTCTACTTTGAAGAGAACAATAAGCGGACCTTGAAAGAGCTGTGGATAAAGTCATTACATATAAGATACTGAAAAGTCTGCACATCGTGGCTCATGCAGAAAATGCTCAGTAAACTAAGTAACACACTATGTAATAATACATAGGTAACAATTTATGTGTGGCATTACAACCAAATGGACCATGAAATAAGGTCTCTGGTCCTTCCACAGCTGGGCATGTTGAAATTGTACGGTTATCTCTAACCCTACTGAAAAACAACCTACTTCTCCTCGGCCTGCCTTCACAGCCACTCCTAAAACTTGTGAACGTGCACTGCCTGACTACATTGACCCCAAACAGCCACATAGCTCTCGCTGGCTGGCAGGGAGATCTAGAGATCTAGTACATTCAACAAGACCTCTTAGCTTTTTTTATTTTCCAATAAATACATAAATAAACAACTCTGTTAAATGCTGCATCATAGAAGTACAAGCAAATTAGCCATCACATGCGCACAGGCCAAATTAAAGTATTATAAGGCAGGGACAATGCTACACCAGGGCTGGGCGTGTATAAGTTCGGGTTAAGCCCCAGAATTATGTTAAAGTTATTAACCAGCTGATCATGCTGTTCCCAATCTGTTCCCAGGCTGCAAGCTTGATCAGGCGCACATGCACAGTTAACAGGCACGGGGTGATAGCTGGAGGGTGAGGCTGAGGATAGGGAAGGCTCACTTTGCCAATGATCAGACTTGTTTGATCATTGTCACAACTTTGGAGGATAACATATATAATGTGCATAACTAGGGAGAATTGTCATCAGACACCAAAAAGTATTCAACATGACAGCATATTTCATGTGAAATACACAAAACAAATGTCATGAAAGCAACACACATATAGATATATCAAAAATGCTTTTAGAATGACTTCCCAACCCAACAAAAAATGGATAATTCTTTAGTGCCAGGTCAGGGTTGACTACACTAATGCTAGCTGCCCATAAAGTAGTGTGTGAATTGTGATTACATGTTCTGAAGTGAAGATGCCCAGCTGAGGCAGAACTCCCATCCCTCTGGTCTTCACCTCTGGGTAGAAATGGTATCTGGCCACAAGGATGCTGTACAGGTTTGATATTGTGCCTCCTTCAGCAAACAGAATAGACAGTTATGGACAAGTGCATGTGCCTCTAGCCATTGTCTCTGGGTTGACAATGAACAACAATGTCCCACAGCTGAACTTTGACAACACATGTGGTTTTCAACGTCCACAGATGTTATTAGCAAGATGAAGGCAGTCAGTGTAACTTAACCCATTTCTGCAGCACCTTCATTGTATTACCTGGACAGAAGATTCCATCTCCCTCACCACTGGACCATCCCACAATGCTTTGCATCTTCCTCAGCAGAACCTCCTCCATGAGGATAAAGACAGGAGACACTTCATATGTAAACCTGACAGAGAAAAATATTGTGTTGTTATACTGGAACAACAAAGATTTCATGTTATCACTTTGCTGGCTTCTTGGCAGCACCCTCTTGAACTACAGAGATTAAATTATATTCTAAAAGAGAATTATTTCTCTCAAAACTTTCAACAGTCGAGGATTACTATTTCAATAACTGATTACTTTGTCAACATGCACATTCTAAGATACTTTAAGGAGTTGCACGTACATGTACACATGATAGAGCGAACCAAGCATGTGCAACAGCAACAGGAAGAACATTTGTGAATATTGTCTTTTTCCTTTGGAAGGTTCGGTAAGGTACTGAACCCCAAATTGCTCCTGATGTGCAGTTGTCACCTTGCATGGTGGCTTCTGCCAACAGTGAGGGCCCTGCGATGAGCTGGCGACTCATCCAGGGGGTACCTTGCCCTCACCCAGAGACTGCTGGGATTGGCTCCAGCAAAAAAAAAATGCGACCCCATAAAAGGGATAAAGCGGTTACAGACAATGGATGGATGGATATATCCAACCTCTGTCACAAGATTAGAACTGGTTTGGTAAGGAGAGGGTAAATTAGTCGACTAAATAATGGAAAGTCACCACTTCATGGGTCCTGTGCATCAAGCTGAACACAATGCACCTAATGCTGCCATCTGAAAAAACTCAAGCCGGTTACATTTGTAAGGAAAGAAAATATGAACATGAGATACACGTATATCGAAACCAAAAAGGTCAGGTGTGGAGTCCAAAATGAGTATGAAATTAAACAGAAAGATGGCTCTCACACTGCAGGGCTCCTGAATATTCAATGTCACAAAGTAGTGACGTTTCAAGCTGACTGCTGCTCTTCATCAGACTAAAGTGCCACTAGAGAACATCAAAAGTATAAAAATCTCTCTCTTGCTCTCTCTCTCTCCACATGTGTATATATATATATATATATATATATATATGTATATATATATATATACATATATATATATATATATACACATATATATATATATGTATATATATATATATATATATATATATATATGTATATATTTATATATATATGTATATATGTATATATATGTATATATGTATATATGTATATATATATATATATATATATATATATATATATATATATATATTCTCTTTGTTTCCTTCTGAAATATAATGGAGTTAAAGTATAATGTAGGCCTAAAAATAGAAATACTTTATTAAAATTAAAAACAATTAAAACTGTACTTACATATTAGTGTTGGCTGTAGAGATCAGCCACTCGGCAGCTGTACCAATCACATCCAGACCTGAAGACAGCTGGTTGAAGAAACGTGGATGGCCTGGAAAAGCATCGGTCAAGGTCAAGCAGAAAATGAGTTGATGCAGACAGAGGGTCAGCTCTCCTTGGGTCTCCCAGTGCATGTCATGAATTTTCTCTGAAAAAAACTTTGTAAAAACTTTCATGGGACCTTGCAAAATCCCAAAGTGGAGCTCCTATTACTTTTGTGGTTAGCATTTTCTTAAATGGTCCCCCTGAGCTAAATTTCATCATTTTTCTTTTCTTTTTTTGTGTTTCTTATTTTTCACTGAATTGAGTTTAAATTTGTCCAGAACATCAAGATATTTCCCTGCTGCCTGAAAACATGTGTTCATTAAAATAGATGCAGATGCATTGTATTGTTTTTACAGTAATCAGATTAATAACAATGAGATTACCCAAACAAAGAATCTTTCATTTTCAAAAATGAATGTCTCCAATACTTTTTGCATTGTAGCTGAATTTTGATAATGTGTATTAATATACACTGCTCAAAAAACTAAGGGAACACTTAATCATCACAGTATAACACCAGGTCAGTTAAACTTCAGGGATATCAATCTGTCCATTTAGGAAGCACAAGGGATTGGGTGAATCAAGTACACCTGCTCTGGTGCAAATAAAATCGGCAACAGGTGCAATGGAGAGGCAAACAAAAAGACAACCCCCGTTAAGGGAATGGGTTTGCATGTGCTGGCCACAGACAGTTGCTCTCTCCTTATCCTTCCTGACTGTTTCTTCTCTAGTGTAGTGTTATTCCTTGTCACTACTGGTGTCATGAGTTGGTACCTGCAGCCCAATCAGGTTGCACAGGTAGTCCAGCTCCTCCAGGATGGCACATCCATATGTGCGGTGGCCACGAGGTTTGCTGTGTCTCCCAGCACAGTCTAAAGAGCGTGAAGAAGATACTAAGAGACCAGCTGTTACACGAGGAGAGAAAAACAGGGCCGTAGAAGGGCATCAACCCAGCCGCAGGATCATTACCTGCTCCTTTGTGTGAGGAGTAACAGGAGGAGCACTGCCAGAGCCCTTCAAAATGACAGGCTATTGGTGTGCACGTTTCTCACCAAACTGTCAGAAACAGACTCGATGAGAGTGGAATGAGGGCCCAACGTCCTCTAGTGGGACCTGTGCTTGCAGCTCAGCACCGTGCAGCTTGATTGGCAGGTCCACTATTGGCACCCCATGCTCTTCACAGATGAGAGCAGGTTTACACTGAGCACATATGACAGATATGAGAGAGTCTGGAATCTCTGTGGTTAACGTTATGCTGCCTGTAACAGCATGACCCGTTTGGCGGTGGGTTAATGACGGTCTGTGGAGGCATATCCTTGGAGGGTTGCACAGACCTCCATTGTCATAGCCAACAGTACTGTAGTGCTGTCAGGTACTGGGATGAAATGATTGCCAGACCCAATGGGCCCTGGGTTCCTCCTGGTGCACGACAATGCCCGGTCTCTTGTGGCCAGAGTTTATAGGCAGTTCCTTGATGACTATGACATTGATGCCATTGATTGGCCCTCTTGATTCCATGACTTAAATCCAATTGAGCACCTGAAGGATGCTATTTTTGATCTGTAGTTATTAAGAACAACTGCACTGCGCAGTAACGTCACAGACAGTTACGTTAGTGTGAGAGATACTATTGTATGCAGTGTATGTGTGTTACAGGCAAGTTTCCACTGGTAAACATGTGGAACGAACTCCACCATCTCTTTATTGAATCACACACCATGAACATTACAGCAGCCAACTCCTCAAAGTACCCCCACATCCTGTCCATGAGCTCACTGATGCCCTGATCCAGGTCTGGGAAGAGATCCTCCAGGATCCCATCCGCAAACTCATCGAGAGCATGCCCAGATGTTGTCAGAGGGTCATACAGGCACACAGGGCCATACACAGTATGAGTTGCTATAAACACAAAAGTGGGATCAGCCTGTCATTTCAATTTTTTACTTTGAATTTCGGTGTGATTTTGGCTCCAGCTTTCATTGGGTTTATGATTTTGGTTGCCTTTGACCGTTGTTAATTGTTAATTTGTTCATAAAATGTGAAGATGTTATATTACTCCATCATTTAGTATTTTATTATTTAGTATTTTATTAACAAAAATTGTAATAGTTTTCATTTGTATACTTTTCTCTGGCCGCATCCAGTTATTTTATTTCATTGCACTGTGTTGATTTTCTGGTTTTGTGTGATACCTATTGAGCCTTCAAAAATTCAGAACTTGCATTAATTTTTCTAAGAAAATGTGTGACACGAAATGGGAAATGAGCCATAGCCATCATGTCTTTTACTGGCTTTGCAAAGCAGGATTTTGTATTCATCTTTTTGTTTATTTGACTAAGACAGAGCACATTGACAGCAGTATAAAACTACATGTTAGATTTAAATCCCCAATTTAACTTGGTAGAAAAGGAAAATAGTAACATTACAAATAGCAAATCTACAAAACAGATACACAATTCTAAAACAAACCAAATACATTGTACAACTTGTCCATATCACTTAACAGTGGTCAGAGCTCTTATTTGCTCTGAGCCAGTTTGTTTGTGTGTTTGTTTGCTGTCTGTCCTGTCTGTCCGTTGACAATAAAGATCACACAAAAAAAAAATGTGTTCATGGGTTAAAGTCCCAATGTCCTAGATGTGCATTTCCTGAATCCAAAGCAAGCCTATATAGCAGGTTATTTTCATGTCACAGCAGATCAGTCTCTCACTGAACTCCGCACCTGTTTTACACAAATACGGAAGTTTGACATATATAACAGATTTGGATTTAATCTGACTAAACTGTATGATGATAGATCTGCAAAGTCACTGCAAGTTTCAGTTACTGAGCATGTCTGGATCTCAGGACAGAAATGCACAGAACCTATAATTCCAAAGGAAACAACTGAAGGACTTGTAGTTTCTTTGGACAAACAATTCCAAGTATGATGGAGAGCACAAAATTAATTAAAAGTTATAATTTTCTTGCAATTTGTCCCCATAAAGAATACAGATCCTCAGAACCTGTGTATATGTCCCCATGCCCCCCCCCCCTACACACACACACACACACACACACACACATACCTGTACTGACACCGTACTTGAGTGTGTCTCTACAGTCCACAAGTATCTGTTCCAGAGTTTCCGGTTGGTCCGGCAGGTTCAGATTGAAGCCATCCAGTCCTTCCTTTAGCTGGTGAGGATGATGAAAGTCCAGGACCTAAAACGCAGGGAACAGTATTTATTTTATTTTAAATAAATGTTTCATCAGTATTCATCCACTGTGTCTTCTGGTCAAGAAATAAAAGCTGAATATATAATAAGCATATACATAAAGGGACATTAAATCATGTCATAACAGCAATGATGGAATGTAACAATGTACATCTACTCAAGGACTGTGTTTGAATACAATTTTGAGGTATTTTACTTCATATTTCCATTTTCTGCTACTTTATACTTTCCACTCCACTACATTATGTGCCGTCTCTGACAGCTGCTGAAACCACCTGTTTTATCCCAATCCAATAAAAAAGAATAAAACACTGATGCCAATAATCAATGAAATGCTGAATATCAGATCTGAAAATCAATAAGGTCAATAACTTGTTGACCCAAAGTATACAGTTAATATGTATAGTTAATTTTTAATTGTGCTTATAAATGTAAGGACATCAAAATTAGAAACTATATCACTAATGTACTAATTTAATCACAGCAGTCCCGCAGTATAATGTTAGTACTGTTGCTGGAAACAGTTGAGTACCTTGGAGCTCCTCTGACTTGACTTGCAGATATAAGTGAACAGGATGTTAACCAGCTCTTGCAGGAACCCTCTCGTAATCTCCTCGCCGCTTGAGGCTGGCAGAAGGTCTGTTCACACAAGTAAAGTCTGTTTAGTCAAATGACAGTAATCCAACCAGGCAGAAATGGCATGCTGTTGCACAACATACAAAGCTGACAGGAAATGAGCCAGTGTATTTACACATACTTTTGACACTTTTGTTGCCAATGCATTTATTCAGTTTTGTGACACCGCATGTAATTTAGATATCAAAATATGTGTAAAAGTATTTCCTTTGTCAATATTTTGTGAGTGGAAGTAGCAAACTCGCTGCTTTTACATTTCCCAACTGAAATCACAATGCTATCAGTGAAAGGGCCTTGACAATATCAGATTTTTGATTTTAACAGTTATCAAGGCCAAAGGAATCCATGCTAGCAAATTGCAACACAATTTGAATAGAAATTAGAAAGAAAAAGTGCTAGAAACGGGCCAAACATCTTTGCTGGATTTTTCACACAATGTTATTATATGTTTATCATTAACACAGTATCAGTAGCTCATCTTTCTTTTATATCACGGCTCTGCTGAATATTGTGAATATCGTATTATCACGACAGCCTTAATCAGTATATTATTCTTGAGGTGCGAAGTTTTATTATGAGACAGAATTGGCCGGAGCTAGTTGGTTAGCATGCTGACTTCAGTAGACATCTTTGTTACATAGTTGCTTTGACATAAGATCAAGCACTTTTGTTTGTTGACATTCTGTTGATAGTATTAGTTCATTATTCGAAAAAAAAAATATCTTACAAATTGCTCCTTTCACTGCTTAAGGCAACATCATGTAGAACATGGCATTGTGTCTGTTGGAGTAAACATGTATGTAATGCTGTGGTCCTACTTTCTAACTGAAGTTACATTGTGTAAAAATAAGTAATGGGGGGTGACATTACATTACGAGATTTTACCATCAAATGATTTTGAGGCTGTTATTTAAAAAAAAAAAAAAAAAAGTTACACGACTTGGCTTTAAAATGTTCAATTTACAACTTGACTCTGGAGGTTAAGATGAACACTGCACACTCATCACACATCAAACATTATCATGGTTTGTTGCTGCCCATCAGTGACAGAAGCCTCCAGTCCAGACTATGAGGAGGAGCACACACAGCATGAGCCTGGACAACCTAAGCTCTCACCTTTGCTGTAGAGGCTGCTGAAGTCGCCAGGTGTTTGTCTTCCATCTCTGACAGCTGCTGAATCCACCTGTTGATTGTCCCTCACAGAGGATTTTTCAATGATTCTGTCTGAAAGTAGAAAACACATGAGCTCTGAATGACTTATCGAAGTCTGTGGGAACGTTCATGTCTGATCTAACTGAAGTGCCTGCTGTTTGATCTGTCACTGTTTTACGGAAAGATACAGCTCTGTTTCTATCTGACTGACATCATGGTGCATCATCAGCTGTCTGTGACTACTCTGCTCAGATATAATGGCTGTATTCAAACCCAACAATGGATAGGTTGGCCAAGAGAGGCAACATGAGAGGCACTAAACCACTTCTCAGCTGTGCAAATAAAAAGACGGTTCTTTGGAAAATCGTTGGTCGCTTAGTCATCCTCCATTGTCGTAACAGGATTGTTTCCTGACCAAATGTTTGTGCCTAAACGTTACCAGACCCTCAGCACAGCAATTTAACAACAACATATCATTCAAAATTGAACCTATTGAAATGTAAAGATTCAATATATCTGTGGTATGTACAGAAATGTACATTACAGACATTTAATCTGGAGATTAGGTTGGCTATCTATCTGCAGCATCTCTACTACTTTATCTCTCTTTCAAGGGCACATCAAGGGTGTTAGTGGTGAGGAAACTGATTGCTTCAGTATTTTGCATATTATTCAAATGGATAGAGGTATAATGTTTTAATGAACAACCACTTTTGCTGCTTACTAAAGTAAAGTTTAGAATTATTCCATTTGAACTCACAAATTACATTTCTATAAGCAAATAGCTTCTAGTATGTTGTTGAGGACATACGTCAAACAGTGGATCCCTTATGCACTATACACTAAATCTAAATGCTTATCAATCTTTTTATCTAATCTAATCTTATTCCACTGCACTGTGCAGTTGGATGCAATATTTCATGTTGATCACATCACATTTATACTTTTCTCATGTATCGCTAAGAGGGTCAACAAATTACACAATGACTTACCTGGCAGTTGTAAGAAATCCATATCAATGAAAATCAATGACGAGAAAAAGATGTTTTACTTGATACTAGTTGTTAGAATAACTGTGTAGATACACCTGTAAATGTGATAGATCATAGGTCTGTGATTGTATTTCATCTGACCTGAGACACACAGACAGGGTGGTGTCAGGCTGCAGTACTTAAAAAGGCTCAGGTAAAAGGAGGTGTGGTCTGCAGCCAGCTGCTGTTAGTGACTGGCATGCAAGATGTTTTTATATATAGCACCATTCAGACTCGTAGAGATACTGATTACTGAAGACTGAACATAAAGATTAAGTTAATAACTTAAAACACTGATTGGGTGAAACTGGATCATATTATATAGAGAAAATACTTCTGGATATAAAAACTTTTTTTTTATAATAAAGCCTACTTGCTCTAGTTCTGTAAAAAGCAAAAAAGGTTAAAAAATATAGCGCACACTTAAAACAGATAGATATTTTTTGAGGTGGGCCTTCTTTGAAGAGACTAAAATACGTCCTGCTGCTGCTACCATTTACTTCATACTACGTGCTACTTCTCCACAACAGTGGGCGAGCTGACCATCATCAGCTGCAGGTAATACACTGACTAGGGCTAAGCACCTCGTACAACCCCACATCAAAAGACCCGAACTATTCCTTTAAGGTCCTTGTAATAAGAGAAAAAGAAGAGTCTTTATGTAGCACATAAAGTCATACAGTGTAAAACGTAGTGAAGCTACTGAGTGCAGCTCCTATGAAAGCAAAAGGGGAACACACTAAGAATCCTGAAAATCATGGCTATTTTTCAAAGATTAAACTTTTCGCTCAAACTATTAAGCTAATATTATCATTTGTAAATAAAAAAAATATTATATTCAGAACAGCTGCTCAATATATACACCAAACACTTTTATTGGAAAACTTAGTGGTGATGTAATGACTTCTGTCTGTAAAAAACCTTTTATTTCCTGCTCATTGTTTTTCACACTCACCCCTATGGTTTCAGGTTGCGCAGCCGATCCCTGTAGGCAATAGATTAGGTTTCTGGGTGTTTCCACAGAAACATATTTTGACGTTGAACGCAGTGCCAGTCATTTGGTGCCCTAGGCAAAATCTTAGTCAGAGCCCTCTTGCATCGCAGTCAATTTCACAATCAATTCGCAATCACAATCAATTTTCATACACTTATTTCTTCCCCGTTTTCGGCGCCCCCCGTATGACTGCGCCCCTAGCATTTGCCTATACTGCCTATGCCCAGGGCCGGCTCTGGTTGAACGGAACAGATGGAAATGCCTGCACAGGTTGAAATAAACAGTGACTCATTAGCATGAATGTTGTGAGTTTTGTGATTTGTTTGACTGCTCAAGTTCACACTTGATTGCAACACAATATAAATAGAATTAGAAATCTGTACATCCTGTTCATTTGACATGATGTTTCAGGGAAACGTCTAACACCGTTCTGCTCTGTCAGATGAGAACAACAGTGATCTTAAAACCTTTATTTGTATTTTAATGCATCCAGAGAGAGAGAGAGAGAGAGAGATGACGGGGACCAGGTGAGAAAGTGGACCGGAAGTTAAGAACATAAAGTTATAATTCCAAGTCAGCTATTGTTTAATTGCTGTTGACTCCACAATGATTTCACATGAATAAGCCATGTATTCATATGAAGATTGTTATAGTGGAAAAACAGTAAGAGAGTGGTGAAACATTTCAGCAACATCATTTTAAATATGTGGGAGCTGAGTGCCCCTAAACATAGACATATATTCATAGACGCCTCACTGAGCGGGTTGGCCCGCTGCTGTGATACGTCAACGTCGCCGCCATATTGGAGGAGCAGATCAGCCCACATTCACATACGTACGGATATATTCCGGAAACAGTGAGGAACCAAAAACAACGTCTGTAACATAGGCAGTGCTAGAGCAGGACATATGGGGAAGCTACGGGACAAAAAAAACCCAAAACCTTAAACCTCAGTCAGGCAGATACATAGGCCTATATTATTGCTGATGTTCATCAAACTGAGATGCCATTTACAGTAAAAGCCTGATCTCTAACACTCCCGGTGTCATCTAACACTCCCGGTGTCGGGAGGGAGGCGGCCGACCGAAGCCGGTGTCGGGAGGGAGGCGGCTGGTGTACAAGTGAGTTTTAAGAAGTGATTTAAAAGAATTTAAATCACTTCTTAAAACTCCCTTTTATAGACTTGCCTTTATGTGATGTGGCCCTTGCGTGTCTATTTTTACTAGGGAATGTGTATCATACGCCATTTTATTTTTTCTAAAAGTTAACAAGTAAATTGACTTTAAAGCCATAATGAAAACATTCTGAGCCAACACTGTCTTGACTGTTAGAAAAGATCTCTTTCTGTAGAGATGCTTCAGATGGCAAACACTGATCTAGAGTGCAGTGCCACCTTTCTAGATAATCATGAAATTAGTCTGTTGTCTGTTTTGATAATAACCGGGTCGAACCTCAACCAATTTCCATATTATGCTAAGGTCGACATTGGCATCAGGAGTTAGCTCGCTCCATACTTTCCAGAAACACCGAGGTGTCTTAATAAAAAATAATATATATATTATATTTATAATATTATATATATTATATAATGTGATGTTCGGGTTTGTTTGGGTTTTTTTTTTTTGCAACTTTCCAAGTCTTTAACAAGCGGCTTGATAGAAAATGACCAATGGCTCCGGCTCCACCCTTTCCCCCCTCCCCAAGGTGGCGGTAATGCATCAGTACATTTGACGCCAACCTTCATAAAATAAGAAGAAGAAGAAGAAGCGGAAGCACAAGCAGCTGGTGCTGGGCGGAGCCCAAGAAGGAAGTAAGGTAAAACCACAACAACACGGATCCGTCAGAAATATGAATGTGATATTTATATAACGTTAAATGCATTTCTTCTCCTGTGCGTTTATCCCTTTAGTGCCTACGGTGAGAACGTTTGCTGGGTTCGTATAGGAGCTTGTTTCGACAGCGTTAGCCCTTTGCACTCGGTTGATAGCTTAGCTCATGCTATTCAAATTAATGAGCTGTGAGGTTTGACTTGATTTGTAGGGTGCTAATGTTTTATATGACATGTTGACGTATATGTCGTGGAGGATAGCTTGTCCGGCTGCTATTAATCACCTGTCAACCGCCAACAACTACGCCAACATAACGTCAGCTTGTTAGCTGTCCTGACTTCCCCACACTGTAACATAGTTGCTAACTAGCGAGGCCATTGAGCGTCAGCTAACGATGATTGACAACTGAATCGCTCGATGTAAATTTAAGACAGTTTGAGTCTGTGATGTGCTTTTATGCGCCCCCGGTCACATGTTGTACAGGGTTCCATTTTAACTGGTGAAACGAGTGTCATGTGGATTTGTTGTGACAGGAATTAACATCAGACATCCTCTTCATCTTCAGAATAAACTAAATACTGAGGTTTCCACGTTTCTTGCAGTTGCCCCGATAACCTTTTTTAATCGAATGGGCCTTTAAACATCTTTCTGTCATGGGTCATTCTGCCAAACTGTCTCAGCAGAAATAACTGTAACCTTGTAGTAACACATATTGTTGCTTGTTGTTAGAGTAAAGTTGATATTTCGTATATGCACCACATCAATTTATTTGTTTGTTTTTATTGGTCTGACAGTGCCGATTGAAGAGAGAGAAAGACATTTTTTGAATCGTTGTCCTTTACAGTTATCAATGCAACAGAAATTGTCTGTGTGTCACCCTGTAAAAGTGTAACATTTGAACAAAAACTTATGTCTCAACATTCACCAGAATATTTCAGTATGTGTTGGATGTGCAGGAGGTTTACGAGGGTTAAATCATTCAGCTCAGAGACAGACTTGTTACAATCTTTTTTTTTTTTCTTTCAGCTCAGGAGTGTTTGCTTAAAGCCTTTGGATACACCTGGTGCTTATACAACAGAGCAACACTATGGAGGAGACGAGTCGGGAGGCGGTTGCCACGGCAGTGCAGCGTGTGGCAGGGATGCTGCAGCGATCAGACCAGCTGGACAAAGTGGAGCAGTACAGAAGAAGAGAGGCCCGCAAAAAGGCCTCCGTAGAGGCTAGGCTGAAGGTGACGTGTTGGCAGACAAGACATTACAGTACAGCTAGGTTGCAAAACTCTTTCAGTATATACTACTATTCTTTTACTGATCTATTCAGCAACAATTGTAAAGTGTCACGAAAATCCATATAAATGTCAGCTGTCCAAACCCCAAAGATAATCAGTTTAATGATTTAAAAACATCTAGACATGCAGCTATTTTTCACCAATCATCAGAAGCTATTTTTGTTATCAGTCATGATAATCAAAATGGTGGGTGATTCATTCAAGTAAAAAGAAAAATGAGGGTATGACTAAGGTAAAAAAATTCCGTGGATCGATTTAGACACTACATGCACAATCACATGTAATAGGCATGGCGCGCCCTGCTCACCGGCACAGCTGATGGGGGGTGCAGGAGTGCCTCGCTACATCAAGGCTGAACAGTTTCTGTGTCATCCAAATATTTCCAGTAACTACATTTATATGAATACATGCATATATTGAAAAAAAAAAACATGTAACAATTTTTCAAAATTCCTAACATGTTTTTATCTGTGGGCTTGCTGCACACAAGAGGGGCATGCACCTGCATCTAGAGTGCAGTCTAACAGCACCATAACATTTATTCATTAAAGAAAGTAAATTTAATAAAGATATGACTAACTGATTTAGTCTGATGATTCACTTTATATAAATATGTTGGAGAGCTTCTGCAAATGCAGTGGTTAGGTTGATTTCTGAATTGCTTTCTATTATTATTGTTATTATTATTATTATTATTATGATTATTATTATTATTATAAGTTCACAATTAATTTATAAATGTTGTTTTAACAACTGCAACAGGAAGTCATAGTCTTTAAAGCTACACTGTGGTTCAGTATTTTTGTTTTCATGAATGAAAAACCCCAGAGCCCCGACTCCACCCCCTTTTTAAATTTTTTTATTTTACAAATCACACCCTGTGTATAACGATGCAGACATTAGCTTTTCCTCTGGTTCTGGCAGAGTAAGGTTTCTAGTAATTATCAAGTTGTCATTATGTTCCCCTTTCAATCCTTCAGATAGTCAGGTTATACATACATGGATCTGTGTATGTTTACTCTGATGTTTACTCTGATGTTTTTGTTTCGGACTAGACGTCTGATCTGGCTTGAAAATAAGACTACAGGAATTAGTTTGATTAATTTAGTTTTTA
Source organism: Sparus aurata (assembly GCF_900880675.1). Lineage (NCBI taxonomy): Eukaryota > Metazoa > Chordata > Actinopteri > Spariformes > Sparidae > Sparus > Sparus aurata. The sequence continues at coordinate 4,015,832 of NC_044207.1, read as the reverse complement.
CTTGGTGTCACAGTTTAATTCTCCTTTCATCAGACAGGAATCACTGGATTCCCAATATGTCAGCCTTTGGTGCAAATGAACTTCATTTGTAAACCTGTGTTATTGTTTAGGTAGAGATCCCTGCCTTATAATATCTTTCCCTTGATGGGCCCTGGTTTCTTCCAGGCAGCCATCCAGTCCCAGCTGGATGGCGTCCGCACTGGACTCACCCAGCTGCACAGTGCCCTGCTGGACGTCAAAGACATCCAGAGCTCACTGGCTGACGTGAGTAAGGACTGGAGGCAGAGTATCAACACCATCGAGAACCTGAAAGATGTAAAGGATGCGGTAGTCCAACATAGTCAGCTGGCCTCCGCTGTGGAAAACCTTAAAAACATTTTCTCTGGTAAGATCAGTTCAAAGATCACAGACAATGTAGTGTCACTAAAGCAACAGACAGGTTTTAGACAGCAAGCTGTCCATTAAGTTAAACTCCGTCTTATCTCATTGGAAGGAGAAGTTGTGACTGTGTCGACTGTATTTCAGATGTGGTTTTCCCCTGCTTACTCTTGCTCTTGGTGCTCTGTGTGTCTTATAGTACCAGAGATCGTGGCAGACACGCAGCAGTTGATCGAGCAGGCAGAGCTGCTGCAGGCTCACAGGAAGCTGATGGAGCTGGAGTGTTCCCGTGATGATCTCATGTATGAGCAGTACCGCATGGACAGCAAGAACACAAGTGACATGAACCTCATCTCCATCTATTTTGAAGATGTGAGTTCAAGTTATGAAGAGTTGTGATATCGGCATCTTTAGGGATGAGCCACACTGACCTTTATCTTAGCCCAGATACAGATTCTGATTCACACACCCAAACCAATGAGTTCAATGGTCTGGATCCACTGCTGTTAATGTCTTGCATTTCAAGTATATTTTTGGCTTATAGTGTCATCTATTCCTCAACAGCAGAGAGAACCAAACCTGTATTTGGAAGAAAGTTATGTAAGATGTAGGCCTTATTCTTCATTTTACCTCTTCCCTGTATTAATATAATAATAATAATAATAATAATAATAATAATAATAATAATAATGTAACATTTCCTGTGTTCTCTGTATTGATACTTTGATAAACTATAATCAGTGCATATTCCCACAGCACTTATCAGTTAAACAAGGTAGTTATGTCATACGAAACCACTCGGTACCAAATCAATTCCGTTTTTGCACATTTGGAGTCATAGTTAAGCTACCATCAACAATTCAGCAGTTGTTTCATAAACCCAGTCTTTCCGTCGCTCTCGTGGAATAATCTGACTTCTAATATAAAAATAATAGTGCAGAGATGTGCAGAAGTTTCTTTGATGATATCCAAACAAAGTAGACATGATTAGTTAATGATTAATTAGGTTAATTAGGTGAATGAAAATAGTGTTAGTGATTTCAGCAGAGTGGTGAATATGACATATACCTTATGCTTACAGGTGATTCCCTCATAACTTCTACTGGCACAGCATGTGAAAATTGTTCCAGAAGGTTTATGAAATAGCATAGTTATGATGAATTGACATTTCTCTTTTGTGCCTCACAAAACACATTTTTAGCCATAATCCAAGTGTTTGTTTGGTAATGATGACGCAAATTCAACACACATGTCTAATAGGACTTGTGATGAAATGATGACATTTTATATTCAAAAATAAGAAACTCTGGAACAGAAGGGTAGATTGTGACCATATTTTACATTTGGTCAGATGCTGAATTGGTGACACTAACATAATGTACTAATAAAAAACAATTTAAACCAGTCTCCTCCTTTTGGCAATATCAGTTTGTTGGTAAATAATAAGTGTCATTGCAATTTATTTTTTACCTCTCTGGCGGACAATGGAGTTGTATTCTATCAAAGACAATTTTAGAGTTTTTTAACCACAAAAGTCATAGATTTAGGGCAAATAATTTTGAATCTCTTCTTTTTCCCTTCCAGGTTCAGGGGTTGTCTGATGAGCTGGCTAAACAGTTGTGGATGGTACTGCAGCGGTCCATGGTAACGGTCCGTCGTGATCCCACCATGCTGGTGTCAGTGGTTCGTATTATTGAGCGGGAAGAGAAGATAGATCGACGTATGGTTGACCGTAAGAAGCAGACTGGGTTCATCCCACCCGGGCGACCCAAACGGTGGAAAGACAAAATGTTCGAGGTAAGAGTGATGAAGGTCCAGAGTAATACTGTGAAATAATTAGAGAGAGAAAGCACACAGGCTTACTTCGGGGATGCTCACACTGAGCTCAAGGATGTTAAAAATGGCATACTGTTTGTAGTTAATTATGGCCGATCAGAGTGAAAATAACAAAGGGAGAAAAACACTGACCGGTTTTGGATTTTACTGGGTCTTCCTCAGGGCGTCATGAACACAGTGGTAGTTATATCATCAAGTCAACAAAACTCATGAGTACATCAAACGATAAGAAAATGAAATCAATAATACAGACAAGGCCTTACGTCTACTTCTTCATTCAGACCCGGATATATTAAGGTCATTTCTGCTCTGAATGAGACCCCTCCCTTAAAGATGGACTTACTCAAGCTTCTCTTCCTGCTAGGAGTGGAGCCCACTGGCTCCAGAGACATGTTGGGGTTTCTGAGTGCATCAAAACAACCTGTAATCATTGTTTGAATTTCCTACAACAACAGAAAGAATTGGTAGGTTACAAGTTAAGGGAGGAATATAAAAATTAACAGTTTCTTAATTGCGACTCCACATATATCAGCCTCACCTGTCCATGTTCTGTTTTTACATTGGACACATTGGACTAAGAGGAACAGAGGGGGGGGGGTTCATAAATATCAACAACGACAACGACGACAACGAACCATTTCTATAATATCATAATGACAACAGTAGGCTTTTGAAAATGGAGGGTATTGCATTAGAGTGAGACTTGTTAGATCTTAAACATTTGATGCCTTGATATATCAGGATTTGAATGAAGAAATAGACTTGAGACTTTTTTGGTAATATTGAATTCATCCTCTCATTGTTTGATGTACTGATGAGTTTTGTTTTTACTTTAATGATATAACTACCGCTATGATTCAGAATGTCCTTTTTGCATATTTGACCTCTGCTGTGCCTGTATAGTTCTGCCTCCTGACCACCATATGAGGAGTCACTGCAGTTCTCACAGTTTGAAGGTTTTGAAGGTCGAAATCGGTCGAGGTTTCTTCTCCTTTGTGATTTTTACTCTCATATGTCTATTGCTTTTTAACAACATTCTTGGCATGAATATATAAAATGTGCCCGAAGTAAGTCTATGTGCTTCCTCTCTCTAAATTGATCAGATTACCTGCAAGAGCATCTCGCATTATCTTCCTGCTAGGAGACATGTTGGGGTTTCTAAGTGCATCAAAACAACCTGTAATCATTGTTTGAATATCCTACAACTGTAGTTTACTTATTCACATCTGAGAGAAACTGATGTTGTGTCTTCTTGCTGATACATGTATCTGACTTCTCTTGCTGATATTTTATAGTTGTAAAGGTGTGATTGCTCCTCAGACTATAGTCAGACGCTCAAGATCTGTAATGATTGCATCCCTAATGGAATAGTTAACGTTTAAATGCTGAAATCAAATTACACTAGGCAAAACATTATAGAGTTCATGGTGAGATTTGATTTGATGTGCTGTGGAACAGACACAGTTTTAGTTGCCCTTATTTCAGTAAGAGGTGGTCTGGCCAACATCACTCAGTCCCTGAACTCTTCAGAGTTTTCTCAAAATGTTGGATCTGCTTCTGTTACAGGTGTTGGAGGCCACAGTGAGCACCCGAATTGAAGGCACCCAGTCAGTGACGAGAGAGGCAGATAAAATGTGGCTGGTTCGTCTTCTAGAAATAACCAGAAAATATGTTCTGGATGACCTCATTGTTGTCAAGAACCTCATGGTGCAGTGCTTCCCCCCACACTACAACACTTTCAACAGGTAACATTAATCTGGCTTTTGGTCCCCTTATCATCCTTCCCCATTCAAGCACCCCTGAGGGAATGAACATGTGTACAGGGAATTTTGGAGAAATGTTAAATAGAAATGAAAGCCACATTCTCATGCTCTCCTGACAAAGTATCAAAGTGTGCCACCAGAACAATGTGTTCAAGTATTGTGAACTTGTGAACTATCAGCTGATGAGAATCTGCAAAAAGTCAAAGTGTTTTATCCCACTGTAATTGAACACTTCAGATGAGTGTTTGCCTCCATCTATGTGTGTGTGTGTGTTTTTCAGGTTTTTCGGTCTCTACCACACTGCTGTGTCCACTCGTGTCACAGAACTGGCCTCTGAGGACTTGGAGGCTAATGAGATTGTATCCTTGCTAACCTGGGTCCTCAACACATATAAGAGGTACACGCAGAAACAAGCTCTGTCTGTTGTGTTAACTGTGGGACATTTATCATTTGAAAGATGGACACAAGCTGTTAGTGGTACTTTGGGTTGCTCTGACCATGGGGTTTTGTATACAAAATGTAGCCCGTTTTGCAGCAACTGCAGCAGCCAAAATGAATTAAGTGAATTCCAAGCTTATTTTCCATGACACCACCCTGTCAATTATTTGTGATGACACTGTGTAGTCATTTCTTTTGTGCCATCTCTACGTTGACCTCTGTAGGGTATTAATAAAACCCTTTCGCCTCATAATAGTAATACATTAAAGGAAAAGAATTCTCATTTCCAAGTAATTTGTTATAAGGGTTGGACAGTAATACATTATTACCATCAGCTGATTGCTAATAACATTGTTGGGCCTTTAGGCAGCTGCAGTATCTTGAGCTGCATCCCTTGGATAAAAGGTGCTATACAAATAAAGATTGGGTTTTCATTATTATTTTCACACAAAGACAAACTATGATACATGTCTGCAGCGTCAGCTGGCAGCTGTGAAGTCGAGAACAAATCTTGTACAAATACAATCTGAGTTGACAGTTTAACCATGTGTTAAAGTAGCTGTGTGTCCTCTTTCACACCAAAATTAGCGTGTGCAGGTTTGTTTGGTTTTTTTGCTTGATTTACCTGCTGCATGTAGAGTTTAAACTGCAGTCTGCTGTTTATGTTGTTGCAAAACTTGTTCAGGTGCAATTAGAGCTGCAACTAGCGTTTTTTGTTGAGTAACCTGTCACTTATTTTCTCTTTCAGTGTGGAGATGATGGGCCATCCAGAGCTGCTTTCAGAGTGTGACATCAACCAACTGGAAGCATTGCTGCCTCGGGATGTGGTGGACGACCTGCTCAGCAAATATGTCA